>NC_142010.1:232348783-232673158 GCF_049901735.1 Notechis scutatus
CAGCGTCAGTCTCCTCAGCTGAGGGAGCTTTAAAATTCACGCTTTTAGAAAAGCACCTGCGGCTGCGCCTGTCAGGCGGCGTCTGACTCCTCAGCTGGGGAGTTTTGAACTTCGCGCTCGTGGAGAGCGTCAGCAGCGGTGACGTTATTCAGCTCGAGATGGCTTCAGCTCTTTTTGACAGTGACTGTGCTCAGCTGTCCTCGCCTGGTTGTCTCTTATTTGTATCCCGCCCTCGTCGCCAGTGTTGTGGAGCGGCGGTAGATATGAGATGGACACAGGGTTTACTTTTAAAGGCTTTATTCTCGCGAATAAAGGGTTGCTGCGGCTGCCGGGGCTAACTGGCAGTCAGCTGGTGGCAACAGCTGATGCCGTTTGACAGCTCCTTTTATAGCCGGCTGTCAAACGGCATCAGCCAATGGGAGCGGTCGGTGCTCCCGCCCGGACAGCAGACCGGAGTGAGGACTTCAGTCAGTCTGTGAACACAACAGTACTAAGCTGGCAGGAATAGCTAACACCCAAGAAGATAGGCTCAAGATCCAGATGGATCTTGACAGACTAGAACACTGGGCCGTATCTAACAAAATGAAATTTAATGTAGAGAAAAGTAAAGTCCTACACTTAGGCAAGAAAAACCAAAAGTACACATATAGATTGGGTGAAACCAGGCTCAATAGCAGTAACTTGAGAGGGATTTTGGAGTCTTAGTGGACAACCAGCTAAATATGAGACAGCAGTGTGCAGCAGCAGCCAAAAAAGCTAATGCAATCCTAAATTGTATTAACAGAGGGATACAATCAAGACCAAGGGAAGTACTAATACCACTCTATAAAGCCTTAGTAAGACCACACCTAGAATACTGCATCCAGTTTTGGTCACCACATTATAAAAAAGATGTTGAGACTCTAGAAAAAGTACAGAGAAGAGCAACCAGGATGATCAGGGGACTGGAGACTAAGGCATATGAAGAACGGTTACAGGAACTGGGCTTGGCTAGTCGAGTGAAAAGAAGGACCAGGGGAAATATGATAGCAGTCTTCCAATATTTAAGGGGCTGCCACAGAGAGGAGGGGGTCAATCTGTTTTCTAAAGCACCTGTAGGCCAGACAAAGAATAATGGATGGAAACTGAACAAGGAGAGATTGAACCTGGAAATAAGGAGAAACTTTCTGACAGTAAGAACAATCAACCAATGGAACAGCTTGCCCTCGGAAGCTGTGGGAGTGCCATCACTTGAGACTTTCAAGGAGAGATTGGACTGCCATTGGACTGTCAGAAATGGTGTAGGGTCTCTCGCTTGGGCGGGGGGTTGGACTAGATGACCTATAAGATCCCTTCCAACTCTTGATTATCTGTTAAATGTATAAGCTAAATGGACCTGAAGCAATCCTTCTGTGGATTTTAGAAAACAGTTATAGACCTACCTGTTTCTCCTGGCATTCCACGGAATGTGAGCAACCATATTAAATGTTTAGCATTTACATATTTTAATACAATTTAATTTTTCAAGTTTATTAAATTTTTAAATGTCTAAAAGTAACAGGGTTTGTAGAAACAAACAGGAGGTCTTCACTAGCACACATTGAAATGTATCTTATCTCCCATACTAGTTGTCATCTAGATTGATCCATTGTGAAAAATAATCTGTAGATTTGTTTATTGTGTGTACACCATGTAGACTTTTCTCAGAGAAACTACCCAATAAGAGAGGTGGAAAGCTAACAACCTAAACTAAAATTTAAAAAATATGAACGCCATATTCGAACAGGCAAGATGTCAAAATGGTTGAGGCTGATATTGGCTATAATCAAAATCACTTTAAGATAAGATTACAGCTGTCCCCCCCCAACTGATCATTATGTATGGTGACAAATTACATCAGCTAAGGAATATCCCTGTCTATAAAATAAATCAGTCAAGGAGAAATAGGCTCTTGACATCTAAATTTGCATAAAATTTCATTAGTACAAGCTTTTAAAGTTGTGATAAAAGCCATTTAATTTGAATTTTTTTTCTTAAAAAACTGATAATATTGCTGATCTGAAAAAGTTTATAGTTTTTTTTTAGTTATAATGAAGCATTAGCAGGCCATTAATTCTTTATTAAAAAGTGCTATTTTAAAAGGCTATTTATATCATAATGTACTATATAGTTATTTTCCAAATGGGATAACTTTGTCACCGAGATATAGCTAAACAACTGCTAGAGATACAATGATATATTTAGATTAGGTTGCAAAAGAACTACTACTTTTTTTTCATCAACACAATTTAAATTTATTGGCTTTTATTCAGAAAACTTTAATAAAAATAATAAATGAATAGAATATCAAGGATATCACAACAGACTGTAGTTAGAAAAAGAGAAGTTGTGATTTTCTATCTTGTTTCAATGGAAGGCCCACAATATAGAGTCTGTCCAAATGCAATAATACATGAATTATTCTAATATATTTAGAACTTGTTTTCTTTAATTAAATCTTCTAGGAACAACATTTTAGGATAATGCTAGTATCAGCGTTCCAGCAAACCTACATTCCAATCAGTAACTCCGAGACAAACATATCTCAAAAGTACCTTTATTTGAATAGCACCTGGCACATCTGTGGAATCCCGAATCTAAAAGTTTTTGGGCTTTCCACAATTTCCCAACTACAAATCCATCCCCCTTGGTCGTCATCACATCACATAGCCCAATCACGATCCGTCCAAAAGTAAGATCCTTATTTCATCCTGCACCATACTAAATGACCTTGAACTAACAAAAGAATTTTATTTTGTCTACTTAGAGCTACTTAATTGAAATCACCCCCTCCCACTTTCTCAGGCTATGTGGCAGTGTGGAATATGGCTTCCAAAGCTGACAGGACAGTATTGAATATTCAATAGGAATATTCTGACTACTCCCTTCATGATGGCAGAAATATATGCTGAATGCTTGTTAACAATAATGAATTTAAGCTTGCTAAATATTTTGAACAAAAAGGCCAGAAAACAAGGACCACACAGAATAAGAGTCATCATATAATTTAATGGAATATGTAAATTAAATAGGATAAAAACAGATATAAGCACCTTCGGCTGCACTTAGAATCCAAAATAGGCAAAGTGCCCCTTGAAAGGACAAAGCTAATATTATAAAATGAAATACAAGGAAATCAAAATAAATTACCAATCACTACATTCACAAACAATTCTCACAAAATAATGTATAGATTCAATATGGAATTTGTGAAGAAGGGAAGATGATTCACCCTAGAAGAAAGAAAATAATTAAAAAGTACTGCCTTAGAAATTAAGTATTTTTCTGTTAAATAATTGGTGCGTGAAATTTTAAAAATTATTATTAACACAGTGAAAATATCAGTAAATTATCTGGTGGCCATATAATTCATGCTTCTGTTTATCATGCTTAAACTGCTATTATCTTTTTCTGACAGGCATTTATGAAAAGAACAATTACCTTCAACAAAAGATAAACAAATATCTATAAATAACATTGAAATCTACCATATTCATTAACCAGAAATACTTAAAACATGCCTACAACATTCCTATTTAAGTTCTTCTGAAAACTTAACAGAGTATTTTATAATTCCTTTAAATGTGCAGCCAAGCATATAGTTATATAAAAATAGGGCTTTAGAATGATTAAATTTCCTACTGAGCAGATAATGGATGGGATCTGTCATTAGACAAAACTAGATTTTCTGGACTGGCAACATATTAGAAATGGAGATGAAAAAAAGCCACATAGATTAATTTTCCATTGTCAGAATTTAGCACTAAGTAATGAATTCTCCGATATGACCAAATGATCATCCTTTTTAAAACAGTAATGCTCTTAAGAGGGTTTAAGGGGATTTTTCATCTGCTGGTTGAGACTCCTTGGAAAAGCATACTTTATTCTAATTATTCAAAAGTGACATTAAATGCATTTTTAAACAATTGGTTTATGTATTCTTTCCATTCAGGGAGACTACTTTTATTTAGGCAATCAAAGAACTAGTTTATATGTCTGAAAATCTAAATTGATCTGCAAGTATCTAATTTCCATAGATTTAAAAAAATAAATCTGTTAGTAACTTATTCAAATCAGATAAACAAAAGTATTTTTTTCTTCCTAAGTAGTTTCTACAACAAATATTAAACATATTCTTCCTTCTAAAGTCAATATGGAGAATGTGAGATTAAAATATTATTTACTCTTTCAAAGTGTAAAAAAATAGGATAAATATGTTTTTATTTTCCAAGGATTTGACAAATTACTGTTGTTCGAACAATCTTGTAATCTAGGCGAGGGAATGTAATATACACAGATTGACATATAGCAAAAATATGAATATGCAAAATAATTTGTAATTCTTATAAGATCACCACTGCAATCCAAGTATGTTTGCACAACTCTATATAAGAGGTAGAGTTTATGTACTATTCAGTGTTAGAAATTTTCTTTTCTTTAGAAGAAAATATGGGATCTCTTTATTAATGTATGTGACAAAGCAACTGTTTGAACACAAGCTACACTTATAGAAACTGGCTTTTTTAATTATTAAGGTGATTCTGGAGTCATGATTGTACACAGACACATGCACAACCACACATATATGTTTGTTACTGCTAGCCTAGTTATGTGAAACTCAGTGATAGTTAAATGATATTATAGCGCCAAGAACAGTGATCATAGGGTGTAATGTTATCCATGAAAAAGTAAAAGATTCAGAAACTCTACACCTTCATTACTTGTTCTAAAAAGCATGAAAATCCATTGGAACATCAAAATTATATATGATTTATTCCTATTATTTCTCAGGTTAACCTACCTAGCCTCTGACACCAATACAGAACTCAGGGTTACTTATTGTCTTCAATGGAGTGGGGGGCAGAAGGCAAGAGGTTGATCCTTATAATAGGATATTTGTTTGGAACTATTTTCCAGTAAGAAAGAAAAAAACCCACTTGTTTCATCTACTAGTGCATAGGAGAAGACATCACGATCTCATTAAGACATATATATTTTAACCAAAGTTATATGAGAAATGCGCTATTGGAAAACAACATACAAATTATCAAAGAGACTAACGTACTATAGAGACAGGGTTGCCACAACATTGCAGTATCAATCCAGTCCCTTCTAAGCTTGTATATCGAGCAACCATGCAAGACAGTGCATTAATTTGCATACCAGATCATCTCACATATTGCTATTATTAGAGAATGAATAATATATTTAGACTATCAAGCTAGTATTCATAATGGCACACTGATATTCTTCAGTCTTCTTTCAGTTTTGAAAAAAAGTAAATATAGGAAAATTAATTTATGAACAGACATCTTCAGTTAAAATAAACAGTTTTAGTGGTGTCCATAAAGGGTATCAAAACAGGCAAGTTGATGGATGCTGCAGATGCCATCTTGCTTGTTTTAATATCTCTCATCGTGCCAAATGGATTATATGAATGGATTATTCAGGAAATAATGCTGTTACATATTACATTGTTGCTTCTACAAATACTCTTTCATTTACAATAGACTTGATAAAGTGCAAATTTGGCCAAAATATCTAAATAAAACATGCTTTTTGAATTGCATCCAAAGATAGTTAGACAAGATTTCTTCCTCTGGTAGCATGCTATCATTATTCAACTCTAGCAAATGTTGCATTCATATTTCATTCTGCTGTCTCCTTGACTGGCTCATTACTGTTATTGCCCATCTTTTCTTTAGTCCTTTATTTGTTTTGAAATCTCTTTACTTCTTTTCAAGTAACAACCATTTGACCCACATTTCTGCTACGTGACTCCGTTCCTCCAACAGTTGCTTCTCTGAAAAAGTATCTCTGTGAGACTCTGCATCCCTTTAATGGAGAAGGGAATTTCAATTTTTCTCAGCTTCAGCCCCTTGCATTCTATAGAGGCATGCCATGCATAATTTTTCATTAAACTAAGTTCTTGGTAGCTGAAGAATAATATTAATTTCTCAGGCTGGCAGTCTGGGTTCAATTTTTAGGGATAGCTCGTACAGTGTGTCTTCGTCTATTATGAGGCTTTTGTCCAACAAGTATTGAGTGACCTGGGAAAACAAGAATATGAAACAATTATTTAGTGATGTTGGATTACAATTACAATTCTATTCAAGGATTATACACTTCCCTGAATAGAATTGTAATTTCTGTCAAAATGAGATATTTCAATCTTCTTTAATGCAAACACAAGAAGAAGCAGATACGTGAATTAGAAAAGAACAGAAATACTTTTTTAATGCAGATTGCAGTGAGATGATTTAATCTGCCATAATCCCACCAGCTCTCCCATCAAAGCACTGTGGCTAAAAATCACCTTCTGTGAGCTATTTTTAAATTGTCATCTCACTCAATGCAAAGTGATGGTTACTTCTATAGATCAGGGGTGGGGCTGACAGTTGGCAGAATTTTGAATCTTGGTCATAAGTACTTTTGGGTCTGTGGTAACTTATGTCTGGTTTTAAGTTGCTGGTGTAACATCAGGAATTCAGCTATCTCAACATGATCACTAAGCTCTGAAGCCAAACACTGATCAATCCTGATCAACAGATACCATTTATCAAAGCCTACACCAGTATAATGCTAAATTAAACTTTAAGTTACAAATCTCTTCATATACTTTGGTGATTAAAAAATATGGGGCAGCATTTATTAATATATCCAGAATAAGGTAAAAAATGTATACGGTGATAAAAGGAGATATGAAAACATTGTACCTTTTGTTGATGCTCTATTCGATAGGAAGCCTGTTGGAATTGACGTATTTCCCTGATAATATGTGATATCTGTTAAATAAGCAAGTATCAATAATAATTTCTTGTTGAATTTTAGAGCAGTGATTTGAATTCTAACTTTTCTATATAAAATTGTAAAATATAGCAAGGGTTATTCTTTGCTCTTCTTTCTGGAGCTCTTTTAGTCTCTGAACACTTCATTCTAGGCCAAAAGCAGAATTTATAGTCCAACCCAGTGGAATTAAACTAGGAAAAATTTATCCTTTTAGTGGCATTTTCCACTTTATACAACTGTTTTCCTAATAGCATTTCCCTGGTTGTCCAAATAGGTAACAATGGATATGGTTTATCAACTGGAATCAACAAGAGTTGAGGAGGCATATTTGAAGCTATTAGGATTAGCCTAAATTCTGCAGTAGAGAAACTTGTTTTTTCTGTTGTTCTTTCTCTCCAGCTGCTTTTTAACCGAGGATATGCAAAATGGGTTTTTGAGTAGGTTTGAGTGTTCCATGCTTTAATGGGTAGATTAATTTTGTTCTGGGTTTAATTTAACTCCCTAGGGTTTAATAAATATGGCAAAAATGGGTATGGATTATGTATTTCAAAAATGGTGGTTTTTAATCCAGTTTAGGAATGATTCTGTATTGCCAGAGACACAGAGAAGGAGATTTGACTGGGTTAGTATCTATGTTATGGCTGTGATGGGAACTGGGCTAATCAAGATTACAATACTGATTCTCCAGAATATACCAACAGATGGTAATAGAACATTGATTGTAAATACAAGTATCAACAATTGCTTTTTAAAATTTCTATCTGCACTAACTATGAAATATAAAAAAAACGGTAGAAAGAAATTACCATTCGCATTTTAGAAAAATTGACGAGGCCTTCTTCAGTAAAGTTTGGTGTTCCTTCTTCAATAAATGCCAGATCTGTGAGATACATCCCAAGATATGGCACCGAAGGAGGATTGCAACTGCAGGATAAGAAATACCAGATGTCAGAATTGTAAATTACAATCTTTTCTCCCTTTTCCCATTATCAAAATGTACACCAAATAAATACCTTTATTTAGAAGTAAGTTGCACAATATCTAGCAGAAATTACAGGAAGTCCTCAACTTTCAATTCATTTAGTGACCATTCAAAGTTACAACAGCACTGAAAAAAGTGACTTATGACAGTTTTTCACACTTACAACTTTGTAGCATTCCCATGATCATGTGATCAAAGTTCAGATGTTTGGCAACTGACTCAAAGTTATGACCGTTGTTGTGCCCAAGGCAGGGGTGGGATTCAATTTTTTTAACAACCGGTTCTGTGGGCATACCTAAGTTGGTGGGCGTGACTTAGTGGTCATGTGACTGGCTGGGCATGGCCAACTCAGCATCACTCACATTGAGGCACGCATCTCCTCACTTGACCTCTCATGACTGTGGGGATGCTGCAACAGTCATAAGTGTGAAAAACGGTCATAACTCACTTTTTTCAGTGCCATTGTAACTTTGAATGGTCACTCCACACCAGCAAAATACCAGCAAAGGAGGGGGAAAAAACTCCAGAGAAGTTCCTGAGACAGGAAGTCTAGTCCTGCCAAGAATATAATAAGGGTTAATGAAGAGGCAGTTTCTGTAAGCAACACCAGAATGTTTCCTTCCTGCCTTCCTTACAGGATTAGGCCAGTAATTTCTTCTAACAACCGGTTCTCTGAACTGCTTAGAATGTTAACAACCGATTCTAGTGAATAGGTGCAAACTGGTAGAATCCCACCCCTGGCCCAAGGTCATGTGATCCCTTTTTGCGACCTTCTGACAAGCAAAGTCAATAGGAAAGTCAGATTCAAGTAACAACTGTGTTACAGCATCAACTGTGGTGATTCACTTAACAACTCTGGCAAGAAAGGTCGTAAAATGGAAGAAAACTCATTTAACAAATGTCTCACTTAAGAACAGAAATTTTGGGCTCAATTGTAGTCATAAGTCGAGGACTACCTGTACTCCGAATATGGATAGTTAGAACAATAGCCTTAGAAAACACTATATTTATTAGGCTGAATTCATGATATAACCATATTGTATTTAACTTTCAGGTTTGATTGTCATTATACTATTTTAATTAATTCAATGAATTTCAGTGAATTAAGTGTATGAATAACAAGGCAACCTCCAGCCTACGGACTACAGGTAGGACATGCATCAAATCCAAACATAACCTTTTTCCTCTAACATATTTTAGTGCCAAGAAGACAAAACATCATTACTTCACTGAGTCCTTTCTCTCAAAGAAGAGGTGTCAAAGTTCTTCTTTATCGTCTCTTGCGCACATTATATGCTCAATGAAGCTGGGGTTATTTTTCTCTAACTCATCCTGCATAGAACAAGCATTCCTCGATTCCTCCTTCATGGAAGAACTGTAAGAAGAGGATTTTGGATGCAAGGGGAACAACTTTGTAACAGAAGCTTCCATTCTACAAACCAGGGGTGTAATCCAATGTGCCGTGGATGTGATCTTTAGCTAAATCAAAAGGTCATAACAGCATTCAGGCTTTAATATCTTCTGTTCTCCTTATTACACAGATGTTAGGGAGAACAAACACCTCAGAGTAAGAAGCAGGAGAAAAAGAGACTGAACCCTTCCTGAAGAGAAACCTATTAAAGAATATGGAAGTGAAGCCAAATTAGCCATCACTGACAAAGTTTTGATTTCAGGTTTAAATCAAAATTGTCTCAATGATTGCTAGGTTGAAGAAAGAAAAGTCTAATGCTTTTTTAAAAAAAATTAGTCTGTCATTCTCTATAGATGCAAATTTTAAATCATACAGTAATTAGAACAAAATAAGAGACATACTTCTTGAGTGTTTCTCTCAGATTTTTAAATCTTCCCTCAGATGACACAATCTTTTGAAGTTTATCCATAAGAGCTTTAGTCTACAAACAAAAAAATGACAAAAATGTAATAGAATACAGAAAGTGCTTCCTAAACAAGAATTTAGCTTCAGAGAAATGTGTAGTTCTTCAAGTAATCTTCATTAAACATAGCCCAACTGGAATAAGAAGTTGGCACAGAAAAACCTTTATATGTGTATTCATTGCTTTGTTCAACTTGTTCAAATGCACATATCAAAGTCAGAATTCTGTCCTACCACATACTAACCATAACAGTCCTGAAACAGGCTCATCATAAAATTGTTTAAATGAATTCATGGCTGCATCAGACATTTACATGAAAAACATGTCATTTCTGCAAGAATAATATTTAAACCTTTACAATAATACATCCAGAAATGCACTCTCATGAAAAGGATACCAAAAATATTAGGTTAAATAAACTGCACAATTTTCTCATGATTAATTTGGTGCTCAACAGTTATCTCACAGGGTTGGACAATCTCTTTCACCCAAGAGTAAGCCTTTTTGTGAAATGTCTCAATATTAATTACTTACTTGTTTAGAAACTTTTGCCCAGGTTTTCTTTAGTCTGTAGATTGCACTTCTGTTGAAGGCTGATGTGATTTCAAGGACACCATTGTAATTGTGCAGACATCGGCAAATATCTGCCACTGCAACCCATTTCTCAATGGCATTAGCACGGGAACCGATATCAGTATAATTCATAATTTGGGATGCTACAAGATTGCTCATCTAAATGAAAGAACCAGCACCATAAATATTTGCATTTATAAGACTGATTTAAACACATATTTAAATTAATGATTTCAATACGTCTGGCTTTTAGTAAACAAAACCTGTTATAAAAACGATGAAAATAGGACAGCCTTTCCCAACCTGCTACCCTTCAAAAATATTGGAAATTCTGATATCACATTTGAGAGGTGCTAGGTTGCAAAAGTCTCTAATAAACAAAAACAAAGAAATCATTGAACAGATAGTAAAGGAAACACTGTACAATAGATTCCAATAGTATACTACGAGCAATAAAGCAATATGACATCTAAACAAAAATAATTAATCAAAGTAATTAGGAACAATTTGCTTTATACTATATCTTAATAAAATATAATTTAGTTTCTTTTGCCATTGCTTGGCAATCTCAGCAGATTTCTTAAGATTCTACTTTTTAAAATGCTTACTATCAAACTGCTTGGATACTCTTCAGGAAAACTGGAATCCTTTGGTAACTTTTATGGTCTCAGAAATATTTTTAATCTAGCATTCTTGTATTCTTAAAAAGTATTCTCTATTTCTATTACAACTCACATCATTAAAATGTTGGCTGGTTTTCATAATGTAAGGTGTTCTTTCATTTTTATCCAATTTCATCCAACCCTGCCCAAGAAATTCTCTGGGGGGGGAAAAGAAATGCAAAAAACAGAGAATATTTATTTCTGTTTGCTCCGCTTCCTTTGGCAACAGCTTCACCATTCTGGAATGAATTCTTCTCAACTACTAAAAATTAATTGATTATAAATGTAAAAGCCTTTACTTAAAGCCTAATTAAATTAGCGAACAAGGTTTGTTAAAAAAAACACCTTATTTTCTTTGGTAAACTTTCTGTAGCCAGATCTTTAAAGTAAGAAGAATTAGGAGAAAAGTCCTAAACCTTTTATACTACAATAGGGTCCCACTGAAATCAACTTATTTCCCTATTTAACATGATCATACAGTGTGAATCACTTATACTGCTTTATATAACTTCTTTACACTCATTATTCCCTTTCCCCCTCCAAACAAGAAATTAATGGAATATGCTTTGAAAATGGTAGCTCCTTCTCTTTGCTGACTAAAAAAAAGTAAACAAAGTACAGACATTAGGAAACATAAAGCCACCTTCTACAGAATCAGAGTGCTCATCCATCTGACCCATACAGTATATGTCAATACTGTCTAGAAGTAGTATTGACTTTCAAACCCAAATTTCACAAATAATTATTCCAAGTTTTACTTTGCGATGTAATAAACTGAACCTGGTTCCTTTATATTCAGAAATAAATTCTCTACTTTTGAATGGTTGTTCCCTGGATGCTACATATTCAGCCTTTAATGGGCTTGCTATCTGTCCTACAGATTTCCTGAATTGGCAGCACATACAACATTTTATTATTGGTTCTTTGGAGCTTTATTATATACAGATATGATACCCTTTTCAGGAAATAACTGCATCCTCCTCACAAAGAACAACTTAGAAATAGTGTGCTATCACTGCATTGTGCTTTGATATTAGACTTTCATGATCCACTCATGCTGAGAGATATGCACCGATTCCATTTCTACTGTATGTATGATCCATTCCAATTTTGTTGCAAATTCTTGTACTATCCAAACCTTTGCTTAGAAATATTTCAATTCCCATAATAATGATTGGAACACCACTTACTCATAAGGTATGCCTCTGAAGACAATGTGATCTAAGAGAGTTATTTGTTCAGCAAGTTCCATCGCTGATAATGTTTCAAAGCATTCTGGTTTTGGACACTCTAGCTATAAGGAAAAATATATTTTAAACTGTTTAAGAAGCAATTATAACCTTTGTATTTGTTTTCTACAGTATTGGGTAATAGCTGTTTATATTATTTGTGGAAGGAAAATCCTGAAAGGGAAAAGCACTTGTGTAAATATGCTCTCTGTTATTTAGGAAAAAGAGTTAGAGCAAAATCGGTTCTCGCTGAACTGATTTCAACAGAAATAAAACATAAAATACAGTTCATTTAAAAAAAATCATTTTCAATAATGAATTTTCCTTTTTGCCAATAGATTATTTACCCAGATTTTAAAAAGTTTATCATTTTATACATATTAATGAACTTCTCTCAAAATTTTAATATTTTATTTTATAATTCCTAAAATTAATACATTAAGATTTTAGAAGTTAAGAGTGCTTCCAAAAGGGCATTGACAGAATATATTCTCATTTCTCCATCATTCAAAACAGCATTTCATGAGCTCTTATTTCTGAAACCGAGAATTATTTTCCTAATGTTGTAAACTAATAAAACAATTTCATTGCAGTTTTCCAATCTTACAGGAGTCCTCAAGTTATGACAGCAATTTCCACCCAGATTTTCCATCACTAAACTGTCAAGAGTTTGCAGCAATCCAACCAGCACACAAGTAAATAATTCAGCAGGATTTATTTATAGGAGAAACTTGTTTATATACAATAATATAAAACATGATGCATGTATACAATACCCATGCAGTTCTTGCAACGTGGTAGCAAGTACAAGAACAAGAAGCAGAAGCAAAAGCAATCAGAACCACCAGAACTGAAGCAAAGAAACACAGAAGCTTCATAAGCACAGAAGCAATATAACACAGAGGCAATATTGCAAGGAAAAAACAACTCTTGTGGAGAAATCAGTCAAGCTAAACCATACCCAGGCTCCGAGCTGTCTGGGGCACCAAACAGTCTGCATTGGCTGACCTGTTACCATGTCTATTCCAAATCATGAACTTTTAGATACTGACTCCTCCCTTCATGACAGATTATCCTCTGAAGAACAGAGAAGCAAGCTAATTAATTTACATTTGATGGCTTCTCTGATATTGCAATACTTAATGTCCACATGGTTGCTTCTATTCTTTATTCTGTCACCTGTAGCCATTTTAATGCAAGCAGCATTATCCTCAAACACTATTACAGCATCATTTACCTTTACGCGTAAATCCTGTAACAGCTGTACGTACCAGGTTACCTCTGAACAAGGGTCCGAGCTGTCTGGGACACCAAACAATCCCTATTGGCTGACCTGTTATCATGTCTATTCCAATTCATGAACTCTAATACACTGACACAAGCCATAACACATCACATGATTACATCACTTAGAATAGAATAACAGAGTAGGAAGGGACCTTGGAGATCTTCTAGTCCAACCCCATTCAAGCAGGAAGCCCTATATCATTTCAGACAAATTGTTGTCCAATCTCTTCATAAAAACTTCCACAACTTTTTAAGGCAAGCCATTTCATTGATTAATTGTTCTGTCAGGAAATTTATCCTTAGTTCTAGGTTGCTTCTCTCCTTGATTAGTTTCCACCCATTGCTTCTTGTCCTGCCCTCAGGTGCTTTGGAGAATAGCTTGACTCCCTCTTCTTTGTGGCAGCCCCTGAGATATTGGAACACTGCTATCATGTCTCCCCTAATCCTTCTTTTCATTAAACTAGACATACCCAGTTCCTGCAACCATTCTTCATGTTTTAGCCTCCAGTTCCCTAATTATCTTTGTTGCTCTTCTCTGCATTCTTTATAGAGTCTCAACATCTTTTTTATGTTGTGGTGACCAAAACTGAATGCAGTATTCCAAGTGTGGCCTTACCAAGGCATTATAAAATGGCAATTTCATGTGATCTTGATTCTATCCTTCTGTTTATGCAGCTTAGGACTGTGTTGACATTTTTTTTGGCAGATGCTGCACACTGCGGGCTCATATTTAAATAGTTGTCCATTAGCACTCCGAGATCCCTCTCACAGTTACTACTATTGAGCAAGGTACCACATATACTGTACCTATGCATTTGATTTTTCTTGCCTAAATGTAGAACCTTACTTTTTTCATCCTTGAATTTCATTTTGGTAGTGTCCAATGTTCAAGTCTGTCAAGATCCTTCTGTATCTTAAGCCTATCTTCTGGAGTGTTGAGCAACAGCAACAGCAATCTTAGTAATCCCAGGTGCCGCCATAAGCCAGAGACTGTGTGGTTCATTAAGAAAGGACCTCAAATGACTGTAGTGCTAAGCAAGCAAGCCAGCGAGCTAGAGCTGCTGGGGGTGGGTCGGTGAGTGCCACGGGTGGGTGGTACTCAGAGCAGGTGGTCCATAAGCTGTCAGCAGTGCTACTGAGTGAGAACAGTCCATAGGTGGGCACAATGGAGCAAGGATAAGCCAATGTAGGCTGGGCCACTGGTAGGCACTATGGAGCATGGGCAGGTTGGCAGGAGCTGCTATGGGGCATAAATGGAAAGGGAGCCACAGAGGACACTCTGCTGCCAGGCTTCTTGAAGAAAAAGTGGCAGGAGCAAGTTATAGAAACAATGTGTGCAGAGGTGGTATTTAGCAGGTTCTGACCAGTTCTGGAGAACCAACAGCAGAAATTTTGAGTAGTTCAAAGAACCGTAAAATGCCACCTCTGACTGAAGATTTGACAGTATCCTTCCCCTGCCACACCCACCAAGCCATGCCCACAGAACCGGTAGTAAAAAAAATTGAATCCCACCACTGAACGTGTGTGTCTTTTCCTGGTGGCTTCCCTATTGACTTTGCGTGTGGGAATTAAGTAGGGAAGGTTGCAAACGGTAATTATGTGGCCATGGCTCACTGTGACTGGGTTTAAATCCCTGTCATTTGGTGGTGTTGTAACTTTGAACAGTCACTGAATGAGTAGCCATAACCTGAGGACTCCTTGTAGTTGCAAGGTTTGAAATGTGCCTTGTGCTTTTACCAATGAGGCATTTGGGGGGTATTTTCCCCTTTCTCCTTACATTTAAGGTTTCCTTAAAAGTCCATCTGTCCCAATGCACCCCATGGTCATGTGAGCAAATCTGAGTGCTTGTCAACTAGCTCATACTTATAATAATTGCATCATCTCATGGGAACGTGAACAAAATACAAGCACTGGGCAACTTGCTTGCACGTACAACCAGTTGCAGCATTCCAGTCCTGGATTGTCATTTGTCTTCTTCTCTGAAACTTCTCACAAGTAAAGTCAATGAGGAAGCCGGTAGGGAAGACTGCAAGTCACTCAGACAAGTCTCCCTCAGGCCCAGCCTTTCATCATTTGCATGCACTACTCCCTCCTTTCTTCCTTCACTGGCAAACACCCCATGTCCTGTTACTTTGGGTTCAAATGTGCTTGTACATATGGACATATCACTCAACCCTTTTACTATGGCCTCCCTGCAGTCACATTCATGCCTACATCCCATGTTCTCTTTCCCCACTCTCCCTGCACCCAGCATTCCACCCCTTCCATTTCCTCTTTCCCAGATAACCCTGCACTTGCACACATGCCCTTTTCCTAGCCTCCCTGTGTTCACATGCATTTACCCCTTGCCCTCATTCCCCGGCCTTCCACAACCCCCACTCCCCCAACTCAAGTGTGGCTTGTCAACTCATGTGGGGCCCCCCGAGGCCTCCATCTCCTTCCTGAGGCTTGCTAATACACAATTTTTAAAATAAACATGCATAGTATGTGCAGAATCCTAGAGTATTCGTGTTCCTAGAACAGAATAGGAAAAAGAAGCTTAACACAGTAAATAATATGCCTAGGTCTTGAACAAGCTGTCACAGTTACATCAGGCACTTCACACTGTTTAAAACTTTCTATGCTTCAAATTCAACTTGATATTTCCTCTACATAAATAACTCTTCCATGTTTAGCAGATTTTCACTTTTTAAAAATAAGTTCCTGTTTATGTTTTACTTGCAAATTGCCACTGCAATTTAAATAGCCATTTGAAGGTTTATTTGAAGAACTACCTCCACCTGATTTACATGTACCTGTCCATCTGGTCTGGAAGAAGAAATATATTGTTGTTCCTTCTGGTGAAATAATTTCCTCTGGTGGGGCCCAGGAGATGAGCCTTTTCTGCCATGTTGCCCCCCTGTAGAATATCAATCTCCCCTCACCAAGGTGAGATTAGTCCTATCCTTGATACTCTTCTGAAAATCCTCAAAACAGCGCTGTGTTGCAGGCTTAGGAATCTCAAAGAAATGGTGATTTAATGAGATGGCAGCACTGTTTTTAACATCAATTTTTCTCCTTACCACCTTGTTATTAATAATATTGCTTGATGTCTTTTTAATTGTACCTGTTTTGGTATTTTGATTTTACTATTTTTATTACGCAATACCTAGAATCACTTTTCTGTGAGATGGATGGCTATATAAATAAATGATTTGTGTAATAAAATATATAAAGTGATGATAAAGAAATAGTTTCTGAAGGTATGAGTCAGTTTAATCAACTTCCTTGGTATACTGAAATGAAAGTTCCACATTTTGCATAACATCTCAACAAACCAAAGTTCATATTCATAGCTATTTTGTTTCATTGTAACTACTGAACAGTTGAAACACCTAGTAATCAAAGGAAAATGTAGCAAAGAATGATATGTAAAAAAGGTTGTAATAATGGAATAGTCAAGCATAATTTCCAGAGAGTAAGCTCGATTTACATGAATAAAAAATAAACCAAACATATTGATTTAAATAAACCTACCATCTGCATTATATCTTCTATTTTTAAGTGTGTGTCATCTTGATCCTCCTGAGAAAGTGTCCTAAAAATAATTAGCGATATATTTTATATCACAATGAATTTCTGCAGTCTTTTGTGCTACTTTTAATATTTACCTTATGGGTATTCCAAGTGTTTATATATGCTTATTTATTCTACTAGTATGTTGTCAAATCAATCAATGCAGACTCATGGTGGTTTACAAAACAACAAATATAAATACTTTAAAATAATATGTAATCAACATTACAGCAATCAAGAATAAATTATAATTATAAATTATTATGACAGGAAAATTAATTAAACAATACAAAAAAATGAATAAGTCATTCAAAGTGAAATAAATTGAAGACAGCAAAAACAAATTAACCAAATATTTCACAGAAAAATTAGTAGCTGCTTCTGGAACGTTATAGGGGAGAGAAGAAGTCGTAATTGAAAGGGGAGGTATTCTGCAAAATGGGAGCAGCAATTAAGCCTCTGCATCTCTTCTCCTTACTTCAACAAAGTGGGATATGACCAAAAACTTCCCTAAGATGAACTTACAGGATGCATCTTCATGATTGCTGTTTTGAATGAATACCTAATAAATGATAGCCATCATTCTTAATGTCTCTTCAGAAATAAGTTCCACTGATGCCATGTAAGTCTTAAATTTTCAGAATGATTTTTAATTATAATGTCTCTAGTACTCTATAAATACATGCCAGATACAGTATATTCCATACTATTTCCATACATTTATAAAACAACACAGGGACCAAGAGAGACCCCTGAAGCACTTAATGTAAAACCTGTCTTCAAAATCACATGGAATTATGAAAAATCATTCATTGAATGTTCAATCCCTTGCAGATCCACTTATACTGATTTTCAGATCCACTATCTACCAACCTGTTGGTTGGGGTAGCAAATTATCTGTGTCAATTGTTTTAATACAAAAGTTAATTATATAGGCATCAATGTAAGCCTGTCAGAAAATAAAGATAGGTCTTAGGGCAAATAATACCAGAAATAACAGTTTTATGATGCTGTCCAGACTAACATATTTATTATGTTGTTTAATAGCAGTAGCACTATACTGCTTCACAGTGCTTTACAGACCTCTCTAAGTGGTTTACAGAGTCAATGTATTGCCCCCAACAATTTTGGGCCTCATTTTACTGACCTCAGAAGGATGGAAGGCTGAGTCAACCTTGAACTGGTGAGAACTGAACTGCCCAACTGCTGGTAGCCGGCAGTCAGCAGAACTAGCCTGCAATACTGCATTCAAACCACTGCGCCGCCACCACAGTATAAAATGCTATACAAGTTTTCTGTAGCTTTTCTTGCAGAAGAATATTTTGCTGCTACTTCTTTCGAAATGTTTGGCTTTTCAATTGCAGCACTCAAAACTGTCTAGAACTGGAAATTATTGCTTTTATCATGTAAACAAGTGGCTTGGATGACTTATTGGAGGGGCTTAACTTCTCAAATGGCTTGTATGTAATTTACAGTCGTTAGAATGTTCATATATTTTTAATTTGCAATCAAACTTTTGGTGAAAAGAACAAAAAGTTCCTAATTCTTCATGAGTATAATTTTGCAGTATATGTCCCTTAGAGAAAGATTAAAATGGCTTTAACTCTATGAAACAGTTGATCAGCACCACATTTTTGTAACAAAATTATATTTCCCCCTTTTTAAAGTGATACAGTGAAATTAAACATCTGAATCGATCACACTTCTGTTTCTTTTATAATACTTCTGTTATGGAATTCATAGATCCTCTTTACCTCAGGATATTTGCTGTAGCTTTCCTTTCTTGTGGCAAAAGGTCGGGATCTCTCAAAACTTCTTCTAGTAGATTAAGAACACTCATCTTCAATTCGCTATTTAATTCAAAATCCTACAAAACGAAGTATTTCTGGATGAAGAATCATATTACAGATTTATACTTTGTGAGCTAATATGATAAATAATTTTAAATAAATATATACATTTGCTTTTGCACATTATAATTTTCTGGTTACGGTAATTTGTTTACAGTTGTTAGCATGTCACAACCTAGCCCATGAATATCACCCTTCTGGCAACTATAATTATCTGATGCAAATCAAGTTCCATGCAAGCCACTTTTCAGCTTTTACAATTAATTCTAATATGATAGTGATAT
Source organism: Notechis scutatus (assembly GCF_049901735.1). Classification (NCBI taxonomy): domain Eukaryota; kingdom Metazoa; phylum Chordata; class Lepidosauria; order Squamata; family Elapidae; genus Notechis; species Notechis scutatus. Next base: position 232,367,887 of record NC_142010.1, read on the forward strand.
TTTTTACTATAAGTTAATCCTATAAGTTAATTCTATGTTGCTTCATTAAATCCAGAACAATTACATTACTTAAGAGAAATTGGTAGTAAACTGACACTCCTGTGAAAAATAGTTGTGCTATCTATTATTTTTACGTGATCTACTCTTTAAGGCACTAGAATATTGTGGGGTAAAATGCATCAAAATGGAAGCTTACAGTTTGTCACCATTTAAAACCACCAAAGTTTCAGTTTTAAAAACTGCATCCTCCTGAAACGTGTTTTTCACTAGAAGTGCTACAACTTGACTTCCTTTAAATTTATCTTCAATGTACGTCAATTAGTATCCAAACATTTTTTCACCCCAATGCTCTGGGTAGCAAAAATTTAATGGGTTTAACAATCCTTAACTATTTTACTAGAGTTTTACAGTACTTTGTCATATTTGTTTTTATTTATATGTACAGTACATAATTTTTGCACATATGAATGTTTCTTTACAAAATAATACTTCCTTTCTAGGTTCTTCAGGGCTTTCACACAAGAAAGTTGCCTCCAGAGTTCTGACCAAATTTTCCCACTTCCATGTACATCTGAAATTTTAACTCATCTAAGCATATTTTTCTTTTCATTTTAATTAGCTCATTTTTAGGAGAAGATAATATGGTGAGCCAATTAACAAGAGTTATAATCTATAACTAACATATTCAAGTGAAATCATGGACAACTTTAGACAAGAAAATCAGAATCTTGTATAACCAGAGCCCATGGATTCTAGACAATATCCAGAAAAATTATTGAAGAAAGTTTTGATTTACAGGTTAAAATCAACAGAAACCTATTATATGCCGGCGTATAAGACGACCCGGCGTATAAGACGACCCCCAACATTTCCACTCAAAATATAGTTTGTTATATACTCGCCCCCTCTTCCGCACGCCTTCCACTTTTGCACTTTTTTTTTTTTTGAGGCACTTTTGTGCACCGTGGAAACGAATCCCGTGAAGCCGAAAGGAGCAGCCAGCCTTCTCCCAGCTCCCAAGGAAGCGAGGCTCGCACCGCCCGAGCTCCGCTGAGGTATCCGGCTGGGGCTGTCAGGAGTTGTTACCGCTGGCGCGCTCCGCGCTGCTCCAGTCCTGCGTTGCCTCGGGAAGGGAAAGGCAAAAAGGAAGAGCAGCGGCGGCGCTTTGCAATGGCAGCAGCGGCTCCTGGTTTTGCCTTTCCTTCACAAGGCAACGTGGGACTGGAGCCGCGCGGCCGCGCCAGCGGTAACAACTCCTGACAGCCCCAGCCGGATACCTCAGCGGAGCTCGGGCGGTGCGAGCCTCATTTCCTTGGGAGCTGGGAGAAGGCTGGCTGCTCCTTCGGCTTCACGGGATTCGTTTCCACGGTCCGCAAAGTGCCTCAGCCGCGGGCAGCCGCAGTGCTTCCCAATTACTATTTGCCGGCGTATAGACGACCCGGCATATAAGACGACCCCCAATTGGAGGCATGTTTTTCAGGGCAAAAAGTCATCTTATACGCTGCAAATACGGTATTTAAGAAAAGTGAGCACTTTCATAAGCTTATTGTGGGACCAAAGCAATTTATAAAAATAATGCTGGATATCCCATGAAGTTCAGTTTGTAATGAAAAAAGTTTGTTTCTTATTTTAACCAATTCAGACTTCTCTTCTGAAACAGTAATAATAACACTAGTTATAATAACACTAGTAATTAATTAACAGGAGAGTTTATGGAAGGAGACATTACCTGCACAAGATAGATAATTGGAACTCAGATAATTTTAGGTTATTAAAAATAGTAATTTTACCTAATTATTTTCAATGCAGGAGTGAGTGCTTTAGAATGGGAAGGAATACCTACAGCATGTCAAATCAATAGGCCGGTAGCTGTTCTGCTATGTGACTATGGAATCTCATTTATCCTTAAAAGTATGTGTTTTATTTATCTCAATCTTACAAAATAGAACAGTCTATTTTACTCTTTCCCTCCCATTTAATAGATATCCCTTCTTCCATCCCATAAACAATTAAGACTATTTCAAAAAGAATATGGTAGAAGACAGCCATCAGTGAATTCAAGTGTTGAAATACCTTCTGTCGATGTTTATGCTTGAATTAATTGAAAAGCACTAACTGAAGTCATTTATATTTCAGGTTACTGCAGATGTTTCAATAAAGGATTTAAACTAAAAGCTTCATGTCTCCAATATTTTGTAGCAATCTATTTTATAATGAATACCATCACGTGAGAAGCAATTCAGAATATGTTGCCATAGAAACAGAAACAATTATCACCAGCAAAGTTCTTGAAACTCCTGCACATTTAACTTTCCATGTAGCAATGTGAGAGATCTATGTTTGAATTTTGTGCATATCTTTTCAAATAATTAACCAACTATGCATTTTCCTGAGATTAGAGTCTCTTTTGATTTAGTCTGTTTCATGTTTTGAGTTTTGGTGTACTTTTGTTTGAAGGATTATATAACAGATTGCCATGATACCAGTTTGCCTGCCTGTTATGACTTTTATAATATCTCAGGCTGTTGGGAGAAAATGGGACTTTATCTTGTGTTGTTGTGGCTTATCTGTGTTCCTGGCATATTCCCAACCGTGTGAGTTTTGCTGTGCTTTCAAGTCTGAAATTCTTGCTCCTGCCCTGCCAGACTAATTACTTCAGTCTGGCTTGTTTGGACTTAATTTTCTGCAGTCAAAGGCTGTTACTGGGAGAGTTTTCCTCCAGCCAGAAGGTAACCTGGACATTGGGGGCAAAATTGGAGATAATAAAGGGACTCTTATTGATTATCTGTCTGTGTTTCCTTTGTGCCATGTCCTGGGTCATCACATGCCATGATGTATTCTACCTCTTTGTCTGCCATGATAACCATGCACATTAGAAATCCAGTAGGAGAAAAGAGAAAGAAATGTGTTCCTGTTACATGGAATGAGACAAGGAATAAAATACTTTTGAGTGACATAATGCTTAAGAATAAGGCTCTGAAGGTATAGGAGTACATTTCTCAATGAGTTATGGTTATAAACTTTTGACACCATATTCCACAACTACCTTTTTTCATCAGTTAAGTATCTCTTGTTATGGAAATACATTTTATGTGAGGAATTGCGGAGGAATGTAACTTAGCATCAAGAGAGGGATAACTGAACACATTTAAACAAATGCTTAAAGGGAAACCAAAAGTTATCTAAAGTACAATTCTAAATGTGAAGTTACCTTATTTCAACATACACTACACATTCTGATTTACAGTGGAAATGAATTATCTTTATTTTCATTTATTATATTTATGTCCACCCTTTTATTTTTATAGCTCAAGGTAGCATCACAGAGCCTCAACAAGTCTGTGACTTACCATAAGCTGGGCTAAGAGAGAGTGACCAACCTAAGGACACTCAATCAGCTTCTATGCTTAAGGATGATTAGAACTCAAGGTTTCTAATCCATTTTAACTACCATACTGTGTTCCTTATCAAATTACCACTTTACTCAACATACTGTATATTAGTACCGTATTAGTACTGTATACCTGCTTATCTAGTAGCTTTGATCTCTGGCATTCTCAAAACTATGTGAATAAGTTTCTTTCACCTACTATTTCCATCCTTTATTTTCACTGAAAGCCAGTTAGAAAGATTGGCCTATGTTTTCAACTAAACACATTTTTTATTATTATGTAAACAAATGGAAATGTAGATAGCTTTAATTACAAACAAGCAAAGAGAGGTTTTTTTCTCTTTTGAATTCTAAAGTATGATTATTGTAATAGTATGTCACTTAAGTATTGCCTCAGGAATGAGGGTAGCTTATACATTAAAGAAATGGGGAAAAATTCTGAAAAATATATTGTACACCAAATTGAAAGTGACCATCACTCACACATTAGATACAGACAGTGCTAAGTAATACAGCTAGTTAAAGGAGGAGAAAAATACTCCACATTTTGCAGTTGCATAACAAGAAACAGGGGAGAAGTACATGAATGTGAACTTAAATCACAGAGGTTGCACTTATATGGCACACTTAATTTTGTTGTTTAAAGCACCAACATCTTGTGAAAATCAAGAAATCCAGTAATTCCATACAGAATCAGATCATAGTTTTAATATTCTAAGATAAATTGGGTTTATCAGAGCATACTGTACAAATCAAGACCAGTTTAACCCATCCTTCTGTCTTTAGAGCATAAAGATACCAATCTAAAACAATCGCACAAAGCAATATTTCCACCTTTATTTTTCTTTTAATTTTCATTCCTCCCTGTATAGTAGTAAGTATGAAATAAGGGAATTAAAAGGGAATGAAGACAGCTAAGTCTCTTCTTGACAAATTATTCATGACACTCATTATATCAGAGGCACTCAAAATCTGGGGGAAAGTCCCCAGGAGCTGCTAGCTGGGAGCAAGTCACCCCAAAATGGTTTTTAATATTTCATTAGGTCTGTTAATTGTTTTCATCAACAATGTTCCTTTGGATCACTGGGTAATTATTTTTCCCAGGAACTGCAATAAACTCAGTTTGCTGACTCATGAAAATGCAACCATATTTTAGTATTAGTATTAAGATTAAAACAGCCAATGTCTGTACTAAAAATTTCACCACTGACATCAAAGTCTGTTATTTGACTGTACAAAACAAAATATCAAAATAATTCATCTCACAGTGCGAAGTCATCAAGATAAAATTCAACAAAAGTTCACCCTTCATCTATCTGTCTCTTTTACCATATTGCTCATGATTAAGTAATAAATAAAATGTAATGTAAATATATTACTACTTTGAATTTCTGGCAAGTTCCTTACTCATATTATTTATATTGTTACAAAACTAGAGAAAGATCTGACACTCAGACTAAGTAAATGTTAAGAGGAATATTCAAATCTCTCAAGCAAATAAGCTGTTATCTAGCCAAGATTTTCATTTCCTAGTATTATCATTTTAACTGAGTACAACTTCTACATAGCAGCTTTATTTTGACAGTTAAAAATAATAATTTCATTTTTATTTTATTTTTTAAATTTTGATTTCAACTTTTTTAACATTGAAAAGCCAAACATATTTTTTATTGTTTTCAAAGGCTATGCTGACAAGAGAATCCTGAAAGTCCTAGTTGAAAGCCGCTAGGCGAAGCCTGGTGGTGACATCTGTCTGTAGCAGGAAGGAGTGCTTGGTGGCGGGGTGGGGGAAGAAACCGGACATTATTTTTCAAGATGGAAGAATTTGCCTGTAAGAACAAATTTTGCCCTGCTTAATAAACTTCCCTGTCTTTTCTTCTGCCACTCTTTGTATCTTTATTGTACTTGCCTCTTCCTGTATAATCTTCTGAAATCCAAAACCAACCAAATTGGTGTAGGTGCCTTATTTTACTCAAAGAATCCAGTAAGACCAGAGGTGGTATTCAGCAGGTTCTGACCAGTTCTGGAGAACTGGTTGCGGAAATTTTGAGTAGTTTGGAGAACCGGCAAATACCACCTCTGACTGGAGATTTTACAGTATCCTTCCCCTGCCACGCCCATCAAGCCAAGCCCACAGAACCGGTAGTAAAAAAAATTGAATCCCACCATCGAGTAAGACATATAGCATTCCAGATGATCTCTTTATCCTGACAATGACATAGCTTATCTTTCTGTTTTTGTGACTATAATCAAGGGGGGAAAAATCTTCGCTAAATTTCTACAACCTCATTTCATTTCTTCCTCTATCTCAAGAAGTCTGTTTTTTCTTTCTCATAGTCATTCCAAAATTAGGGCATTTCACAATACTTTTCTTTAGGGGGATCAGTTCCATTGTACTAAGGAAGCATTTTTATATACTTCTAGGTTGCTCTATGTGTTATACATTTTCAGCTATTCAAGTAGCTCAAGCCCTCCATCGTGGCATTTCTGCCCCGCACAGAATACAGCTACCTAGCTATTTGCTCATCTAGTTAACTAGCTTCCAAGGAACTAGGTTGTGTCTGCAGAAGATAAATGCATGTAAAATGCTGGGAAACAGAAAAGCAGTATAGCTTGTAACCATGAACATAACAATTCTGTGTGTCAAATAAGAAAGTACATTTGCTATAGCATGTTATCTAACACTGTGCTTTACTGAGGCGAGAAATGCAAATACCTATGAGATGTTGTGACAGGAAAGCTGTGGGAGTCTTGCATTCTGGGTGCTAAATACCCAAAACTCACATAATGGACTATTTTTTACTAAAGATTTTTTATCAAAGAGTAGGTGTTGAGATTCTGATAGAACACAGATATCTCTCGTGTCTTTTAGAGAAAAGGAAAAAAATCTATCAAGAATTAAACTATCAGTTAATAACAACAAAAACATTAACAAAAACCTTTCTTTAAAAGCTTAGTAACGGCTTTGCATGGAGCTCCAGATGGAGATCTGGCCACTCTATTTCCTCTATGTCTTTCTCTAGAATAAAACTCCATACAATGTGAACTCAGCAACCTGGGATTGGGAGTCAAAATGATGACATGTATATCATGAGGTCTTTGTCCAAATGGTACAACACACATAGGCCGCAGCTGAATCTCCTGGCTTTTTATTCTTACTCAATAATCTCTGGATCAGAAGTCTAAGTGTCCACAATTTGGGTCTGAGCCTGGTGCTGTTCAGGAATGCTGTTCAGAATAGGCTCTTGTTAGGAATTGATAGTCACTGAACAGTTGGGTTGGAAATATATAAACCAGGATAGACATTTAATACTGTCTCTTTAAAGGAATGCTAAAATTGTAATTGGGTGTGGTTCCTCAAATGGCCATAAGATGGAGCCAGAAACTTGGGTTCTTAGTTCTGTAGTTACTAGTTGCTAGATGTTCTGATGTTCGCTGTTTTTGGTTCCTGCATTTTTCCTATTGACTGTTGCTGATCATCGTTTTTGGATTGCTGTGAGTCTATTTACTGAACTGTGTATGATACTGGACTTTGTTATTTGGATTATCCCTGGACTGAATACTGACTGCTTTAACCGTGTATGACTTGGACTGCTTGTTGGACTTTGCTTAACCATTTACTGGAAGTAAAACCTACATTTTACTATTCAGTGTATCTGTGTGCTGGTCATGTGTTATTCAACATCACTCTCACTACGTCTCCCTGTGTGCACTAATTCTTCTAACGGGGAATTACCTCAACAGCTCCCTTAAAGTTAAAACACTAGTTTCATGATAATTCTGATTCAGTTTAAGGAAAGGAAAAGAGTATAAACAATTAAACAAAATATCATAAATCACATAACGCACATAAATCCACAAGTTATCATTCTAAGAATGATTAATATATAAATAAATCCTAATCAATTTGTCTCAGCTATGTTCATTTTAAATGAAGCAGAATTGCTAATATAATATAAATGACATAAATAAGACATAAATGACCAATTCCAACATACCCTCTTGATTGGTCCAAAAACATATCTCAGGAAAAGCTAGGCCTTAGCATTTGAAGAAACTATCAGTTACTCCTTAAACAACAGTCTATCAAATCTGGTTATATCATTTGCTTAAATACACAACGTATGTTAATAAAATGACTGTATTATTTTTAAACTCCTTTTATTATTTTGATAGCCTATAACTTAATAGAATATTGCATTGTCTCAGAGAAGACCAAGTATTTAATCAGAATGTTGTACAGTAGGCCTTATAATTTAATTAAAAACTTGAAAATCACATAACAGATAACAGATAATCAGAGTTGGAAGGGACCCTGTAGGTCATCTAGTCCAACCCCCCGACCAAGTGGGAGATCCTACACCATTTCTGACAAATGGCAGTCCAATCTCTTCTTGAAAGTCTCAAGTGATGGAGCTCCCACAACTTCCAAGGGCAAGGTGCTCCATTGGTTGATTGTTCTCACTGTCAGAAAGTTTCTCCTTATTTCCAGGTTAAATCTCTTCTTGTTCAGTTTCCATCCATTATTCCTTGTCTGGCCTACAGGTACTTTAGAAAATAGCTTGACCCCTTCCTCTCTGTGGCAGCCCCTCAAATATTGGAAGACTGCTATTATGTCTCCCTGATCCTTCTCTTTACTAGACTAGCCAAGCCCAGTTCCTGTAACCGTTCTTCATATGCCTTAGTCTCCAGTCCCCTAATCATACTGGTTGCTCTTCTCTGTACTTTTTCTAGAGTTTCAACATCTTTTTTATAATGTGGTGAACAAAACTGGATGCAGTACTCTAGGTGTGGTCTTACTAAGGCTTTATAGAGTGCTATTAGTACCTCCCTTGATCTTGATTGTATCCTTCTGTTAATACAACTTAGGATTGCATTAGCTTTTTTGGCTGCTGCTGCACACTGCTGGCTCATATTTAGCTGGTTGTCCACTAAGACTCCAAAATCCCTCTCACAGTTACTGCTATTGAGCCTGGTTTCACCCAGTCTATATGTGTACTTTTGGTTTTTCTTGCCTAAGTGTAGGGCTTTACTTTTCTCTACATTGAATTTCATTTTGTTAGATAGGGCCCAGTGTTGTAGTCTGTCAAGATCCATCTGGATCTTGAGCCTATCTTCTTGGGTATTAGCTATTCCTGTCAGTTTAGTATCATCTGCAAATTTGGTAAGTTCCCCTTCTATTCAGGGGTGGGATCTGACAGGGTTAACTACTAGTTCGGTCATTTACGAGGTTCAGTAATTTACGATGTGCTTCCCTGCACGGTGCTGGTGTGCCTGTAAATCATCATCAGCATGCTGCGTGCAGAGAAGCACCTTTCAAAAAGCCCTTTTTTCCTGCTTTTTTAACTGCCGCTGTGCCTCGCATGGCAGCTGAAGTTGAAAAAAATCAGGAAATAAAGGTCAGGTAAGAGCCCAGGTGAGCGGGTGGGCAAAAAATCAGCAGACATAGAACCGGTTCTATGTCTGCTGCTCTTCAGAGCTACCAGTTCTACAGAGGTGGACAGAACCGGTAGAAACCCACCCCTGCTTCTATTTCCTCATCTAAGTCGTTAATGAAGATATTGAAGTGTACTGGGCCTAAGACCGAACCTTGTGGCACCCCCACTGCTTATTTCCGTCCATGTAGACTTAGACCCATTAAGGACTACTTGTTGAGTATGGTTTGTCAGCCACTTGCGAGTCCATCTAGTGGTGGTGCTACCTATTCCACTTTTTTCTAGCTTACCAAGAAGTAGGTTGTGGTCTGCTTTGTCGAAGGCCTTGCTGAAATCTAAGAATATTATGTCCACAGTATTTTGCTTGTCTACTAATTTAGTCACTATGTTGAAGAATGAAATAAGATTGGTTTGGCATGATCTGTTCTTAACAAACCCGTGCTGACTGCTAGTTATTACTTTACTTGTTTCTAGATGTTGACAGATCTGGTTTTTTTAATTATCTTTTCTAGTATCTTCCCGGGTATTGATGTTAGGCTGGTTGGTCTATAGTTTCCTGGGTCTGTTTTTTTTTCTCTCCCTTTTTTGAAGATGGGAACCACATCAGCTCTCTTCCAGTCCTCTAGTAGTTCTCCAGTGCTCCAGGATTTTTTAAAGATACGGTGCAGTGGTTCTGAGATGACCTCTGCCATCTCCTTTAAAACTCTGGGATGTAATCCATCAGGCCCTGGTGGATTTGTGTTCATCATGATCATACAGGTGTTCTCTTACTATTTTTTTGCTTATTTTAACTTTTATTTCTGGTCTGTCTTTTGCAGTTATATATTTGGTGGGTTGAGATAGCTTCTTTTTGTGAGATAATTTCTTTTTGTGTGAAGACCGATGCAAATACTCAGTTAAGCAGGTCTGCTTTCTCTCTGTTGCCTGTTACTTCCTTGCCGTCTTCTCTCTTTAGTGGACCGACTGTTTCCTTGATTTTTTTCTTGTTATTTATATGTTGGAAGAAGCTTTTTTAATTATCTTTGACATTTGCTGAAAGTCTTTGTTCGTTCTGAGCCTTTGCTATCCTGACTTCATCTTTGCAGGTTCTGGCTATCTGCTGATATTCTGTCTTAGTTATATGTCCTTTTTTCCATTTTTTGTACTTGTCCTTTTTTTCCTTTCAATTTTCCAGAGAGATCCTTTGTTCAGCCATGCTGGCTTCTTCTTGGATTTTTTGTTCTTCTTTCTCCGTGGTATTGTGCTGGTCTGGGCTTCTATGATCATACTTTTCAGAGTTTCCCAAGATTCTTGAGTTATTTTCCTGTTTAGGATTTTCATCCATGGAATCTTTCCCAAGTTCCCTCTGAGTTTATTAAAATCAGCTCTTTTAAAATCCAAGACTCTGGTGTCATAGAATAGAATAGAATAGAATAGAATAGAATAGAATAGAATAGAATAGAATAGAATAGAATAGAATAGAATACTTTATTGGCCAAGTGTGATTGGACACACAGGGAATTTGTCTTGGTGTAAATACTCTCAGTATACATAAAGAAAAGGTACATTCGTTAAGAAACAAGAATCATAATGTACAACACTTAATGATAGTCATAGGGTACAATCAACAATCAAATCATACTAGAAAACAGTCAAGTGGCAGGGGATGGATGATAAAGAGTGGTGAGAAGATTAACAGTAATAGTAGTGTATACTTTGTAAATAGTTGAACAGTATTGAGGGAATTATTTGTTTAGCAGAGTGATGGCTTTCAGGAAAAAACTGTCCTTGTGTAGTTGTTCTGGTGTGCAGTGCTCTATTGCATCATTTTGAGGGAAGGAGTTGAAACAGTTTATGTCCAGGATGTGAGGGGTCTGTAAATATTTTCACAGCCCTCTTTTTGACTCGTGCAGTATACAGGTCCTCGATTGAAGGCAGGTGGGTAGTAATTGTTTTTTCTGCAGTCCTAATTATCCTCTGAAGTCTGTGTCTGTCCTGTTGGGTTGCAGAACCAAACCAGACAGTTATAGAGGTGCAGATGATAGACTCAATCATTCCTCTGTAGAACTGTATCAGCACTGTATCATTATGTTCTACTGCTTGTGTTTGTGTTATGTTGAATTCTAGTATGACATGGTGACTCTCACCCAAGGTTCCTGCAGTTTCAACTCCCTCTATCACTTCTTCTCTGTTTGTAAAAATTAAGTCCAATATGGCTATCCCTCTAGTTCAGTGGTTCCCAAACTTTTTCGGTCCACCGCCCCCTTGGTGCTACAAACTCATCCTCGGTGCCCCCCACCCAGGGGTGGGATTCAAATTTCTGTGGGCATGGCCTAATTTGAGAGTGCGGCTTGCTGGTCATGTGACTGGGTGGGTATGGCTTGCTGGTCATGTGCCTGGGTGGGCGTGGCCTGGTGACTGGCAAACCAAATACAAATGGTCCTCACTTAATGGCTGGTTGTTTAGCAAGTGTTCTAATTTATGACTGGCCTCCCCAGAGCTACTTGACTCGTTTTTGGAGTTTTGACAGCTTTAGATCAGGGGTCTGAATCCCAACCCTGCCTGTGTGTGTGAGACAGAGGGAGAGAGAGAGGTTGGATCAGACCTCTCTCTCTCTCCCACCAACTCCAGAAAGCCACCGTCAGTCAAAATTCATATTAGTGGTCTCCGGGATTTAAAATTATGAGTTTGGTGGTCCCTGAGGTCCAAAGGTTTGGTGACCCCTGATCTAAAGGGGTGAGCCTGAAAGAGGGAAAGAGAGAGAGAAAAAGAGAGAGAGAAAGAGAGGAAGAAAAGAAAGAGAAAAGGGAAAGAAAGAAAAAGGGACAGATAAAGAAGGGGGGATGGAAGGAAGGGACAGAAAGAAAAAGAAAGAAGGAGGGAGAGAGGGAGGAGAAAGATGAGATATCTATTCTAGTCCAATCACCTGCTCCAGCAGGGTTAGAAGGGTGTGTGTGTGTGTGTGTGTGTGTTCTCCTTGTAATTTACTAGTACATTTTGGTTTTGCCTTCTTCAGAATTGGCACTGTAATACATTGGGGAAAAGTAATTTTTAGGGTGGAGATCTGGTCCAATGGATCCTGTTTAAAGCCTCAACAAAATGTGAGAGTTTCCTGATAGTCTTGACCATGTTTCGTCCACAAAACCTTTAATAGAAGCCAAAGAAGTTTCAATGTGCTGGCAAAGATGTTTCAATGTGGAAAAGGGCCTCAGTCTAAACTAGGCCTCATTCAATCTGATGCATCGGGTCTCTCTCTCTTTCTTTCTTTCTCTCTCTCTCTCTCTCTCCCTCCCTCCTTCCCTCCCTCTCAGACTGGCTTTGCTCTACTTTCCCGATGTGCCTGTGGGGCCAGCGCTTCTAACATGGATGGATGGATGGATGGATGGATAGAGAGAGAGATACAAACAGACACAGACAGACAGACAGACAGACAGGCAGGCAGGCAGGCAGGCAGGCAAACAGACAGACCTTTTGGATGGATGGATGGATGGATGGACGGACAGACAGACAGACAGACAAAATGCGACAGCGGCAGCACTTTGGGAAAGCGGTTGCAGCGGCAATTCCCAACATGCTGCCGCATTGGAGGCGCTGGATCCAGAGTGGTGCTAGTCAATGGGTGAAACTGCAGGGCTGGCCGGCACCTCGAACGCCCCCCTGCCGCCTCTTAGTGTCCCCAAGGGGGCTGGCAGAGGGGCGCTAAGAGGTGGCAGGGGGGTGTTCAAGGCGCCGGCCAACCCTGCAGGTTCACCCATTGGCAAGCACCGCTCTGGAGCCAGCACCTCCAATGCAGAAATGGTGACACGTTACGTGCTGCCGCAGCTGCGTTTGATGTGCTGCCCCCCTGCCGCCTCTTAGTGCCCTTCTGCTGGCCCCCTTGGGGATGCTAAGAGGTAGCAGGGGGCGTTCGACACACCGGCCCTACAGGTTCACCCATTGACTGTCGCACCGCTCCGGAGCCGGTGCCTCAATGGGTGAACCTGAAGGGCCGGCCGGCGCCTCGAATGCCCCCCTGCTGCCTCTTAGCACCCCTCTGCCAGCCCCCTTGGGTACGCTAAGAGGTGGCAGGGGGGCGGCACATCAAACATGGCCACAGCGGCACATAATGTGCCACCGCTTCTGCATTGGAGGCGCTGGCTCCGGAGCGTTACTAGTCAATGAGTGAACCTGCAGGGCTGGTGCCTCGATCGCCCCCTGCCACCTCTTAGCGCCCCCTGCTGGTCCCCTTGCCTCTTAGCGCCCCCCTAAGGCATTCCCCCAGGGGGTGGTACCGCCCGCTTTGGGAACCACTACTCTAGTTTTACCCTCTACCTTTTGGACAACAAAGTTGTTAGCTAGGTTGGTTAGGAACTTATTTGATTTCTCATTTGGTGCAGAATTAGTTATCCAATTGATATGAGGATAATTGAAGACTCCCATTACTATTGTTGTGTGTTTCCTGCATATGTTTGTTAGTTGGTTGGCAAAAAGGACATATATTTTTTCTGCTTGATTGGGTGGCCTATAATATACACCTATGGCCATGTCATTCTTTTTTTCTTTTATATTGACCCATATGCATTCTAGGAGATTTTCATCTTTGGTTTCATGCATTTCTGTAGCAATATAGTGGACCTTTACATACAGTGCAACTCCACCTCCTCTTTTATGGGGTCTGTTCTTTTTAATAGTTTGTATCCTTCTACCAGTATGTTCCAATCATGGGTTTCATCCACCAAGTTTCTGTTATTCCAACTATATAATATCTACTTTCTTGTATTCGTAGTTCAAGTTCACCCTGTTTGTTCCCCAGACTTTGTGCATTTTTATAGGCACTTGAGATCTTTATGTCTGACACTGTGTTTACAGTGTCTGCATAACCTGTGTTGTGCCTGCCTGCCCCTACTTTCTTGCCACCTGTTTGATTAATGCACATGGTATGGCACTCACTATTAAATGCTTGGTTTTGGTTGACAGCAAGGTTGATAATCTTACCTGCACAAACATCTATTTTGCATGGCTGATTAATTCACACAGCTTCAATCATAAGTGTTGTGCATGTTAAATGAAGGCATTATATAAACACACAAAGCCAAAAGAACAATTTTATTTACGATATTTTAATTAGTCAAGTTAATTTGGAAAGCAGTGAATAGTTATAGCATAATTTTCAGATATACTTGGTCTAATTTGGGGAATACTCTGATGTCAGTCTTGACATGCTAAATCCCTATGATTTAATTCTAGGAATATTTACTTGGAAATGTCCTATCTGACTAAATATGCTTAGGTTTGGGCTACATAAGTACAATTAATTAATTATTAATTAATCACACCAAGGAGATTTTGAAGTTATTTTTTCTTATGTACACACTTACTGCTACTACAAGCTTCTGTACATCAGCTTCAAGAAAATAACAGCAGCATACTGTACATTTTTTACCATCATCTCTTCATGGTTTTCTACTAGGGCAACAGACTATTGCAGAGGTCTCCAAACTTGGCAACTTTAAGACTTGTGGACTTCAACTCCCAGAATTCTCCAGCTGGCTAGAGAATTCTGGGAATTGAAGTTCACAAGTCTTAAAGTTGCCAAGAGTTTGAGGACCCCTGGACTATTGGAAAGCATGAAACTTGTTTGGTCCATTATTCTGATGTTAATGCACTTCCATGCAATAATTATCTTATCTAGGGAATCTAGTTACAAGGAGAGCCTTCTCCAACTTTGTGCTCTTAAGATGCTACTATTCTGTTGCCAGTCAAAGCTATCCAAACGATGGAAACTGTATTCCAGCACAATCGGGAAGGGGACAGATTGTGGACAGGCGATGTGGATCAATTTCATGCCTGCTTAGATAACTGAATCAATGAGCAAATACATATGATACATACTATTCAAACGTTTATTGTGTGTAAAGTTTCCATGTCACAGTACCATTTTCCACAAGCACAATAATTATGGATAAATAACCTATGGTATACTTCTTTAGAAAATTAGAAACAGTCTTCAAGAGCAAGAAAAAACATATAATTCTTCACTTCCATAGCTGCTGCCAACAACAGAATACATTTTCTAAATGAAATTGGCACTACTATTGGCACAACTGAACTCTTGAGGCTATAAATGTCAAGCATAATTTATAGGAAATGAGATTACCCAGATAACTGGCTCTAGGATAATACACTTAATTTTAAGATGGACCATGGGTCAAATTTAGAGACTATAATGATGCTTTTATCTGCCCTAAAATCATGCCAAAAATCAAATTACATTTAACAAGGCTTGATCATAGAAAGTGTTAACTAAGCATACAGAAAACCTATTTTGCTGATTCAGTGTTGGATTCTTGTCATCCTTGCATATACTTTAGAAATAATGGGGGTGGGGGGGACTTTCATATCAGTTTGTGGTACAAACCTTACTTTATAGAAACTATATAATAGTTTCTATCCAGAAGAACTATTTAGTATAAGGCAGAATTTCCAAAAATTATATGCAAGCTATTACAAATTTTAATGCCAGCAGAGTTTTCCCCATATAGGTGTTGGCATTAAAATTCCCAAAATTCTCATTCAGTATGGCTAACTTCTCAATGAGACTAAAGGGGATGCAAGTCTAATAAATTCTTGACTTTTTTGAAAAACTGGAAAGTAAGAGAATTTGTACAATACATAAGCTGTGGAAAGAATGCGACACTGCTTCACATGAAAAAAGCAAATGATAAAAAATACCTGAGAATGTTTTGACACCCAGTGGCGAAGGACATTCAGGACACGATTAGTAGCTGCTCGACGTATTATGAACTCCTTATCACATGTTCGTTCAGAATTATTAAATGCTACATATTTTAAAGGAAATATACAATAAAATATAATCAATTAGATGAAGAAAGTTATCAAAATAAAATTCTTCACAGTATACCTTGGTTGAATAAAACCATTTAAAAAAACTCTTTCATCATTGATGCACAAAGGATTTTTAAAATGTTGCTTACACATATACATTAAATGATATAACATATATTTGCAACTGCCAAACGAGAATTTCCTGCATTTATAAACAAAATGTTTGCTTGAATTGCTTAATTTTCCTCTATAATCCTGAATATTATAGTGAATTCAATATTCTATTATAATATTACACAGCAACATAAAACAAGCACAAGTGCAATTTTTCTAGAAAAGGGGGGGGGAGCAATAAATTCACTGTCATAACCTATTCCTTGCTGCCCATTCAGATTTTCAACTATCTTGATGGAAATACATACATACATGTATCAGTGTAGGGCAAGAGTGTCAAACTCAAGGCCCGCGGCCAGATCTGGCCAATGGGATGCTTAAATCTGGCCTGTGGGGCTGGCTTGGAAATATCAAAGGACTGGCCTGCAGTGCCTCTGCTGGCCAAAATGGGCCACACCGAGGCCTTGCAATTAGGAGGTGTCCGCACAGCCCATTTTTGGCTGGCAGAGTTCTGCTGGAGGCCAGGGAGGCCAAAAATGAGGGGGAGGGGGGCTCTGCGCGGCCCATTTTTGGCCAGGAGAGTGCTGCAAGATGCCACAGAGGCCAAAAATGAGGCGAGAGGGGCCATGTGCGCCCCCCCCGTGCCCTGTTTTGGCTGCAGGAAGCATCTGTCCCATATCCCCCCCCCCATTCCCCAATTCCCCCGGCCGGCCCACAGAGAACTACAATGCTGATCCTGCCCTCAAAGAAATCCAGTTTGACCCCTGGTGTAGGGAATATAGCTAATATTCCCTGTACCAAATATAGCTAGTCCTCAACTTACAACAGTTCATTTAGTGATCATTTGCAGTTACAACGGCACTGAAATAAGTGACTTATGGCCATTTTTCACACTTATGACTATTGCAGCATCACCATGGTCACATGAACAAAATTTGGGCACTTGGCAATTGGCTCATAGTTATGACAGTTGCTGGGTACCATAGTGATGTAATCCCCTTTTCCAACTTTTTGACAAGCAAATGGGGAAACCAGATTCACTTAACAACTGTGTTACCAATTTAAGAACTGCAGTGGGTCACTTAACAAATGAGGTGACAAAATGGGGTAAAACTCAACAAATTTCCCACTTAGCAACATCAATTTTGGGCTCATTTGTGGTTGTAAGTTGAGGACTACCTGTAATCTCAAACTCTCATTGTATGATTTTCTCCAAAACTACTAAGAGGCAGGCTCAGCAGCACACCTGATGTTGTGAAGGAGGTTTTTTCTGACCTTATCCAAGCATGAACTCCTACTGGTAAATAGTCTTTAAAAAGTCAATTCCTTATGGTTTCAAACATTGGTAGTTAAGGATCAAATCACTGAGCTTCACAATTTCCTTAATACATTAATATAATTGCTTAGTCTCAATATGTTGTTTCTGTTAATAACATGACCATTTGCTTTATGGATCACTGAAGTCTCTGATCATTTATCAAAGGCAAAGTCATGCAGAGTGTATTAACAGCACTTCAAATAGCACATATCTAATCTAAATTGAATAAAGGCACATCTAGCCACAAACTCCAACCCAGATTAAGGCTGACTCCAAGACAGCCATCAGATGATAAAACTTGTGTTTTCAAAGCAATAGTACAATATAGAATCTTGCATATTTAACTACAACAATTCTATAAATGTATGGATTATATTTATTTCCCATAACTGGTCCATTTCCCCAAACCAATGATCAAGATATGTAACACCTGTTTGAAAATCAAGAAGCAATAGAAATAATATGCTGGTTGTCATCCACATGCAACTATTACATTCCTCATATCTTTTAATAACCAGAAACATTAGAGCTGAGTGTTTATGTGAGCAGTAGTCTGTCCATCTGTTCATACAAATTAAATATCCCAAACATTTGATTGGCAGATGCTATAGCTGCCAGGCTTCACTCTATCAACATTTCACTCTATCAACATTTTCTAGTTCTATGATCAACCTCCATTTAACTTTCCGTCTTATTATTCAACATGATAAAATCAAAGCTATGCTAGTTGAATGCAATCTTAATGGTTTACTTTGAAGAGGATGTGCCATCTTTGTACGTAATTATTAATGGAGTTGATATTCTTAATATGCAAAAGGGAATAAAGGGAATTCTGAAAATGTCAATTGCGTGTTATACATGTAAACTAATTCATGAAAGAAATTTAAGTCAATGTAATGCAGCTACACAAATTTATAGAAAGCTACCAGTACTTTAAATATTCTACTTAAACATATTAGTTACAAAAACATAAAAAATAAAAATAACAACTACAGTTATTAAGGGCTTGGGAGAAATGTTAAGAAAATGTTTATTTCCAGCCTATAAACTAGCAGTGTGAGTGCAACTCTGCAACACTTAAAACAAGTGAACAGAAAACAGTTACATTCAGGATGTTTCCATAAGATAGCTTAGTAGTATAGACAAAAGAATATATTGTACTATAGGCAAAAAGAAAACAAATGTTTCTTCTTTCAGCTGTACATATCTTGCATACTTAATTCCTACAAAATTTGAAAGTTTAATTGTGGTTATAACAAGAGCTTATATTTAGGATGCCCAGAGCTATCATTTAGTACTAGATAAAGCAATTATAAATGTAGCTTTTATATACAGTATATGGCAATACATTTTTGATTGTCAAAGCATGTCAGGAATAGAGATGACAATCTCTGCTATTGATTTACTGTATTTCTTTGTTGTCCAGTTCCATCCAGATGATCATTGTTCAGAGCCTGTTCAACTATATTCTTAATTAGATCTAACAAGGCAGTTTAAATTTTTAATTCCTCTTATTCTCATTCATTTATACAGCCACCAATGGGAAAGAATGTTGTAATGAAGAAATGTGTTGATAACGTTCTTGTTCCTGTTTTTCTAATAAATTTCTAAAGAACACCCCACCAAACACCACTCTTTTGAAAGAATTAATAAACGTCTGAAGTATTTTTGAACAGCCATTCCAACCACAGGATTTAGATTAACTAAAGCACAATACCTATGAAGATGTGCAACATTTAGATTTTTTGGTTTTCTGCTATTGTTATTTGAAATTGCAATTGTTGTTCAAATTAATGTTAAATCAATCGAAGAGGCACAATGAGTCATAAAGGAATTTATTTTGCTCACATAAATAAGAATGCTCCTTCTGTCAAAACAGAATGAATCTTGACTAATCCTGGGTTTCCATAACAGTTTTTTAGCATTATTCAAATAAAGACAGGCAATTGAAATTTTTACAAAAAGTCACTTCCTACACTGATGTTGAATGGTACAGGCACATTCTCAAGAGTCTACATAGTACAAAAATACGCATTTGGGTGATAAAGTATTATCCAAAAAAGCAAGTTATGTAATTACTCCTTATCTTCTGCTTTTTCTGCATTAGAATTTACTTATTTTAAAAATAATTCTCCTTATAAAAATATCTGAACAGATTTAAATACATATAAAGCATAAATGTGTTTAATTTTAACTAACATAAAATGTAAATAAAATGAGATTTGTTTTTGTTTTGGTTCTACCACAGGTGCAGACTTTATCATGGGACAAGAACAGACCACAACCCAGATTTCTAATGAATTAATGTAAAGAAAACTGTGCACATTTCACTAACTCTTGTATAAATTAGAATTGTGAGGCATTGCTAACAGGTACTATGTCTAACATAAAGTATTATCAGTCTCCTAGGATATCTCAAGGACATCCTGGACATCTTGGTCCCATCACCTGCTGATGCTTTTAACTAAAGACCAGAGGACTGAATTTGGAACTTACTTTATGTGCATTATCACTAAATTGCATCACTTTTCCTTATAAAAGGATATATATTTATTAACATGTATTTATCAACAAGGAGGAGGGAGTCCTCTTTATCTTCCTCAGATAACTGTAACTTTAATACAAGGTTATTGCTTAATAATTGCTTAATAAAAGCTTCATAGTGTGATTTGCCAGTCTGAAAGAAAGCATTTACCCAACCATTTGACGGAATTGCTAAGCAACAGTTCTCCAGATTCAAAACAGCTCTTACTTCTGGAACAAAAATAGAATTCTATTCAAATTCATCACAGTTTGTGAAAGTTACAAGGAAAAGAGAATATATGTAGATGGATATATAATTTACAGACAGATTGAAACAAATTTATGTTCATTTGGTCTTTGCACCTCAGAGAGATGACTCTTTGGAAATAAAACAATATACAGCTTTTCAATAAAAAGCAATAGGAAGAAAATGCCAAATACAGGTTCATACTTAGAAAAAACTGCAATCTTAACAACAAAAACAGTATTCTTCTTGATTTTTGTAAAAACAAGATATTGAAATGCTAGTTACTACGAAGATGTTGTTTGCACTTTCAACAGCTACAGCACAGACAATTTCACCAAATGTAGTTCCTTTCAGTTTTGTAATAGTAAATTCATTTTCTTTATCCACGTTAAATATTTGCCCAAAGGGGCATGAAACAAAACAACATTTTAAAATTAGAAGTCAGAAGAACATATACTAAGAAAACAAGCAAACAAATGAATGCATATGTCACTGTAGTCTCTCTTACCAGTCTACTCCTTCTGCCTTTGCCAACCAACAATTAACATAAAATATTACTACTAAACTATAGTGGTGTCCGGCCACTTATTAAGGATACATTTCTGGAGGAGCCAATCTTGCCAGTGATGCCAAGACTCATGGCAATTCCAGAAAGAAAATTAGTAGTCATTGTTTTTCAGTGGTTTTTCATAAAAGCATTATATTTTATAATTTTTCCAAAAGTTTATTTTTAAGTTGGATTCAAGATTTATTGTGAAGATACCAATTTAAACTTGGAACTGTAATCCCTAATATTTCCATCTCATT
The DNA here is from genome assembly GCF_049901735.1 of Notechis scutatus. Lineage (NCBI taxonomy): Eukaryota > Metazoa > Chordata > Lepidosauria > Squamata > Elapidae > Notechis > Notechis scutatus. The sequence continues at coordinate 232,388,526 of NC_142010.1, forward strand.
CAGTCCAAAAGCTTAAGAAGCATTAGATGTTCTGATACTTCTCACTACAGACTAACAAATTCTCCTTTAAAATCAAATTTCATATCAGGTAGAATAAACTGGTTTGTCCTTAAATCTTGAATCAGATACATATCATGCTCAAATGTCCAGTTCAGTTCAAATCAGGGTTGATTCACATAGATCTATTAGTAATCTTACCTGGTGGACTTCCATGACCAGCTGCAGCTGTGGCAATAGCAAAAGCCGAAGCAGGAGAAACAGAACAATGACCATTGTCAGTTGTCACCTGTACTGCAAGGAAAATAAAAATAAATATATCAGCTGACATTGTTTTATAAACAAAAACACCTCACTTAACATTCATTTTATAAATAAGAATCCAGTTGAACATTTCTGTGCATACTTATATATATATATATCCCTGTTTGCTTCGAATTATATATTATATGAATTATAACTTCTTTCTCTCCTGTTTCTGGAACACTGAATTTCATATTTTTCATTGTTCCCAAAAATGAATCAGCTTATAGAATGAATCTTACTGTATAGTAAAAGTACCATTGTCAAGTTCTACCAAGGCATGAACTTGTTTGAATTTTCCAGAATGTTGATACAGTATGTCTAATCTGAATCTTTACAGCAACTCAAGAATGGAAGCAAACACAGTTCATTATTTATTTCATTTCCGCTCCAATTTCATGACTTTGAGGGGTATACAGAAATCTTAACAAGCAATCTTGAAACATGTTAGTATAAAGAAATAAAAAATAAATACAAAGATGCCTATCTCTCTTTTCAATAGGCTTCAAGATATTAAAAGCCCATTTTAAAAGGAAGATTTTAAGGATTAAAAAAAAGCATGTCTCCAAGACATGTAGATGGGCCACCATAGAGAAGTTTTGTTTTTTGGGCTATGCCCGGTCTCTTCACATTGAGGGAGTAACCAAAGCAGGCCTACACCTAATGACTTAACTGGATCCCACAACTTTATGTTCTTTAGGCTCAAATCCATAATCCTCTCTACCCAAGTTTCACTCTGTTTAACAGTGTATCCTGGTCTTTGATTTTCCTGTTTTTAGTGGTTTGAGACCCTATACTATATAGTCAAAGTTATTAATGTCATATTATGCAAATACTGTATCTTTCTGTACATGTATACTTTATTACCTCTGAAATATTTTTAATATTTTATATCTCAGTAGCATGCGGTATACCTCAGGTGTATTATGAGGAAGGAAGGAAGGAAGGAAGGAAGGAAGGAAGGAAGGAAGGAAGGAAGGAAGGAAGGAAGGAAGGAAGGAAGGAAGGAAGGAAAAATAATGCCAAGGCCATCATTAGGGTTATGGTTAACTAGTATTTATTCTCTCCGAGGTTTCCTTAACAGCTAGTTTTCGCCAGATTAGGCAAAACCTAATTACACAGTAATTACAGTAATTAGACTACCTATGCCATATATACAGGATGCACTTATTTTCTTATTATGTACAAGATGGATTTATTTCTCACTAACAATAGTAGTATCTTCCTCACACCAGGTAGCCAAAATGTGCCTTCAGCTTGTATCACACAAATCTGTCAGAAGGCTGAAGTTAATGTTTTTCTCAAACAAATGTTTTTCTCAAAACAATTCGCTTTTATCAAACAATTTGTTCAAAATGTTTCAGAATATTTCATCACAGCTGAATGTAAAAAATTATCTTGCTGCCAGAGTCATTTTGAATGGTATTATTTACATTTTCTTTTCTATATACTGTGTGACAAACAAGCATTTAAAAACCAGGAAATTAATATCCTAGAGATTTTTTTTTTTTAAAGAGAAACAAATTCAGGGCTAAGACTGCAATCCAGACTGATTTACACAAGAGTTCAAATCCTATTGAAGCAGCTTAAATCCATGCTGCAGTGCCCTATATAATGAAGTCAATATTTTCGTATTACCTCCTGTCTGCCGGAAACGTAAATGCCGTGGAGTTGAAGGGGATCTACATGGAGACAGCTCAGGAGGATCTACTATTGAGGCACTTTCTGGGATTGGATGATCAACTGGTACAGATTCTAAAACTCCTGCTATAAAAAAAAAAAAGAACTATAGAAATACAGGAAACATACTAAATTCTTATTCTAAAAACTTAATTTTCAGTGTGCAGAAACAAATAACTGAAACACACTTTGAAAATGCGAATGTGTTTTGTATCTGGGCAGTATATAACCAGAATTTGTAATTCCACACATAAAATACATAACTGAAAGAAAAAAAATACCTCAACAGGTTTTTAGATTGATGAGCACAATGTCAAGTAATTCATGGTTAAACTGGGTGTATGGTGTGTGAGGTATTCAGTTAATATAAATTGTGATAAAATTGCAAAGGTTTCTATTTGAACACCATTGTTCAATAATTAATCACTATAATGATATAATTTTGGCACCCATATTATCCATGTGCCAGTGCTCCTTAAAGAAGTTTCAGCATTTCTTGGGTTTGCACAGCAGCCATGCAACCTAGGGAAAATACATTTTTGGATTAAGGGTGCCAGCACAAGATGCTTTGAAGTAGGCAAAGGTACAATGTCAGCATCTCCTTAACTCAATTTAACAATTCAACCATAATTTAGGGGAATGTGATACTGCATAGTTGGAAGTAGCAATGTTGTTTTTTGCACCAGTTCTATTTAGACAGGCTAATGGTCCACACAAAACCTCAGGATCCAGGTTAAAGAAACAAGGAAGGAATTTGAATCATGAGACTGTTTAATGAAAAGAGAAAACATACAGCTCACTAAAATTTATTGTTGGCAAAACCATTTTGATATTAAATGTTAACTGAGAAAAGCTTTTCTTTTCAGGGTTGAGATTTGATTTAGTTCTATCTAAATGAAAAAAAATATTTTCATCTATCAAATACTACACACTAATATTTAAAATAATTCACCACTGAGTTGATTTAGTTAAGAAGTTTTTTTTCTATAAGATTGTCCCCTTTATAATGTTATTCTAATACAAATTTGGAAGAATAGACAAGCTCATATATTACCAGCTTAATTCCTAAGGTTCTATTTATCACAAGAGATGTCAAACATTTCCCCTTTGTATCATAACACAGTATATCTTTCATACTGTTATTAGACTCTGCTATAATATTTAGGGAGCCTCAAAGGATGCTCCCGAAAAATAATGATGGTTCTGAACCAAAATTCCAACTTCTTCATCCAGAAGACTAAAATTCAGAATAATAAAATCATGGCCATGAAATATTTCCAGATGTGAGTTTACTGTGCTCCACTTTTTGATTGGAAAAGCACTTGATAATGAAAAACAGATTTGGAATGGCTTCCATTCATTGGCTGGATTCAAGAACAGCTAGAGGGCCATCTATCTTGGGTATTTTAAGCATTTGACTTTCTGCAAGAGCAAGGAGTTGGATGTGATGTTTTACATGGCTCCTTCAGTCCTGTGACTCTTCCATTCATTATTAGCTTTCTCACAGTATTAGCCACTTCTTCTTCAGTAAATGATCCTGAATAATTCTTTAGGCTGTCACAAAATCCAGATATCTCATATTATAAGCTTAAAAAATGTAAATAAATATTTGTATGAATTAACTTATTTTTAGTAACTCTTTTATGTCAGTCATTTTTATTGATATTGTTAACTTGATACTTTTTAAATATTACTGATATTTATTTTTTTAATAAATCACTGGAGATGTGTTATATCCCTTCTTGCTTCAAACTCTCTATTTTCATCCTGATTCCTAAGAGATCCTCCATCAGAGAGCTAAATGACTACAAGCTGGTTGCTCTGACATCTTTAATTATGAAGACATTTGAGAGGTTAGTGCTGGCTCATCTAAAAGTCATCACAGATCTGCTGTGAGACCCCTTGCAGTTTGCCTACATATTAAATAGGTCAGCAGATGATGCTGTCACTATGACACTATATTACATCTTGCAACATCTTGAGTTCTTGAGGACCCATACATGTGTCCTTTTAATAGACTTCAGCTTGGCATTCAATACCATCATTTCAGATATTCTTCACTCTAAATTGATTCAACTCACTGCGCCTGTTCATACTTGTAGCTGGATCATCAGCTTTTTGACAGATAGAAAGCAACAGGTGAAGCTAGGGAAAATTACATCTAGTACCTAGACAATTAGTACAGGTACCCTCAGGGCTGTGTGCTCTTTCAGTTGCTCTTCTTTTTCTATACCAATGACTGCATCTCAAAGGAATCCTCTGTTAAGGTACTGAAGTTTGAAGATGATACAACAGTCATTGGCCTCATTCAAGAGGGTAGTGAGTCTGCATACAAAAAGGAGGTTGAACGATCGGCCCTGTGGTGCAGCCAGAACAATCTGGAGTTGCTTAAAGATGCTTAAAACTGTAGAGATGAGAGTGGAATTTAGGAGGAGCCATGCTATTATACCACCTTATACTATATTCAACAGCATAGTATCAACAGTAAAGTCCCTCAAATTTTTGAATTTTATAATCTCCCAGGACTTGAAACAGACACTTAATATTAGAACCATCATTAAAAAGGCATGACAAAGAATGTTCTCCTTGTGTCAACTAAGGAAGTTCAGGTTGCCCCAGGAGCTGTTGATACAGTTTTACAGAGGAATTATTGAGTCTGTGATTTGTACATCTATAAGTGTCTGCTTTGGTATAGCAACCAAACAGGAGATGGACAAACTCCTACAGATAGTTAAGACTGCAGAAAGAATAACTGCAATCTGCCTACCTTCTATTGAGGACCTATATATTGTGTGGATCAAAGGGAGAGCTGAGAAGATATCTACAGACCCCTCAAATCCTGCATGTAAACTGTTTCAATTCTTCCCCTTGAAACACTGCTACAGGTTATTGCATGCCAAAACTAATAGACACAGGGATAGTTTTTTCCCCTCACACCAGCCATTTATTGAACACCTATTTCTCACTAATGTCTATGTATATTTACCCATAATGTATGGTTATAGTATTATCATTTATCCTTCCCATTATCTTCTTTACTCCCCCCTCTTATGATAATCATCATCATTATCCTGTTGCTTTGCATGTACACTGAGAGCTTCTGCACTGGAGACAAATTCCTCTCCTCTCTCGTCTTCTCCTCTCCTCTCCCTACAGAGCAACATTGACAAATGGCACAACACCTGTCATTTTTAATGTTTAGGGGTTTTTTGCTTTTCAAAAAATGAGATTTACTGTAGAACTTTGTGAGCTTTAAAACTGTACAAAACCTCTACAAAACAGACTCTTGAATAAAATGGTTTATGTATTTCTGTATTTTATTGGCACATAATAATAAATATTATTAATTCTATATTTTATGTTATGAAGGTATATAGCAGAAACATCTTGAAAGAGTGCACCTTAGTAACCAAGATTGATTGATTTAAACCGTTTATATGGCACTCATCTAAATAGTGATGCTGGATAGTGCACAGAAAGTTTAAAAGCAAACTACAATCAAACAATGATCCACCTAATCACAGTCCAAGATCAAGAAAAGCATTTCCAGTTTACCAGTACAACAATAAACTGGTCAGCAGTCAATTAACAGAACTTGTTAATGTCCCAGTCCAAATGCCTGTAGGAACAGTCATATTTTAAGTGACTTACAAAAAAATTAAAATGATGGGGACTGTCCAAATCTCTGAAGATTTGGACAGTTCATCAGACCAGGCATTGCAAAGGAATGCATGATTCCTTGTCTAGCAAGATGACATTGCTGGACAGAAGGGATGTGGACCATGATCCTCCTACCAGATCTGGTGGGACAAACAAAAACAATTGGAAACAGAGGTCCTGCAAGTGACCTAGCCCTGTTATACAGGGTATTATAAGCAGCAACTAGCATCCTGCATCTCTTAGGTGATATGAATAAATGAGTGAGAAATGGGGCAAAAAAAGTCACATGGCTGTTTGGAGACCCAAGAATGAATCAGTATGGTAATTGGAGATCTGCTTAAAAAACTGTTTCAATTCATATTTATTTATTTTAAAGGAATTAATACAAAACTAAAAGCATGATTGATTTGATTGTTTATATTGAAAGAACAAGAGAATCAGTAATACATACAAGGCTGATGAGTAGTTATATATGTTTTATCTGGTAAGTATGTATCTGATAGTGTCAAGAAGACGTTTGGGGGAAACTGAGCATAAAATAAAATAAAAAAGGAAATGGAGACATAAATCAAAAGAAGAAAAATATGAAGAGATTCCCAAGAGAATGAATGTAAAGTGGAAGGGATGCCTCTAAAATGTTATTAAGTTCATAGTAATGGACTATTTTACTGTAATTACAATGCATAAAGAGTGATTTCCCATACAATCTCCCCTCCCGCCCCATTTCTAGCAATGGCAGAGAGACAATTTGGCCTAGTGGTTAAAGCTTCAAGATGGAAACCAGGAAACTGTGAATTCTAATCCCACCTTTGGCATGAAAGCCAGCTGTGTGCCTTCAGACCAATCACTCTCATTCAGCCCAACAGGGTTGTTGTGAGGAATATAGGAGGGGGGAATATTAGTCATGTTCATGCTCTTGAGTTATTTATAAAAATAACGAATGTGGGATAAAAATCCATACAGCATACACAACTATTAAGTAAACATTAGCACACATGATTGACAGTAATGTATTTAGGCAGAACATTTTTAAATTGTCTCAACAAAACCCTGCATCTGGCTATGCCTTATAACAACTCTTTTTCTAGCCTAACTGTAGATCCTTGCATTGGTGGAAGCAGAAAAGCTTATTTTTCCAATATTGCTTTTTTACTTCTTTTCACAGATAAATTTAAGTGAAATAATGGTGTCAGAAATCTGGTGGGCAGTATTCACACAAAACATCAGCAAAATCACTTCTACTGTTCTACAGTAATCCAGTTGCCACATTAATCATAGTAAGCATTCATTACCTGCAATATGCAGCACCTTCCCTAACTTAGTTTCTAGAGACTCCCCAAACTTTCAGATAGCATAAGTATTAGTTGCTGCCTGGATATGTGGATATTGTAAGATTGCCGAACCCCACACTTGGAGATCATCACGTTGAAGAAGACTGCATCATGAAGTTGTTATATAATTAAATAGATAAATGATAGACAGACAGACAGATGGACAGATACCTCTTCGAATACTTCTTCGTAGCTTATTGCAAAGCTCATTGCGTGGATTTTCTGAATTGTCTTCTGAAAAAACAGGGCTTTGCTCTGGAGATAAAGGGCTTTTGCTTAGATCCAGTGGCACTTTTGTTGACATGGGGGGTGATGATGTTCCAGGGCTGTATGTTGAGGTAGGACTGCTCACAGAAGAAGCAGATAGGTCTAATGCTCCAATTCTTGAATTTAATGGAGAATTTAATGATAGTTTCCTTGTTCTAACGGGTGAAGATGTCCTAGATAGAGATAAAGGCGGAGGGGAAGAAAACTTGCGGCAGAGGTGTGGCGACTTTGCATCAGCCATATGTTCTCTATTGTTTTGATTTGTAGCAAAAAACAATTCCAAAGACCTAGGAAATGAATTTAAAAACTCAGAAGTAATTTTACCATGCCAGAACTGCCTTTGAAAAGTAGTTTATAAGAAAATACATATAAAAATCCTGGAAAATAAAAAACCCAAGATACAAAACTAATTTCTATAAGCTGTGATTTTATTAGATAAGAAATCACCATGTGCTAGGAAGATCAACTTTGCTGGTTAGGTACTAGTTGGTGCTTGTCAAGTATTCTGATCAGCAACCACACAGGTCAGAGAGATTAGAGTAACACATTTATAGGCAGGGCTTGTCTTTGCCAAGGACTTAGTTGAAGATGCCTATCTGGAGAATGCAAGAGCAGAATGTCCAAACTTTCTAGTACCTGGGTTTTCTTTAAGAAAATACTGTATGGTAGTAGTTCTGAATACCATGTAGAAAATTTCTAAAATTACAGATAGTCTTCATTGTATAATTGTTTGAAGTTACAATGGCACTGAAAAAAGTGACTTAAGCCAAGTTTTCACACTTATGACCCTTGCATGGTCATGTGATCAAAATTCAAACACTTAATAACTGGTATTTGTGACAGTTGCAGTGTCCCAGGGTCGTGTGATCACCATTTGTAACCTTCCCAGCTGGCTTCCAACAAGCAAAGCCACGTGGGGGAAACCAGATTCACTTAAAAAGTGCATCTTGCAGAACAAAAGTGATTTTTGTTCTATCAAACCATTAATACATAATGCAGTTTGAAAGATGACTATTACTACCAAAATTCCCATAATATAATAATTTAAAAAGTAGAAAACAACTCACCTGACAGGGAAGGAGGTGAAAGGCCGTTTGTAAATATCAGACAGTTTTTCTAGTACAACTGTTGCATTAGTAAATATGCGGTAAGTATGTAGGAAAGTATTAAGAAAATCAATACTGAGAAATCTCAAGTCTGTTAATCTTTCCAAGAGGCGTTCAACACTTGCATAACGAATCTGCGGTACTTTGCAAGAGTTCAGAGTTTTGCTGAAGCAGATGTCAATATCATCTTTATGCAGACGGGCATCAGACCTACATAACATAATTTGAAAAACATTAAAGAAATGTTGAAAATCAGAGATTTCTTTTTTTTGCAGATTGTCTCTGATATGAAGAAACAAGTTCTGCTTATAATCTTAAGTAGACACTACTTATAAAATCAAAATCATATTTCTGGCCAATTGAATAGTCTCATGGTTTCTCTATGGGCCAAATTTGCAACGTGGAGACAATATGCTTAGGGCATCTCTTGTTTTGCCTGAAGCCTTCCAGCCTTATTGACTTTAAGTTCTTTATTTGAGCCGTGGTGGCACAGTGGTTAGAATGCAGTACTGCAGGCTACTTCTGCTAATTGCCAGCTGCCTATAATTCGGCAGTTCAAATCTCAGTGGCTCAAGGCTGACTCAGCCTTCCATCCTTCTGAGATCAGTAAAACGAGGACCCAGATTATTCGGGGCAATAGGCTGACTCTGTAAACAGTTTAGAGAGGGCTGTAAAGCATTGTGAAGCAGTACGTAAGTCTAAGTGCTATTGCTATTATTTGAAATCCTTTAATTTTGAAAAAAAAATGATGAAAATAAAAAAATCCTAGCCTTTAACATAATTTATACTTCCCCAAAAACTACTGGTTTGTAACCCATTGCTTTCTGCAAATATATCCAAACATGGCCAAATAAAAACAAAGGTAAATATAACTGAAATCCTGGAAGGAAAGCTAATACAGGAATATTTTATTACTGGTCACATCTATTTTTCAGGGTTAATCATGAGATGTACATGAAATTTTAGCATCACTGACAAATAAGTTGTAAATCTTGGCCCCAGAAAATTCATTTAAAAAGATAGATAATGACAATGGTGGAGGAGGAGGAGGATGATAGATAGCTAGATAGATCAGGGCTGTCAAACTCCAGCCCATGGGCTGGATGCATCACATGCTGGCCACGGCCACGCCTGTTTTAGCAAAGGGGGGGAAAGTCCCGATACGTCACATGATGACATCCTGGCATGAATTTGATACCCCTGAGATAGAATGACTGATTGACAATATAAGGTAACAGATTCCCATGAAATGCAGAATATAATTAAATAAAACTGCTATATTTTTTATTCAATCTGTATTTGAATTTAAACAAAACTAGACAACCATATGTAACATGAAAATCCAATTACACTTACTTGATCATATGTGGCACAGTGACTTTGGAATTTTCTTCAAACACTATTGTCATTAAACCATTGCACCGTATGTTGTCAACACACTAGATAAGTTGATAAAAAAAACAAATTATAGATTCATTTTTGCTCAATACTATATATCTCAGATCCTATAATTACAGAAAATAAAATTTTATCTGGAACAATTATTTAGTTAGTAGGAAAGATAGAAGGAATGAACTGCCACATTTTAACATTTTCAGAATCAAAACTAAACATTTTACTATTTAAGGTCCCTGAAGTTGCAAATGAATCAGTATGCTGCAGAAATTAAAATGTTGGGAGCCGATTAAGGAAGACCTACACTCATGTCTCTCTTCAACCCCACTGAAGTTCACTGGGTGGCTTTGAGGTGAGTTCTATCTCTTGGCAAACCTGGATAAAGCCTAGAATATCATTCCACTCAATAAGCAAATGAATATTTGGTTGTTCTGAATGTATTTCCCATCTCAAAATGTATTGCTCCTGGAAACATTGCAAAACCACAGGTTTTAAATTCCTTTTGCATCAGGTCATTTAATCCAAAAACACTGAAAACAGCAGCTCCTGATTACTGGAAACAATTCATGCCTTGAAGCCTCTGAAATAGCAATCTTCCATAGTCATAAGATTAAGTTTCAAAAAGTGACAGTCTGCTGCTAAGGATCTTTCCATGAGCTGTTGTCAACTGGACAGGCTCATAATGGATTTGGGAATTAATCAGTTCACTCTTCCGTCTCTCACAATTTCTGGACTCTATCCACCACTAGTTCCATTAACTACTCTGAGGCAATATAATTTCCAGATAAGAATATGAAGGCATCTGGTGGAACTGCTCCAGAGTAAGAGAAAGTCGTGTGAGGTACTGAACCAAGCTAATCCAGTTTTATTTCAATATTACTCTTTCAGGTCTTTATTTCTAGGGTAGATTAAGATCAAATTCAAATAGTAGCCAAAAATGATGCCACTACACTTCAGTCTGGCCCACCTTCCTCTATCTTAATAAGCATCCAGAATGTGTCAAGTCATAGGGGGTCGGGAAATAGGCCTGGCCTCAATAACTCATCTGGTGCTGTTTTTCATACATACATAACTGACCAATAATGTTTTGGTTACAAATGTTCATTTCACTATTTTTTAACTTTAAATATTTGTAATCTTTTCCAACAAGTGGTTTTACAGGAATATTTCCTAATACAGTAGAACCTCTGGTCACGACCATAATTTGTTCCATAACTTTGGCGATTTCTTTGTCTTCTAATGTCTCGTCTTCAGGAATTTCTGGGTCAGGGATCATGTTTGATTGCCACCCGAGTGTGTGTTCGTGACCAGATTCAAAAATTTGGGAATTTTTTGGTCAGAACCTGATTTGGTCGTGGTCAGAAGCGTTCATGACCAGAGGTTCTACTGTAGATGTATTAATACATTTGAAGTGTGTTTAAAATATAAAAGCAAGCCAGTCTCTTTTTAAACAGAGTCTTGCAAAAATACTCTTACTGATCTATTCAAACATACTATGTTTGTGGAAACAGATGTATAGATTGGCTTAATACAATGTTATGAATCAGTTGGAGGTTATACAAAACCATTTGAAAGACGATTAATTAAGGCATCAAATCCAAAATGTAACAGTACAGCAAAGGATGACAGCTGCCCGCAGAGGCCCAGGCTGGGCTGGAGAGTCAATGTAGGAGTGGGAGGGAGTCTTCTGGGAAGCTTGGATTGATGGGATGTTGGATTGCCACAGAAATGTCACCAGAGAAGAAGCATGCAGAATGGCATTGTGTTCTTTGTCAAATAACTCAACACAGAGAGGTTGGTGTCTGGTGATACCCTTCTGAATTTAACTTGACTGGTAGCTGGGCAAGGCTCAGCTTTAACCGAGTCCCCATCAGAATGGAGTTTCTGCATCTCTGGAACCAGCTTTGGCGGCTCTGTATGGACAGGTTGTGAGAGTGACCTGGAACTTTGGGTTGCTTTGGGGGAGTGAAATATAAAGGGGTACCCTGAAGAAGGGAATGATGAAAGAATGTTCAATTGAGAGGATGAGAAGACTTAACCATGAGTCACTGAGAGCTCTCAGAGGTTCTGTGATACTTTTCTGGATATGTATATTTTATTGTTTTAACTTTTTTATTACATAAAACAGTCAAAAGGGGTCAGGCATGTTTAAAAATCTATAAAATAAATAAATAAATATGTTTCTGCTGTTGTTTCTAATACAATAAAATAGTTGGGAGGAAACAGTCAAGTCTATTTTGTTTCTTCAAATTTAGCATGCAGTAACTATGTGGCCTCAAAAAGCTTTGCCCTTTAATTTAAGTCCCATTAAATAATGACAGGTAAAATTTAATCTGCAATTAAATGTTTAATTGCAAAATATACCAAATAGCTGCAATTGTAATCATATTACCAGTGCACAGAGAAAAAAATGAATGCTGCTTTGTTGGTTTTTCCTTTACTGTCAAATAAACTCAGATTAATTGAGCTGATCTGCAGCAATTAGTGTGCATTTTGCAACTTTATTAAAATATTGTTTTTGTTACCATGAAATATGTATTGGCAGTTATGTGAGTATAATCACCTTGGAACTATTTCTGTACTCCAGTTCTTGGCACATCTGTACAAAATCTTCTATACTCTTTAAAACATATATAAACATATATGGCATCTAGTGCAGTATAATCTTGCATAGTGACTCTTTCAAGCTACTGTTCCATTCTCTTATTTTCATTACCAAAACTTATTTATTTTTAACTATTTTACAATTAACACAATGTATCCAAGCAATCAAAAACATAAACCTGGTACAGTTGTAACTTAAGATCAAAAATAAAGGCCATTCCAGAATACGCAGATTTGGTCAATTTTTAATTTTCTTCAATCTTAAATTCAATTTTCTTTGGAAACTTTTTCTGTGTGCGGGAACAGTTCCATGCAGGTGAAAATGTGCAGATACAATACAATTTTAAAGAATTCTGGAAAAGGAAAGTAATGACATCTGCATGCAATGTGCATAAAAACTAAAGACAGCTTTTTCCAACCTGGTACCCTTCCAACTGAATTGTCAGTCAGCACAGCGGTTCAGAGTTCTAATGTATCTGGGGAGCCTTACATTGTAAAAGGCTGGGCTAAGCTATTAAATAAAATGAAAAAGACCTTTGTTTGAAAATAGTCCATAGGAAAATTGGAACTTGTTTTTTTCATGGCATTTAGAAACCAACTACTGAAACTTAAGAAAATCTTATTTTATGTCACATTCCTCTTGTATCACCAGCTCTTTAAAAAAAAAAATCTTAAAATTCTTAGGCAAGTCGAAAATCACTTGGCTTCACAGATGAATAATTAGTTAAAAGAGGGCTTTCCCACTCTAAGCACCAGATACTAGTTGCTATGTCAGTGGGGGCTTGGGGGCCTAGTGGGGGTGTAGTGGCCTAGCAGGTAAGACATGAGCTTGTTGACTAGAAGGTTGGCAGTTTGAAACCCAAGTACCACGGGATGAGCTCCCATTCTTCTCCCAGCTCCTGCCAACCTAGCAGTTCGAAAGCATGCAAATGCAAGTAGATAAATAGGTATCAGTTTGGTGGGAAGGTAACAGTGTTCTATGAGCCTTCATGTAAAGTGATAATGGCCACATGAGCACAGAAGTGTCTTTGGACAATGCTGGATCCCTTGGCTAGGAAATGGAGATGAGCACCAGCCCTAGAGTCATCCATGACTGGACCGGGGAAACCTTTGCTTTTACCTGCTATGTCAGCATGCCATTCATTCACCAACACTGCATTCAAAGCAATATTCTGTTAGTATTTCATAAGTTTTATAATGAGCTCCAAGACAACATTAATGTGCTGAATGAATTATGCAGTATTCCCCCCAAACTGTTTACCTGACTAATGTCACTGGTCCATGCTGCTTTTTCCTGCCGTGAAGGAGCTAAAAGGACCACCGTAAATGGAGGTGCTCCTGCAGGATCTACCACAATCTTGAAGTCAAGGTGCCCAAATACTTGCCCAGAACCTTTTGCTTCATGATTGAAAGAGAAACAGAATTGGGCAGTTACAGGTTGAAATGCAGAACCTAGATTACATCAAGTGCAGAGACAAGTACTTTCTATAGTGATGCATAGATATGGCCAAAATGTAAAGTTCAAATTTAGTATCTTTGACCAGTGATATTTTTAAACACTGCAGACTCATGCAAATGTAAAATATTTTGGCTCACAGAATTTATAATTAAGCAAATGAAAAATTATATTATGTGTTCCAGTTAAAACCTATTCACTTAAGGCAAAAATATATACATCTGACTCTATTATGACAATATAGCATTGACTTTTAATTGGCAAGACACTTAATAGAGGTACAAACTTAGCAAAATAGAGGTACAAATTTAGTAATTTTTATGCCAGCATTATTATTTTTAAACTTTTTAAAAATTAAAATTAAAGTATAGAATATTCCTTTCCTAAGTAATTATTTTTAAAATGTAACATCTGGCTAGGTGTTTGAGATTCCTTTCATGAAGTAAAATCATGTAGCAAATCCTAGAAAATGTGCCTTATCTGTCACAGTATTACTGCCTGCCCTGGTGGCACAATGGTCTCAATGCAGTATTGCTGGCTACCTCTGCACACAGCCTGGAGTTCAATCCTGACAGGGCTCAACCTTCCATCCTTCCAAGGGAGAACCCAGATTGTTGGGCGCAATATACTTACATTGTAAAGCTTCCAGATAGTGCTGTAAGGCACTATGGGATGGTATATAAGCCTAAGTTCTATCACTATTACTATTCTCTAACCACAAGGTCCCCAACCCTGTTGATTTTCCATAATGTATTCAAAGTCTGATTTTTGCCTTGGTGGGTTAGACTAGTATATTGGATGATTCCATCCTAAAATGACATAGTTGGAATAAGTTGTGATTTAGCGTCTGTTATCCTAAATTCTATTGTTTTGTGTGCTTTGTTATGGGTTATTCTGCTTTTAATCATATGTAAACAGCCCAAAATATATTTATTTACTAAACAAATTCCATCCGACTCACACAGGGTGACTCTAGGTAGCATGTAGCAATAAAAAGCCACAATTGAATAAACCCCAAACCTGTCCACCTCCTCATATGTATAGAGCTAGACAGGTATAGACAGATTTCTTGGAATGATTTTGGAGATGGATTGCCATTCCCCTCTGCCTATAACTGAGAAACAGTGACTGGCCAAAGTCACCTGGCTGGCTTTATGCTCAAGGCACGACTAGAATTCCAAGTCTCTCAGTTTCTAGTCTGGTATAATGATAAATAAAACAACACATATATACATACATCTTTTATTTCTTGAGTTAGAATTTTTATTAGTAACACTGTCTCTATACTAATATTTCATTAAGCAAAAAAAAAAAAGAATGCTATTTTTTAAAGAAAATTTTACAATTCCATAAAACAATTTGATAGAACTTACATTCATCATCATTCATCTCAGTTTCCTCAAACAGGGTGCATTCTATTAATGAAAGGACGCCTCCTGCCTACAGACATAAATTGCATTTTTTCAGAAATCTATTTTACTATTCTTCAGTTTAAAAGTATATGAAATTATATTAATGGAAGGTACAATCCATGAATACAAACCTAAAGTAAACCTCAATCAACATACTTGGACAAGCTTCCTCTTCATGTGTGTTGGGGGGGGGAGAGGGAGAGAAGGAGACAGAGGGAAGGGGGAGAGGGAGAGGGAGAGGGAGAGAGACAGACAGACAGACAGACAGACTTCAAGTCAGTCTAAACTCCTGACAACTAACTGGACAAGTCCCTGCACTCTTCCTAGCAACATTTTGAGAAACAGTTTGCCCCTGCTTTCTTCCTAGAGAGACGAAATAGCCCAGTGACCTAGTTGGCTTCATACATAAAGGAAGACTAGACAGGAAGATTCTATATTGTACATGGTACAATGTATTATTCCAATAACTAGATGAGTTTCTTAAATTAAGTACAGTGAACATTATTATTTCTAGCAAAGAATGTGGAAACGCATAACCTCCTTTTTCCAATTAAAACAATTAGTGTTATCCCAGTTCAACTGAAAATAATTTTACTGATAAGAATAATAACATGAAGCACTCAACAGCAGTATTTCAATACAGCAGAAGCAATATTTTGACAAAATAAGCAATATATTTAAATAGGAAATTACAATGTATCAATTTTTAATATCTGAATATATTATTATTGTAATTCCAGAAATATTCTGTAATATACAGCTGTACTATAAATTCTGTATTATATTTAAATTTTCCATAAAGTAAATGAAAAAAAACTTGTTGAAACCAGAATGATGTCAGGCCCAGCCCTGACACAGAAAAATCCAATTGAGTCCAATCCTTTATTTGGACAGAACCTGCCAAGGTATAAAAGCTATCACTTTCTACCTGAATAAATATATCCTGAGAGGATCTCAGGGTATGGCAGTCTCTTAATGTGAGCTTCTCTCTGATGGAACATACTGCCTCCTTCCTTGGACAGCTCTGTGCTGCCAACCCTCTCCTCCACTGCTTCTCCATGTGCTCAATCCATCGCAAATAATGAAAATACAAAATGTAATATTAAAAGCAGAAAGGTGGTCAGAGAAAATCACTGAGGGAACAAGCAGAATTTCAGTGCCAGGTGGTAATTTTGAATGTTTCTGCTGGAGGATATTTAGCTTAGGAAGGCAGAGATGTGGAAATCCATAAGAATCCATCCGATTCTTTAGAAAATTGTAATTATTTTCTGAACTATACATTCAGTTTATAATATTTATTTCAAAAACCATTAAAATAAATTAATTTTGGTCTTAGAATTATACAGATAAAACAAAACTATCATACATAAATACAAAAAGCCCCCTTAAACATGTTAATATTATAATTGGAAGCTTTGATTGCCTGGCAGGCAATAGGGTAGTCTTTCTTTTGCAAAGATTTATATTATTTTACTACAATTAATCTGAACAGTTATATATTTTACTATATGTTCTACAATTCATTATTCTAGTCATAATTTTTGCTATAAAAGTATGTACCTTAAGTAGATGCAACTTTCCTCCAGAGCTCCTTGTACAAATTAAAAAGTGCTTTGTAAATAGAAAACATTGCCTTTCTCCTTCTTTTTTCAAAGACAATGATCCCAGGCGAACTTTACTAAGTTTTCCCCTCTCAACTGATGGGACTTGAATAAGAGTTCCTGGTAAGTAGAAAAACAAATAGTACTCTGTAAACATATAATGCACATAATTTTTATTTTTTATAGTTTACAATAGAGTGTCATATATCTGTAGCCAATTAATGACAAATTTAGATCACCATTTAAATCTTATTTTCATAAAATATTTGGCTTCAATCATGAAATCAATGTAGCGTATATACTCGAGTATAAGTCGACCCGAATATAAGCCGAGGCACCTAATTTTAGCACAAAAATCTGGGAAAACTTATTGACTCAAGTATAAGCCGAGGGTGGGAAACGCAGCAGCTACTGGTAAATTTCAAAAATAAAAATAATTAATTTGGGAAACGATCTCACTATCATGAAAGGTTTAATTGATTCACTAACCCAAAAGAAGATGATGATGACAGCGGGAGGCAGGAATCACTCTCTTCCCCTCCCCTCAGAGGCCCCCTGAGTCAGGAGTCGCTACCGCCGGCGCGGCCCCAGTCCCGCGTCGCCTCGGGAAGGGAAAGGCAAAAAGGAAGAGCCGCGGCAGTGCCTTGCAATGGCAGCAGCGGCACCGGAGGCTCAGGCTCAGGCTCAGCGGTTCCTGGTTTTGCCCCACCCATCCCAAGGCAACACGGGACCGGAGCCGCACCGGCGGCAGCAACTCCCGACAGCCCCAGCCGAACACCTGAGCGGAGATGTAGGGAGAAGGCAAAAGCGACGGAAGATCCTTCAGGGGAAACTGAGGGGGAGACTCACCCTTGGTCCAGATGAGCCCCCTTCCCCGCCCCTAAGGAAGCAGAGGCAGCCAGCAAGGGCAGGCAAGCCCCACTTCACGGACTCCGTCCGTCCTCGCTCCCACCCACCCACCCACCCACCCAAAGCCATGAAGTCCCCCAATTGCGCAGCCCAGAATCGCCCTCCCCTCAGGGGGCAGCAACGACGCCCGGTTTTTCCCGAGACAAGAAGCTCCTCCATGCAATGAAAGCACCCTGGCTCTAGGCTCGCGGGCTCAGAAAACAATGCGAGCCGAGGTCGCTTCGGCTCCGCTCAGCTTCTCCCAACATCCGGCGCCGCCCTGTTCTATTTGCCGGGCCCGGCAAGTCTGAGCAGCCAGCGCGTGGAGCAGGGCAGCGCCCGGAGATCGTTGGCTGCCTCTTTTGCAGCACGGGAGGCCTACCCCGGCTGGCCAGCTGCTCTCCTCCTTCTCTGCCTGTTTGTTCTGTGTGGCCGAGGAGGAGACCGGCCGGCTGATTGGGGGAGGCTTTCTGCGCCAAGGGAGGCGGCTGCTGGTCTCCGGCTTTGCTCCGCTTCTCTTCTTCTCTTTACTTGGGCAGCCGGGCACCCGCAGCGGGGTCCACGGCGGCAACAGGCAGTTCCGCCCGGGCTCCGCTCAGGTGTCCGGCTGGGGCTGTCGGGAGTTGCTGCCGCCGGTACGGCCCCAGTCCCGCGTTGCCTCGGGAAGGGAAAGGCACAAAGGAACCTGCCGTTGCAAAGCGCTGCCGCGGCTCTTCCTTTTTGCCTTTCCCTTCCCGAGGCGACGCCTTATGCCGGGCCCAGCATGAAAGGGGCAGCCATGTTGATCTCCGGCGCCGCCCTGCTCCGCCCTGCTCCCTGCAAGCCTAGAGCCAGGGCGCTTTCATTGCACGGCGGAGCTTCTTGTCTCGGGAAAAACCGGGCGTCATTGCTGCCCCTGAGGGGAGGGCAATTCTGTGCTGCGCGATTGGGGGACTTCGTGGCTTTGGGTGGGTGGGTGGGTGGGAGCGACGACGGACGGAGTCCGTGAAGTGGGCTTGCCTGCCCTTGTTGGCTGCCTCTGCTTCCTTAGGGCGGGAAGGGGCTCATCTGGACCAAGGGTGAGTCTCCCCCTCAGTTTTCCCTGAAGGATCTTCCATCGCTTTTGCCTTCTCCCTACATCTTCCCTCTGTTAAAATTCCCCCCCACACACACACACACACACTTATTTTCGGGCGGATAGATTTCGTGTCTGAGCATTCTCACATGACGGTGGGTCCTTTCCCCCCCCCTAAAAACAGTTAAAAAAAGAAAAAATATATCCTCATGCAAGAACTTTTCTGCTTCCGATTACCCCCATGCTTAAAAGTTGCAAAGGAAACACGGAAGCAGGGAAGCGCCTGCCCAGCTCCGGAGCTCCACACCATTTTTTTTTCAGAGGGTAATCTGACTCGAGTATAAGCCGAGGGGGTTTTTTTCAGCACAAAAAATGGGCTGAAAAACTCGGCTTATACTCGAGTATATACGGTAAGTTATCAAATGTAATAATGCACAAGATTGTATATTCATTATATATAACTATGACATGAGACCCAAGGTCCAGTGACAAAACTTACATTGTCCTTTGCCGAGGACAATATAAATTTACCAAACAATGGAAGGAGAAAAAACATAATATACTCTTCTCTAAGCATCCTCAACCAGCTAATAGTGGCTGAGTATTCTGAAAGTTGTAATGCCAATGTATTTGGAGAGTACCATATTAAAAGAGCGCTAACACACTGTGATTAATTAATACATATTTCTTTTATATATTTCTAAAAGGTTTTTAAATCACAAGTTTAACCAGCAATAGAAGCAAAAACAGAACAGAAGAAGAAAAAAATCTGGATTTCCAAATATCCTGTTTCTCCAACAATATGGCCTCCCCCAATAGGAAGTCCCAGCATGTTTTATAGGCTTGAAATGAAATTAAGCCCCTCCCCCCAAATTAAGGCCTATATTAAAACATGCGAAATGGGGGGGAATGGTGGGGGGGCTTGCCATTAGGAAGTACTTTTGTTGCACACCCGGATATGGTGCTGCCTGCGTTGACCCCGATACGAAGTGCCCCACCAACGCCGAGGTCAACATCCAAGCCGTTGCCGCCCGCCCACCCAAAGATGCAAGGGGGGGGAATTAAGTCACCCCCAAAAAGACAGCCTAGCCATTTTTTCAGGGCTCAAAAAAAAATAAGACCCGGCCTTATTATATGAGAAACACGGTAGAAGTCTATCAATGCATTTCATTCTTCAATATTTAAGTATATATTATAAGGTTAGGGTAAAATATTGTGCATATAATTGGATGCACACTTACTAGTCTTTTCCTTAATTCTGTATTACATTGCATTTTTTTTATTTTCAGAGTTTAATGGTTTCTGCTACATACTCTACTGCCTGGAAATCGTTGTGTTTTGGTTTTATAATTGTGTTACATAATTTGTAATGTTATATTCATTTTGTAGACTGATACAACATTTTATATTTAAACATGAAACAAACTTAAATAAAAAAGAGGATGGATGGCTAAAGAAGTATAAACATTAATCCCAATTTATTGTCACAATGCTATAAAAAGGATAATTTGATTATGTGCAAAGACAGATTTATTCCAGGCATTATGTAAAGTTCAGGATTAATTGAAGATTAAAACCCAGGCCTCCCCAATCTAAGACACTCTATCTCTGTGTTCACATCCTGAATCAAGGATCTTCAAAATGTGGTTTGCTTGGGTTTAGAGATACACCCTTTCATGGATTATTCTAATGGATAAACAGGACTATTATTGTTTGTTCAACAAACCAAGAATAAAAAACATAGCTTATGTTACTGAAAACCTATCTTTAAAATATTAAATAAATGCAAAGACATAATCCTTATATGAGATTAAATGAAAACACTGATATTAAAATATACTTGAGATAAAGTTCAATTACATACTTAGCATATTCATTTACTGTAATGTAAATTCAACTGAAGTTTGCAGCCCTTTCATCCAAGATAATTAGGTTTACTTAAAATTGGAAATAGCATTCTTTTAAGTATGTAGCACTCAGATATTCTTTTAAATACAGAAAGCAAACACAAACTTGAATTACGAGTATTGTAGGATTTCCTTTTTTAAGTGGCTGTGAGAATTTTTGGTAACAACACAGAACTCTAAAAATATGAGTCAATATGAGTAACACAATACACTAAATGCAATTTTGCTATATTATAGTTTATTGAATTTCATATTTTCAAACAAATAAATCAATCTCAGTCAAGACAATACACATCTTTGTGGGATCTATTTAAACAAGATGCTGGATCCCGACAAATACATTCATATGAAGCCAATTATGAAAGTATTTTAATGTGGACCCCAAAATGTAAAAATATGTTCTTTCTATGCAATAGGTTGCAAAAAACAAAGTGATCTTTTAAAGAAGACTCCATGTAACAATAAAATTCAGAGGAATAGATCCCACAAAATCTTTTTCGTGAACCCCAGTTAAATGAGGTCCTTAATGAAACTTGATTCCAAATAAACATATTTTGATACTTTCCAAGATATTGTGTTTGTGTATGAGAGAGAAAGAGAGGGAAAAGGAAAATAACAGAAATCACCAGTGTAGTTTAATAGTTAAGGTGCTGGACTAGCAGTTGGGAGATCCAGATTCTAGTTTTCCCTTAGTCACAGAAACCATTTGGGTGACTTTGTGTCTCTCTCAGCCCCAGACTAGGAAGTCAAAAAAATTTATTTACCAACCCACACTTGATGAATGTAGTAGATTCTAGTCCATAACCTTTAATGAAGAAATCTTCCTGTTCTGGATTGATTTGGGATTACAACAATAATAATTATAATATATTGTGTGAAAATGCATAGGCACAAAAGCAAATAGGCAGTGAATACATATTAATATACTATAATATAATTAACATGCAGCATTAAGAGTAATATGCATAGCTCTATAAGGATTACCCACAATTAATGACTTAATGTTAATAAAATTCAATTTCCTGTCTATGTACAAACAGAGCATTTTTAGCTTTAAATTTCAAGCGTAATTCCCTCACAAACATAAAGAAAATCAAGACATCATCAATAAACGTATTTAATTCCATGCTGTCTAAAATAATTCCCAAGAACACGGTTATCCAAAATTGAGTAGATATAGATCTGGATAAGGATGCTTTGTAATAAAACCCTGGAATTTATTAAAAAATGATGACAATTAATCATGTACTTCATCCATGCAGCTATGTTGACAGACTCTACTTACCAAGGAAAATAGGTAGGCATGGAATGTTGCAAATACATCAGATGGTTGAAGGGAAAAAAAGGGCATTGGAAGAATATCTGAAGGATAGTGAAAAAGATGCACTGAAGCTAATATACCAGGAAGGCCTACTGAGTGCGGAAGAGACCAAACTGGCTTACAAGAAAGGCCAAATGCAGAACAGAAAAGATGCATGGGAAAACAAAGCATTATATGGCCAGTACATTAAAAAAAATAGCAAGGAAAACAGATAATAACAAGACGATCCAGAAAGTTGAATAAAGGGACAAAGGAGTTAATTCTAGATGTACATGACCAAGCCTTAAGAACAAATGCATACAAAACCAAGTGCTGCCTTTACAAAGAAGCTGAAGAAACAGTGGATCACCTGGTTAGCTGCTGCAAGAAGATTGTCCATATTGACTTCAAACAACAGCATGACAAAGTAACAACAATGGTTCATTGGACGATTTGCAAGAAATACTACCTGCCTGCAAGAAAGCACTGGTGGGCCATAAAATAGACAAAGTAATAGAAAATAAAGAAGCTAAAGTGCTATGGGACTTCAGAATTCAGACAAACAGGCACCATCCACATAACACCAGAGACTTAACAATTGTTGATAAGAAAGACAAAAAAGTCTGGATAGTGGATGTGGCAATACCTGGAGACAACAGAATAGAAGAGAAAGAATTGGAGAGAAAAAAAAACAAAATATAAACATATGCAAATATAAATAAAACGACCACAGTAAAAAAAAAAAAAAAAAGGTAGAAATAGTAGTAATAGGTGCCTTGGATACAATCCCAAAACAAATGGGGCACCACTTTAAACACCATCAGCATTGACAAATTCACCATCAGTCAATTGCAAAAGGCAGCCTTACTTGGAACAGTTTACATCCTGCGATGATATCTGTAAACAACCATATGTGCCTATTCTGGATCCTCTGGAAGAACCCAATAGGTGGACAAAAATACCAAATCCAATCTTGAAGATCTGGCTGTCTATGTGATGAACCATATATTGTTTGTACATGCATAGACACAAACGTAAACTGGCAGTGAATACATATTAATACACCAAAATTTGATATGATTAATACACAGCATTAAGATTCATATATATTAGCATAGTTCTATGATTACCCATGATTAGTGATTTAACATTAATAAAATTCACTTGCTTTTTTGGAGTCTATATACAACAAAACAATTTTTTAGTTTTGATATTTCAAGCGTAATCCCCTCACAAACATAAAAAAGATCAAGAAGTCATCAATACACTTATTGAATTCCACACTGTCAGAAATATTTCCCAAGAATACAGTCATCCAAAACTGAGTAGGCATACATATGATAAGGATGCTTTGTAATAAACCTTGGAAGTTTTTTAAGTTATTTATATAGATCACTAACAAACACTAAAAAAATTCTGCAAGGAAAATCTTAATAATATGACAAGATAAAACCTGCAAATTGGCATTTGATTAGAATTATTTTATTTATATTAGTTATTCATCTTGAAGAACAAGTTCCTCTTCCACACTTCATAAGTGAAAGTCCTCATCATAAAAATATTAAGAATAAGTGAATGAATCCTAATACTAAATACTAGTATAAAACTCTTTTACACCAGTGCCATGATTCAAACTTTTCTGTTTTATAGCTATTTCATTTTCAAATCATGGACAGAAAATACAAGGAAGACACTGATTTGAAGATTTTTTTTAATACTAACATTTAGAAGTTATGTGTATGGAAACAAGATTATTTAAAACACTGGCACCTTAACATCAAATTTTAGATGTCTAAAATTCTTCCAGTCATTCACAGTATCGATAAAAAATCTCTTCTTTTCTTGTATTTATTTTCTTCCTTTCCTGTATTCCATGGCACAACATATTAATCTAAAACTATTTTCTATACTACTGTTTGGAGAATTGTTTTCTACGACAATTATCTGGAATTTTGATATAAATTTGAAAAACTGTATTAGCTTTCTGTAGAAATTCTCTTTGGCAAAAAAAGAATCTGATCAAATATATCTATAAAATTTTCTATTTGAGTTGTTCTGCAATGCATTTCCTGCTAGACAATTTAAACATTATCTCCACTGCCAACCTCACAAACAATGAACTCCTTAGGAATGTGGAGATATTAAATCAACAGATTATATCCAGTGTTGGAATCTGTTTTTCAAAGAAAACATTCCATTAGAGATGAGCAAATAGCCTTGGGGTCTCTTAAAGCAAACCATTAGACGGTGGCCATCATTTTATTCTATAAAGTACAAACACAAAGCAACTATACATTGCTTCAGCATTTTCTATAGCATGAATGGGATGTGCAATAAACAAGTTACAGTGATTGCTTCTCTCCATGATTTCAGCCAGCCAGATACATCTTCCTCTAGTATTTCTGTTCTATTCTCTGCTTAAAGTTGCCTTATAATTCGTTAAAGGATTCTACCCATTTTTTATACTTCTACTACCACTTCTTTATATGAACAGTATTAGAGTTTGGAGATGTACACAATTAGCATATCTGATAGCAGTTCACACCAGTTATGTAAATAATGTTCTCAAACATTTGGTTAGCTTCTACAAGGACTACAGATAAGTCTTCCAAGGCAGAATTTAAGCATATCAGCAGATAATTCACACTGTGATTTTAAAAATCCACCAATGTAAATGATTTTAATTTAAAAATAAATCAAATTATATCTGTGTGAGCTGTTCTAGAAGTACAAATGAAAAATGGGAACAACAAACAGCTATTTTCATTCCTCACAATCGCTCCACCATTTGACAAAGCTTCAAGTACTTCAAGTTTCTCCTGTGCTTTTGCCCGAATGTTGGCATCATTTGGGATTGCAACATCTATCGGCCAGACAGAACTATTTTCCATGGTGCTGGAGATAATTTCTGGTCCACTGAAGATGATAGTCCGGTTATTGTGTATGTGACTTTCCCATGGGTGGTTTATTATTATAGTGCTGTTTTTCATGTCTCCTGGAAAAAAAACAGCACAGAGGTAGGGCTCAACAGCAGCCCGGAAATTACAAATATATAGATGTGCAGATGTCAAAAACAGATATTTTGCATCTTATACTTCCCAGTGATGCCAACATGAATTCTATTGTTTTCAATTTCATTTTTCCTTTATATTCTATAACTGCATAATCAATACATGCATGTTAAATTCATTGGTCTTACCTTGTCGTATAAAAGTCTGGCTGGTGTCCAATAATATGTCACAGCCTTCTACTATCATTCTTTCTATTGCAAGATTTTTCCGTATATTTTCTGTATCACTTACTTCATCATGCATTATTCTATTGCAAATGAGAGACCAAAAAAATCAATTATCCAGTTATGAATTTTTAAAGCAAGAATAGCTTGGGTGAACTTTATGGCCATCATAAGACTTTCTATGTGCATCATAACTGATATTTGTTTGATCAAAGTGGAATCCTTGACAAAGTTTGTCTATCATTTGACAAAGTTTGTCTATCATTTCCCCTAATATATCAGGACCTCCTCCATACTAATACACTGAATAGTTAATTGCCTCTTTCATTAGCAATTGCTGTTCCTGTTTTTAAAGCTATTTTATTTTGGAACTTCCCTTAAAAAATTCCCCAAACTGGAGAACAATTTAAAACATATTTTTCATTTATTATACCAACATGGAAGGAAGGGTATCTCTCACTAAACAGCCCTCCAAATTGTTCACTTATAAGAATACGTTTGGTCAGATATCTGTCCACTGACCTTAAATATCACATTTCGGTTCTTACTATGTTACAGAGCCCCTGATTATGACATCAAACAAGCTAAATACACGACTAACATGGGCAGCATCCTGCCCACATGCTTTTATCTTTCTTGGTAACTTCAATCTACCTCACATTAACTGGACCCTAAACAAATGTACAACTGAACTCATACATGCAATCTTCTACAATGCTGTAACAAATCTGGGACTGGAACAACTAGTAACCAACAATACTAGGCTTAACAACTGCCTCGATCTCATATTCTGCAATAGTTTGAATTCAATTTATGGAATACAAATTAAAGAACCCTTTTCCAACAGTGACCACAATATGATTGACTTTTGTCTCAACATATGTCCACACAAAAATCATCACAATGATGGAATCCCCAATTATAACTTCAAAAAAGGCAGCTATGATCTTATAATCAACGATCTCTCTTCCCTTGATTGGCAATTTCTACTCACTGGATGCAATACTGTTAAAGACCATTACAACATATTCTTACTAGAAATCAAAAGAGCCATCAAACTATATGTACCAATAACAATTCCCAAAACCAGGAAAAACAGATTACCCATAACAATAAGGAAGCTTCAATCCAAAAAGAGATCACTTTGATGAAAAAACAAATCTGGTCACGTTGCCAACTTCAAAAGCCGATACAAAAATCTATGCCACCAGATAAAAACTGAATGCGCTAATTATCACATTAAACAAGAGGAAAACCTTCTACGCACAAATTCCACACGTGCTTTCTACAATTTGTAAACAACAAACTAAAAGACTCAAGGTCCATCGCACCCCTGAAAGGACCTAATGGTAAAGACTGCAACGACGACACCATCAAAGCAAACCTCTTTAACACATTCTTTGGCTCAGTATTTGTAATCAGCAATGGATCAAGCCCAGTACTTCCTAGTTGAACCACAGACAACTACAATGATCTAATACATATCGATTTTACAGAAGACATTGTTGAAAAAGCACTGCGCAATCTAAAACCATCCCTATCTATTGGACCGGATGGAATATGTGCCTACTTCTTAAAAAAGCTATCCATTGCCATAGCCAAACCTCTAAGCATAATCTTTGAAAAATCTTTCAGGACCAGCTCCTTGCCAAAACTATGGTCACAAGCCAAAGTCATCCCCATCTTCAAAAAGGGAGACCCCAGCCTAGTTGAAAATTACAGACCAATCTCCTTATGCTGCGTCACCTGTAAAGTCATGGAATCAATTATTAACCAATCCATTATCCTCCACTTAGAGACAAACAACCTCCTCTCAAATAAACAATTTGGTTACAGAAAAAAACTATCCTGTAATCTGCAACTCTTACACTGCAAAAACATATGGACTACACAACTTGATCGGTGCAAAGCAATAGACGCAATCTACATAGACTTCTGTAAAGCCTTTGATTCAGTGGTACACGACAAACTACTACTAAAACTAAAATCTTATGGTATCTCTGGACACCTACATAACTGGATAGAAGCATTCCTGTCAAACAGACAACAAATGGTCAAAATTGGGAGCGTCATATCAAATTCTGTACCTGTCAACAGTGGTGTCCCCCAAGGCAGTATTTTAGGACCAACTCTCTTCATACTCTACATAAATGACCTCTGTGATCATATTAAGAGCAACTGCATTCTCTTCGCTGATGATGTAAAGCTATTCAGACAATACTACTACCCTCCAAAAAGACCTTGACTATGTATCAGAATGGTCAATCAAATGGCAACTTCAAATCTCAACAAATAAATGCTCTCTCTTACATATTGGCAGAAAAAAAAATCAGAAAATAAAATACAAGCTAAATAGTCAAGACCTTGTTGAGGATCCAAACTTTGTCAAGGACCTTGGAGTACTCATCTCAAATGATCTAAGTGCTAGAGCCCACTGTAACTACATAGCCAAAAGGGAATTAAGAGTTGTTAATCTAATCCTACGTAGCTTCTTCTCTGGTAATATCACACTATTAACTAGAGCATACAAAACATTTGCTAGACCTATACTTGAATACAGCTCATCAGTCTGGAACCCATATCATGTATCTGATATTAACACAACTGAAAAAGTCCAGAAATATTTCACAAGAAGAGTTCTCCACTCCTCTACTCATAGCAGAATACCTTATGCCACCAGACTTGAAACTCTAGACCTAGAAAACCTAGAACTAAGCTGCCTCCGGTCCAATCTAAATATAGTGTATAAAATCATACATTGTAATGTCCTACCTGCAAATGAATACTTCAGCTTCAATCATAACAATACAAGAGCACACAATAGATACAAACTCAAGGTTAACCGCACCAAACTTGACTGCAGAAAATATGACTTCAGCAACAGAGTGGTCAATGTTTGGAATACTCTGCCTGACTCTGGTTTCTTCCCCAAACCCCAAAAACTTTAACCTTAGACTGTCTACTATTGACCTCAGGGGGCGTGCATAAGCGCACCAATTGTGCCTACCGTCCCTGTCCTATTGTTTTTTTTATTTTTCTTATAATTATCTATCTCATGTATTCAAAACTATATTTATTCTTATACCTGTATCTTGTAAGCGATTGACAAATCAAACAAATACTAAAAAAAATAATTGGGTAGATGGAAATGTTTTTTAGGTTCTTATGCTCTCTAGAACATGCTTTAAGCTGTGGGGAATTTGAGGGCTGGGGTTCTTTCAGGGAGAGATGGATAGACAGATCACCAGTGTGAGAGAGCAAAAAATATATGGCAGAAGTTATACGGAAGTTCTTCAGAACCTTCAGCCTAAAAACTGCAACCCTGGATAGTATACAATCAACAAACAATAAATTAATAAATGATAAATGTAAAAAAGCAATACAATTAAGCATGATAATGTAAAGAGCATAGAAAATGGCTTTGACAGAGACTGTGAAGATCTGTTACCAAGGCAACAAACAGATACATATGGCTTAAGCCCATACAAAGATAAATATTTATGAAAATGCCTAAAGCAGGTGCCTCCCCACCAATTCACATGAAGATAAAAGAGAGAGAAGAGGATGCACATTCAGAAACTTGCTAGTTTCTGTTACTACAGTTATTTTACACAGCATCTGTCTCTTGATCTGATCTACCTCATAGGGCTGATATACAAGAATTGGCAATTCTGAAAATGGTGGATTTTTAGCATCCACATCTAGGGGTAGATGTTTGAGAAAGTTTAGTTCATGATCGCTTTTGCAATTATGGGCAAATCCCAGGCAATGTGAAGTTTAAATCAAACATTAGATTTTGTTTCCAACTCAAAACACTTGGCTTGTTATTTGAAAAAAAGATGACACTCTAATTTTGTCATGGTCTGATCATTTTTTGTTTAGCCCCTCCCAGTCATATCCTGTGATTTCCACAAATAAGAGGCCTGATTAAGGCAGCATGTGCAGATACCTTTTGGATCCAGATAGATTCCAGTAGGTACCTATCGATTTTTTCAGCAATCTGGCAGATAGTTCCATGAAGTGCTACTTTTAGATCTCGAATTCAGAGGCAACCAGGATCGTTCACGCGATTGTCCTCAGCAGCCTCTTACTATTTGCCACTCCTGTGGAGCTCTTTGTTTTACTTAAAAGGTCATGGAGATGAAATGGTAGATAAATGCCTGGCATGCCAGTGAAAGAAGATCCTAATAAATCTGATTAAATACCTGTAAAAGCTCACATTGAACTCTACTCATTGACAGTAAAAGCATCAAAGCTTTAGCAACCGCTGCTCTTACTGCATTGATGGAATATACCATCATGGTCCACTTTAAAGTTACCCTCCTCTACCGTAGTTGCAGAAAAATAGATAAAATAATCTGTCCCCCAAACTGTTGCTCAACCTTCATCTTGTGTCCACCTTTCTGTTTAGGGGTAAAGTAATTGGCAAGGAAGTGACATGTCAGTTTCAACATATCCCAGAAAAAGAAAATTGTTTGAACCCCTTTTAGTTTGGTTAGACCTGGGCACAGGATGAAATTTGCACTGATCCATCTTATAGATGGATAGACTTATAGACTTGGAGAGTAATGCAGCCCTCCCTTGTTACTTTTTCTTGGTGGTATACAATACCATGGTATGCTTCTGGGCTACCTACAAGGTTCAGAGAAAATTATTTGCCAAATTTCTACTCCATCCTAAGTGGGCCATTCCAGGCAGGGACAAGATCAGAGATCAAAATAATGGATGTTCTGTTATGGTATCCCCCTGCTTTTCATTATTTATCTGAAATTGCCAGAAGAGAACATCCATTAGTCAGGATGAAGTATCTTAAATATATTGAAGACACTAAATTATATAGTTCCAGATTAAGATGGAGATATTGATCTGTGTGTATATGGATGTAATAAAATAAATTTAAATTGGACGCTGGGAAAGCTAAGTTTTTTCAAAAACCATCTGATTTTAATTATTGGAGGTTGTAAGCTGGATTACTACAATGCTTTATGCATGTGACATGAGCTTTTGGGGACTACTTGGAAACTACAATACTATTAGTGAAAAATGTGAGTCTCAATGGGTAAAAATCATATAACTATACTTCATTAGGTCTGCATTGGTTTCTGATAGGAGTTGGGTACGTTTCAAATGCTAATTGAATCTATCAAGCCTCCACGAATTGGCTCCCAGGTCTCTCCAGAACTGCCTCTTTGGAGAAAAACCAATCTGTCCTATAAGTTTTCTATAAGCTAATATTTAAAGTTCCTCCTATTTGAGATATTCAATGGAATGGCAACAGCATTTCTCCATTGCAGTCCCTTCACTTTCAGATATTCTCCTCCCCAGAAGGTCAGTTAGTATATTCCCCAATGAAGAGTTATTAAGAGTGCTGTTTTGTAGAATCTTTAACCCGGACTAGTCTCCAATGGGATTCAATACCAATGGGATTTATATATATGCAAGTGCAATTTTAAAAACTATTATCTAATTGTACATATTACACTTCTGTTCTGGATTTATATATTGAGAACAAAAAGCAGTCAAACCTTGAAAGTTCTTCCAGTTTAGATTTAGCAAACTCAAGGCTTTTCCTTTCCACATGTTCGTGTGGTGTATGAGCTAGAAGTTCATGAAGGGTGATAATATATCTAGGAATCTAAAGGATTGAAAATATTGGTCAGTGATGCATTCTAAATGTATAATTAATTATAACATGATATGTTTTCCATCTTGGATCTCCTTACAGTTAATACATTCTAAAAAAAATTGCATTTCCTATTTCAGAAATTAGTCGCAAGAACTATGGAGCTTGAAGGGGTCATTGAGGCCACTGAATCCTTGGCTCAGTACAGGAGTCTTCAGAGTCCCAAAAAATAGCAATACCAATTCAGTGAGAGTAATATGAATATAGTGTGCATCTGTTTTTGAGGCTAGCCCAATCTTAAATTGAATCAGTTTTTTTCCCAAAGTCATCCAAAGTGAAACAGATTAATCTTTAATCTTTGACCTGGCTTCAGATATGTGTGGAGTATCAGAGCAGCTATTAAAGCTCTAATAAGCTGCTTTAGGGGAGTTGCTGCTTTCATTAACTATTCTGAGGGCAGCTGTCACGTAGAAAAATAAAGGATGCTTCACTTAAATTGCTGTGGGGGGGAAGGAAGGCTATTCCCCAATGAAATTGTAGTGACAGGTTTCCTGACAGGGATGAACTCCCTCCATCCCAGCTGTTTTCACCAAAATGAACCTTTATTTTTCTCCTCCTAAGTGATTATTTGACAGCTGTCACTGTTAGTCTTAAATCCCGCACTAGGACTTTGGCAGCAGATTTTTCATGAGCTAATAACAGTAGCTGCCATATAATTATTTGAAGTATTATTATTTTTTTGAAGAGTAATCTGTAGCTGCAGAAAGCTACAGCAACTTCTAAATGGACGCTGCAATGGGCACAGTATATCAGCAGAAGTATTTTGAAAGCTTTTCAGTAAACCAGGATGCTGTCCAGAACCAGTTTGCCTATTTCTATTATTTGAGCTTAACGATCCTTTTTAAACAGAGTGCCATGGCATCAACAGCATACTTAGCTGATGCAGTCTTCATTCTCTAAGAAGATTGTGACTTCCATGCACACTTAGATGTGCTTGAGTATTATTCCTGCAGTTTGATAGTGCCATTTGGCAATATCCTCCCAAATATTTCAATTTTCATAGATGAAAACTAACTATAATGCAAAAATGCATTACTGCAAAATTATGATCGAAAAATAATAAACAACAAAATACTAATGCCTATGTAATATCTGACCAATACAAAAGATTGTAATACAGAATCTCTCTCAATTGAACAAAATAAAAAGACTTATTCTATAGCGATTTTCTTCAGTTTAGTGAGTCCAGGTTAGCCACTCTTTCTAACAACATCATTTGGGAAAGATTATTTGACAGCAAAAGTCATGAGGATGATAATAAAATGATGGAAGCAATAAAATTACCTGAAACATGGGGTACGTAAGAAATGTTTCAAGCATTCTGCCCTCACATGCAGTGTTGGATTCATATTGCTTTAAGAGTTTGTCAAAATCTCTGTTCTGCTTGCAGTTTGCCAGCACCTGTAGGCTATACTGGTGATTTCTAACAAATTCTTGATATATATTCAGCATCGGTAAAAGAATATCAAATAAGTCAGCTATAAAGACAAAAAGATAGTTGATTTTTGCAGTCATTCCTTTTCCTTCATAGAAATAAAAAGTCTAAACCACATTAATACCATTTGTAGCATTGTATAATTACAGGTATTAAAAAGGAAGACATCTTTATTAAAGTTTCACCTACTAGTTACAATTTGACTGCTCAATTCTTCTGAGAACATTAAGTGATCAATACAGTTTTATCTATATATTAATAAAATTTAACCTGAAGGCTCTTTGCAAGTATATTTCATGCTAGGACAGAACTTCAAATGGTAGAAAAATAATTCTTCTTATTTCTGCCTCTGTAACAGTTATTTTAAAAAACAAAATTTCTGACTGAAGAAAAAAAAACTATATAACAGTAATGAAATACAGTGCAGCTTCCTAATATAGTTACTCCTTTTGGAACAAAGAATACATAGGTGGATATTGTAAGTTTCTAAATTTATTTAACAGGGTAAATAAAAAATAAAGCAACTTACTGTAAGGAAACTAAAAAAATCTTAACTTTCAAATAAAAAATGTAATGCTACTCTTTAAACATAGAAACCAACACACAAAGTTACCTAAAATTAAGGTAGGCCAGTTTGCTATTCTTGCTTTTAATCCTTGATGAAATATTTCATGAAGGAACATTATAGTTTCACTAGAGAGAAATAAGAGTTGACAAAATAAAACAAAAATTAAAAATCTCTGTGTAAAATATATTATTCAAAATTATCAGCACATATAATGATTATTAAAACAGGATAGCTGAATAAGCACTGCCACTCCAAAACCTTTTGGGATGCAGTGCGTTAGAATTTTAAAAATAAATAAAATTACAGAGAAGCATTTTTCATAGTTTTGAAATAATAAACTATATTTTTATTTAACTATATTTATTTAAATAATTTATACAGACATTAACTCTGGGCAGTTTATTAAAGAAAAAAGGTTAAATATATCAATCATAAACAGAATCAACAAGAGTTCTAGTTTAGGCACAAAATGAGGATGATTATTAAGTAGCATCTGTAGCTCTTTTAATAGTGGCAGGCAGAACATCCCCAAATTCTATAAGTGGAAAGTGACAATTTTGGACCCATTAAATTCTAAACCAATCTGATCACTTGAATGTTGCTAATACATGCACATCGGCTACACAAAACACCCCATACCTAAGTTATCTAAAGAGCTGAAAGTAAAACTAAAATGCCTAGATTTGCTAAGCTGAGCAGCCCAGCACCTTTCTTGCACCTTCTATCCTAACTGGTATGATTGCAAGGACATCAAAGAGTCCATAGATGTACCATTTGACATTGATTCAGCCATTTGGGATTACCTGTCCACTAGTTTTATAATATCCAAAGCTATATGTTATTCAATTTAATGTTGAAAATATCAACATAAATTAGTTTTCCATACGTCCCAATGAAGCTACCGCAATTAGGGGTGGAAAAACTGGAATTCATTTAGTCTTCCCCTGCCACCCAAAGAGAAAGGAAGTAAGAGCTTTCAATTTCAAAATTCTAAAAATTAAATGCAAACATGTTCTACACATTCTACAAATTTTTAATACTATAAATCAAAACAGACAGCAAACTATTTCATGCAATCATATTGGAATGAGTTTTTAAAAATGTATCCAATAATACCTGTTGAGGAAGATGCTGCTAACATCATCATGACTAATAGGTGGTTTCTTTGAACTTGCAGCCATTCTTAAGGGCCTTAGAAAACAATTCACAAGGATATAAAGTTGATGCACATATTCAGATTCTGCCTCAACCATATTGAAAACTATCTGGTTTCTTTTTCGCATACTTTCTGCATGTGGCGAACAAATATAATCTTGGACAATTGTCTTCCATTTTCTTCTACACAACCAACCACGCATAAAACTCTGTACCTAAAGAGTGAATTTTTTAAAAAATCAATTTTTATTACGGTCACAGACTAGCATTACAAATAAAAGCTGTAAAAACAACAACAATAGTAAAAAATAAAGACATAATATACTCTGATTGGTACTGGATTAACAGTGGGAAGTTAAAGTTTGCCTAATTTTATATACAATATAACATAATTTGGCCACCTTCAAAGAAACTACTTCATACTGATCTGATTAAAAAAAATCTTAATGGTCTTTGAAAACTATATATATCCCTTTCAAATAGATGTATTGATATATCAGTGTCTCAGGAAAGGAAGGCAAGCATGTCTGCAGTTAGTAAATATAAAACGGCAATTAGTCTTCTACTTCTTATTTTAGAGCATGCTTAGAAAGACCAGAATGATTTAGCTGATCTTAGAATATTTTGCATTATAGATTGGCTCAGAAAATGGAGAGTATGTAGAAGAATTAGTATGCTTTAAGTACAACAAAAATATATTTATGAGACTCACATCTAAGTAACAGAACTAAATTCAGCAAATTCAAATAGCTATTCTTCACATTTGCTTTTGAGAATATGTAATGGAACATGAGGGAAAGTGAACACAGAACTAATCTGCAGCTTATTAAAATAGCCATGCTTGTTTCTGGGGTAAGGCTGCATCTATTTTAATGAGTTTATGTGCATTTTAGAACACTTGAACATTCAATTCAAAACTCTGCATAGGCTTCTACTTAATGTATTCTATTTTTTACCAACATCTCACATTTAAAATCAACTGGAAAGGAAACATTCCCTTAGGTCTATACAATAAATTGTATTGATTTAAATGAAAATTAACTGTAGAGGAACTAATGTGGCATAACAGTTAAGTTGATGGATGTCAACTAGAAAGACTCATATTCAACATCCTAGTGTTTAGTTGTTGACTCTGGACAAATCATTCTCTGATGCCAACCTACTTCCCAAGGATGTTGGACACTTTAGGAATAAAAGAAGAAGTGAATTGATTCATGCATGCTACCCTGAGTTCCCAGAAAAGACAGGGTATAAATACATGCAATAAATAATAATTGGCACACCTAATGCCATTATTTATGACTAAGCAGTTTTAAATAGTCAAAGTGGTAGTGTATTTTCTATCCAATGCATGTGTCAAAATGCCATGAAATATATAACCCTAATGTAAAAGGAAAAATGCTAATAGGACCTATTGTTTTAAGTATCATTATTATCCATAATTATATGTTTATAGAATACTTTGATAACAATGCATTGTTGGCTATATAAACTTTTAAATTTCTCTTCCATTTTTTTTCTTTTCGTTCTTCCAGCATCAGAATTGCAACTATTAAGGACCTCCCCTTAAAAGATGTTCATCTCAAACTTCTTTTTTTAGTGATACCTAACATTCAAAAGCTTTAAATTGCAGTAGTTGGAAATTTTTTCTTTATAATTGTTTTCATAGAGTACTTTGATACATGAATTTTAAGCCATGTGGACCTTTATTAACATCACTGTCTCTTTCACCAAACAGTTCATCAAGATAATTAGCTGTTCTGGAACACTTTACTAAATGTTATGCTCAGTGGTGGAATTCAGCCAGCTTGTACCACTTCAGGAGAACCAGTTTCTTTCTGAGCAGTTTACTTTCAGTTTACTTTCTGAGCAGTTTGGTGAACTGATTTTTGGAAGAAATCATTAGAGCAGAGAACCGGTTGTTAAATTATTTTAATCCCACCACTGGTTATGCTGCTTGATTCAAATGAATATTTTATTTTTTATTCATTTATTTATTTTTGTCAATTGTTTACAAGATAATAGGTATAAGTAAAAACATAGTTATGAATACCTGGATACATATTATATATATATATATATATATGGCCTTCATATATAAAGTCTTGGTCTGTGTTTATTGGTCTCGGAGTTTGCTTTGTTCCAACCAAGCAGAACACAGCAAACTCCGAGACCAATAAACACAGACCAAGACTCCCAACCAATCAGGATGAAGAAAAAACCATTCTGGCACAGCAATAGGCTGCCCCAAATTTAAATCTGAAACCACTGTAAAAGTCTGACTCACAGACGGACACAATACAGAAGCCTGATGATGGCAGATGAGATTCTGCTGAAACGTTGCTACAACTTTAAAAGAACAACTACAATGACAATCTCATCTGCCATCATCAGGCTTCTGTATAGTGTTCATCTGTGAGTCAGGCTTTTACAGTGAACTCACAGATGAACACTATACAGAAGCCTGATGATGGCAGATGAGATTCTGCCGAAACGTCGCTACAACTTTAAAAGCACAACTACTATGACGTGGGAAAATACCGAACAAAGCTGAATGCCATACATGTAAGTACCATGAAAACTTAAGAAATATATACATATATACATATATACATATATACATATATACATATAAACTTAAGAAAACATATATATATATATATATATATATATATATATATATATATATATATACATATACATATACATACACATACACATACACATACACATACACATACACACACACACACACACACACACACACACACATATATATATATATATATATATATATATATATATATATATATATATATATATATATATATATATGTTTTCTTAAGTTTTCATGGGTACTACATGTATGGTGTTCGGCTTGGTTCGGGTATTTTCCCACGTCATTGTAGTTCTTTTAAAGTTGTAGCAACGTTTCAGCAGAATCTCATCTGCCATCATCAGGCTTCTGTATTGTGTCCGTCTGTGGGTCAGACTTTTACAGTGGTTTCAGATTTAAATTTGGGGCAGCCTATTGCTGTGCCAGAATGGTTTTTTCTTCATCCTGATTGGTTGGGAGTCTTGGTCTGTGTTTATTGGTCTCGGAGTTTGCTGTGTTCTGCTTGATGGGTGTTTCTGATATCTTCTGTCTGTTTTTGGCTCTTTTTGTATCTTGATTGGCTGGCAGCATTGTGTTACTTTAATGGAGGTCTTTAGTGCAGCTTGGCTTCGGTAAATGGACGGCTATCATTAGTTAGGAAGCTGGGTTTCATCTGGGTGCCTGGTTGGGGTGTGTTTGAGCTGGAGGTATCAGGGGGATCTGTTTGTGCCCAGGTGTTTGCCTGGCTTGTGGTGTGGAGATTTTTTGTTTGTGAGTGCAGGCTTCCAAATGATTGACAGCCTGGTGGAATCATCTCTTCTGTTCATGCTTTCTGGTCTTTTTCAATCTCTATGGCTTCTCTGATGACTCTGTGGCTAGGGTTTTCCATAGTGGCCAGGGTTTTGGTGCCATTGAAGTTGATGCTATGACCTGTAGCTTCCATGTGTTGGACTAGTGAGGAAGTGTGTTCCAGCTTTTTGACTGCATTTTTGTGTTCATCCAGGCGGGTACTTATTCTTCTATTGGTCTGTCCAATGTATGTGGCCGGGCATGATGCACAGGGGACTTCGATACGCCTTGGTTTTCCAGGTCAATTTTATCTTTGGGGTTGCTAAGGATGGCTGCTATTTTTCTGTCTGTTTTGAAGGCAGTCCTGATGTGATGTCTGTGTAGTACCTTACTAATTTTGTCTGTAGTACCTCTTATGTAGGGCAGGACAGCTGTTCCATAGGTCTGTTCATCTTCTGGGTCTCTATTATGTTTCAGTGTGTTTTTGTGGATCAAGCTGGTGATTTTGCTTTTGTGGAAGCCGTTGGCTGTCAGTACTTTAGTCAGGGTGCATAGTTCAGCCTTAATGTGTGTCTTGTCTGCCAGGCGTTTGGTTCTGGTAATTAGTGTTTTAGCCACGGAGTTTATCTGTGCTGGGTGGTGGTGGGATTGGGCGTTGAGGTAGCGGTTGGTGTGTGTTTTCTTCTGGTATATGGTGTGTCCTAGTGTGCCATCTGTTTTTTTGTAGATTAGTACATCTAGGAATGGTAGTTGTTTGTTTGTTTCTGTTTCCATGGTGAACTTGATTTTGGGGTGTGCGCTGTTTAGGTGTGTTAGGAAATTGTTTAGGTTTTCTTGTCCATGGGGCCAAATCACGAATGTGTCATCGATGTATCTTAACCATAGTTTGGGTTTGAGGATGGCATTGGCCAGGGCTCTGGATTCGAATTCTTCCATGAACAGGTTAGCAATGACAGGTGACAGTGGTGATCCCATGGGGGCTCCTTCTATTTGTTTGTATCTTTGTCCTTTGTATATGAAATATGTGTTGGTTAAGCAGTGTTCTGTTAGTTCCATGAGGTGTTTGGCTGGTTGGTATTTATTTTTGATGATTTCAAGGGTCTCTTTTATCGGGACTTGAGTGAATAGGGAAACCACGTCAAAACTTACAAGCAGATCTTCTTGCTCCACGTGTAGATCTTTGATCATTTCCAAGAAGTGGTATGAGTTTTGTACATGTGAAGCTGCTGTTTCAGCATGGGGCTGTAGCTGCTTTGCTAGGTATTTGGCTAGGTTTTGTAGTGGTGCTCCTCTGGAGCTGACTATGGGTCTGAGAGGTATGCCTTCTTTGTGTATTTTTGGGAGGCCGTATAGTTTGGGGCATCTGGAAGATTTCTCTCTGGGTATAATCGTGTGTTGGATCTCTTTGCTTATGTGGCTGGTTATAATTTTCTTCTTGGTTAATTTTTCCAGATATGTGGTTGGGTCTGTGTTTATGGGTTTGTATGTGGAGTCTTGGAGTAGGTCTGTCAATTTTGTTTTGTAGTCTTTTCTGTCCATTACTACAGTGGCATTTCCTTTGTCTGCTGGGAGGATGATTATGCTGCTATCTCTTTTCAGGGTTTGTAGTGCTTTAATTTCATTTTTCTGTAAGTTGCTTTTGGGTGGCTTGCTTGTGCATAGGATATTGGTAACTTGGTGTCTTATTTTATCAGCTTCATCTGTATTTAATTTAGTTAGGCTGGATTCTACTGCACATATGATGGATTCTGTGGGGATTTTTGGGGTGCTATAGCATAATTGAATCCTTTGGTTAGAACATCTGTTTCTGTTTTGGTGAGTTCTCTGTTGGAAACGTTGTGCACTAATTGTTTCAGGTGTTGTTGTGAGTTGTTGGGGGTTTTCTTGTCATGTTCTAATTTCTTTAATTTTTTCAATAATTTTTCCTGTTTGTAAATACCTTCAGAATCAGCTCTCCAAGTTGTAAGTTGTTTTATCTTGTCCCAAAGTAGAGGGTGGATTTTGCTGCTCAGTTCCAGGTGTAGTGCTAGCAAATCTTTGTTTAACTGATCTAATCGGAATCTCTTACTGTGGAGCTCGTTCCGTAGTAAAGCCATTTCAGTTCTTTTCAGGATACGTTTAGTGGCTGCTGTGCTTTGATGAAATGTTAATTTGAAGCAGGTTGGTGTAGTATTGTTGTCTCTGCAGCTGCGTAGGAATTGGAGGTCACATAGTATATATATATATATATATATATATATATGTTTTCTGAGGTTCTCGCGGGTATTTGTATGTGGATCTTTGGTTATTCGGGTTTTCTCCCGCGTAAGATTCAAAGTATCTAGGCAACGTTTCGATGAAGTCTCATTCATCATCTTCAGGCTTGCTTCTTCGGCTCTGTGCTTCTCAGAGTGATGTGAGCTTTCAGCTGCTTCTTCCTTCTAACTGCCAGTGGGGGTGTGACTTGACTGGGTGGGGGCTTGGCTGCGTTCTGATTGGATGGGGGTGTGTTCTCATTGGTTGGAGGCTTGGCTGTGTTCTGATTGGTTGGGGGGCTGGCCATGTTCTGATTGGCTGGAGGCGTGCTCTGTTCAGGTGGGGGCTTGGCCGTGCTCAGGCTAGTCCCAGCTGCTGGGGGATTTGAGCTGGTGAGCTGTGATCTTGCTGTTTGGCTTCGAGTTCGTGGTCGTGCCACATCTTCATGGTGGGGGTCAGTTCGCTTCATGTATGGCTCAGATGGGTTTGAAGTGGGTAGTGATGCAGCTGCAGTGCGGCTTCTGGTCTGTGGTCGTGTCTCATCTTCTGTGTGGGTGTGAGTCTGATTTTTACGTGGAAGTGTGGTGGTGGCATCTTGTGTGGCCCTCGTGGGTGTGGGTCTGGTGTCATTCATCATGTTGGGTACTCGTCTGTTCATGAGGGCGGGTTTCCAAATGGCTGGTAAGCGGGAGGTGTCATCTCTTTTATTCATGCTGTGTGGGCGTTTTTCTATCTCTATGGCTTCTCTGATTATTCTGCTGCTGAAGTGTTCAGTTTTGGCGATAGTTCTGGTATTTTTAAAGTCAATCTCATGTCCTGTGGCTTTGAGGTGTTGGACCAGGGAAGAGGTTGGTTCTTCTTTTTTGATTGAGTTCTTATGTTCTTCAACGCGTGCACTTATTCTTCTGTTAGTTTGTCCAATGTATGTGGTGAGGCAGGCAGTGCAAGGGATTTCATATACTCCTTGGTTTTCTAACTCGATTTTGTCTTTAGGGTTTCTTAGGATGGTGGATATTTTTCTGTTTGTGCAGAATGCTGTTTTAATGTTGTGTTTTTGGAGGATCTTGCTGATTTTGTCTGTAGTGCCTTTTATATATGGGAGGAGGGCTTTGCTGTTCTCTTGTTCTCTGTCTTGGATTTTGGTTGGGGTTTCTTTTTGGATTAGGTGGGTGATCTTCTTTCTTTGAAATCCATTGGCTGTTAGTACGTTGGTGAGAGTGTTTAGTTCGGTTTTAGGTGTTGTTCATCAGCTAAGCATTTTGTTCTGGAGATGAGTGTCTCAGCTACGGAATTGATCTGTGCTGGGTGGTGGTGTGAGAGTGCGTGTAGATAGCGGTTTGTATGTGTTTTCTTTTGGTAGATGGTGTGTCCTAGGGAGCCATTGGGTTTTTGTATACCAAGACATCTAGGAAGGGAAGTTGATTGTTAGCTTCTGTTTCCATGGTGAATTGTATTTTGGGGTGTAGGCTGTTGAGGTGTGTGAGGAAGTTGTTCAGTTTTTCTTTCCCGTGTGGCCAGATTATGAAGGTGTCATCTACGTATCTGAGCCAGAGTTTGGGTTTGTGATCATATTTTTCTAGAGCTTGTGTTTCAAAGTGTTCCATGTAGAGGTTTGCGATGACAGGTGAGAGGGTGATCCCATGGGTGCTCCTTCTATTTGTTTGTATTTTTGTCCGTTGTAGGTGAAGTATGTATTGGATAGACAGTGATTGGTCAGATCTAGGATGTGCTGGGGGGTTGTATTTGTTTTGGATGGCTGTCAAGGCTTCTTTTATTGGCACTTGGGTGAAGAGGGATATGACATAGAAGCTCACTAGTAGGTCGCTGGGTTGTAAGTTTTGTTTCTTTATGATCTCGATGAACTGGAATGAGTTTCTTACATGTGAGTTGATGGATTCTGCATAGGGCTGTAGTTGTTTGGCGAGAAATTTGGCTAGGTTTTGTAGAGGTGAGCCTATGGAGCTGACTATTGGTCTAAGTGGAGTTCCTTCTTTGTGTATCTTGGGGAGACCATAAAGCTTAGGGCATCTGAAAGATTTCTCTCTGGGTATGATTCTTTGCTGGATTTCTTCACTGATGGGGAGGCTTTTATTTTGGATCTGGTGGTTTTTTCTAGGTGGGTGGTGGGGTCTGTCTTTAGGGGTTTGTATGTGGGGTCTAGGAGTAGGTTGGTTAACTTGGTTTGGTAGTCAGATGTGTTCATAACCACTGTCGCATTGCCCTTGTCTGCTGGTAGGATTATTATGCTGGTGTCTTCTTTCAGGTTACGTAGTGCAGTTTGTTCTTCTTTGGATAAGTTGCTTTTGGGTGGTTTGCTAGTGCAGAGGATGTTGGTGATTTCGAGTCTGATTCTATTAGCATCATCAGGGTTGGTTTTGGTCAGGCTGGTTTCAACTCTGCATATGATGGTTTCTGTGGGGATGTGTTTGGGAGCAACAGCAAAGTTGAATCCTTTTGAAAGGACCTTGGTTTCGGCTTCGGTGAGGATCTTGTCTGAGATGTTGTGCACTGTTTGTTTCATGTGTGGCTGTGAGGGGAGAGGAGTTGGTTTCTGGCATTGTTGTAGTTTTCTGAGTTTGTTGGTGTGTGTGTCTGTCTTGAGGGTGGTCTGTGTTTCGCTCTCCAGACAACGAGTTGTTTGGATTTGTCCCAAAGTAAGGGGTGAATCTTGTTGCTGAGTCTGAGGTGAAGTGTGAGAAGATCTTTGTTGATTTGGTCTAGGAGAAATCTTTTTGTGTGAAGTTCATTTCTAATTAGGGCCAATTCTGTTCTTTTTAGGATGCGTTTGGTGGCTGCTGTGTTGGTGTGGAATTTCAATTGGAAGCTTGTGGGAATTAAATTTTGATCTCGGCAGTTGCATAGGAATGCGAGGTCACATAAAATGGAAGCTCTTTGGACTTCAAGTTTTTCATAAGTCCTGGTCAGATGGTGGGTTTCCTCCCGTAGAGGTGCAATATTTGTTTTCTGAGGTTCTCGCGGGTATTTGTATGTGGATCTTTGGTTATTCGGGTTTTCTCCCGCGTAAGATTCAAAGTATCTAGGCAACGTTTCGATGAAGTCTCATTCATCATCTTCAGGCTTGCTTCTTCGGCTCTGTGCTTCTCAGAGTGATGTGAGCTTTCAGCTGCTTCTTCCTTCTAACTGCCAGTGGGGTGTGACTTGACTGGGTGGGGGCTTGGCTGCGTTCTGA
Source organism: Notechis scutatus (assembly GCF_049901735.1). Taxonomy (NCBI): domain Eukaryota; kingdom Metazoa; phylum Chordata; class Lepidosauria; order Squamata; family Elapidae; genus Notechis; species Notechis scutatus. The sequence continues at coordinate 232,431,373 of NC_142010.1, forward strand.
TTGGGTGGGGTGTGTTCTCATTGGTTGGAGGCTTGGCTGTGTTCTGATTGGTTGGGGGGCTGGCCGTGTTCTGATTGGCTGGAGGCATGCTCTGTTCAGGTGGGGGCTTGGCCGTGCTCAGGCTAGTCCCAGCTGCTGGGGGATTTGAGCTGGTGAGCTGTGATCTTGCTGTTTGGCTTCGAGTTCGTGGTCGTGCCACATCTTCATGGTGGGGGTCAGTTCGCTTCATGTATGGCTCAGATGGGTTTGAAGTGGGTAGTGATGCAGCTGCAGTGCGGCTTCTGGTCTGTGGTCGTGTCTCATCTTCTGTGTGGGTGTGAGTCTGATTTTTACGTGGAAGTGTGGTGGTGGCATCTTGTGTGGCCCTCGTGGGTGTGGGTCTGGTGTCATTCATCATGTTGGGTACTCGTCTGTTCATGAGGGCGGGTTTCCAAATGGCTGGTAAGCGGGAGGTGTCATCTCTTTTATTCATGCTGTGTGGGCGTTTTTCTATCTCTATGGCTTCTCTGATTATTCTGCTGCTGAAGTGTTCAGTTTTGGCGATAGTTCTGGTATTTTTAAAGTCAATCTCATGTCCTGTGGCTTTGAGGTGTTGGACCAGGGAAGAGGTTGGTTCTTCTTTTTTGATCCCCAAGATCACAGCTCACCAGCTCAAATCCCCCAGCAGCTGGGACTAGCCTGAGCACGGCCAAGCCCCCACCTAAACAGAGCACGCCTCCAGCCAATCAGAACATGGCCAGCCCCCCAACCAATCAGAACAGGAAGTGTGTTCCAGCTTTTTGACATGCACCCTGACTAAAGTACTGACAGCCAACGGCTTCCACAAAAGCAAAATCACCAGCTTGATCCACAAAAACACACTGAAACATAATAGAGACCCAGAAGATGAACAGACCTATGGAACAGCTGTCCTGCCCTACATAAGAGGTACTACAGACAAAATTAGTAAGGTACTACACAGACATCACATCAGGACTGCCTTCAAAACAGACAGAAAAATAGCAGCCATCCTTAGCAACCCCAAAGATAAAATTGACCTGGAAAACCAAGGCGTATACGAAGTCCCCTGTGCATCATGCCCGGCCACATACATTGGACAGACCAATAGAAGAATAAGTACCCGCCTGGATGAACACAAAAATGCAGTCAAAAAGCTGGAACACACTTCCTCACTAGTCCAACACATGGAAGCTACAGGTCATAGCATCAACTTCAATGGCACCAAAACCCTGGCCACTATGGAAAACCCTAGCCACAGAGTCATCAGAGAAGCCATAGAGATTGAAAAAGACCAGAAAGCATGAACAGAAGAGATGATTCCACCAGGCTGTCAATCATTTGGAAGCCTGCACTCACAAACAAAAAATCTCCACACCACAAGCCAGGCAAACACCTGGGCACAAACAGATCCCCCTGATACCTCCAGCTCAAACACACCCCAACCAGGCACCCAGATGAAACCCAGCTTCCTAACTAATGATAGCCGTCCATTTACCCGAAGCCAAGCTGCACTAAAGACCTCCATTAAAGTAACACAATGCTGCCAGCCAATCAAGATACAAAAAGAGCCAAAAAACAGACAGAAGATATTAGAAACACCCATCAAGCAGAACACAGCAAACTCCGAGACCAATAAACACAGACCAAGACTCCCAACCAATCAGGATGAAGAAAAACCATTCTGGCACAGCAATAGGCTGCCCCAAATTTAAATCTGAAACCACTGTAAAAGTCTGACCCACAGACGGACACAATACAGAAGCCTGATGATGGCAGATGAGATTCTGCTGAAACGTTGCTACAACTTTAAAAGAACTACAATGACGTGGGAAAATACCCGAACCAAGCCGAACACCATACATGTAAGTACCCGCGAAAACTTAAGAAAACAAATATATATATATATATATATATATATATATTTATTCGTGGTTATTTGTATGTGGATCTTTGGTTATTCGGGTTTTCTCCCGCGTTAAATTGGAAGTATGAAGTCTCATTCATCATCTTCAGGCTTGTGTCTTCAGCTTTGTGCTTCTTGGAGTAATGTGAGCTTGCAGCTGCTTCTTCCTTTTAACTGCTAGTGGGGCTGTGACTTGATTGGGTGGGGGCTTGGCTGTGTTCTGATTGGGTGGGGGTGTGTTCTCATTGGTTGGGGGCTTGGCTGTGTTCTGATTGGGTGGGGGTGTGTTCTGATTGGTTGGGGTTTGGCTGTGTTCTGATTGGTTGGGGGTTGGCTGTGTTCTGATTGGCTGGGGTGTGTTCTATTCAGGTGGGGGCTTGGTTGTGCTCAGGTTAGTCTTAGTTGCCGGGGGATTTGAGCTGGTGAGCTATGATCCTGTTGTTTGGCTTCGCGTTCGTGGTCGTGCCACATCTTCATGGTGGGTGTACGTTCGCTTCATGTATGGGTCGGAGGGGTTTGAAGCGGGTAGTAATGCAGCTGTGGTACGGCTTCTGGTCCGTGGTCGTGTCTCATCATCTGTGTGAGTGTGAGTCTGCTTTCTACGTGGAAGTGTGGTGGTAGCATCTTGTGTGGCCCTCGTGGGTGTGGGTCTGGTGTCCTAACATGAAGAATGACAATCAAGCCCCCACCTGAATAGAACACACCCCCAGAATAGAACACACCCCCCCCAACCAATCAGAACACAGCCAAGCCCCAACCCAATCAAGTCACACACCCCACTAGCAGTTAAAAGGAAGAAGCAGCTCAAGCTCACATTACTCCAAGAAGCACAAAGCCGAAGACACAAGCCTGAAGATGATGAATGAGACTTCATCGAAACATCACCTAGATACTTCCAATTTTACACAGGAGAAAACCCGAATAACCAAAGATCCACATACATACATACATACATACATACATACATACATACATACATACATATTCTTTTAATTGAAAGAAAAAATAGGAAATATTGTTATCACTTCTCCATGTAAATGGAGTGGAGAAATACCTTTTTAATCTTTTTAATATCTGGATCTTCTTCTTCTTGATTGCCTTGATAGGGTCTCATTCGTTCTTTTGTTCTATTGAGAGCTACAATCTAGAAAAAACAACAAACAAAAATGTAAAATCTTAAAGTTTTCAACAGATTTCAGAATATCACATGAAATTTTCAAGATGTAATTTCAAGCCCCTGGAACTTTGCATAGTAACATGTATTTATTTATTTATTTATTTGTTCATTCATTCATTTAATTTTTGTCATTTTATGTCATGTATTTTGTGGTGGTGAGCCCTTTGAGAACTGTATGCAATGAAATCTCATTTTAAGGTGTGCCAATTAGTGTACATTTAAAGTGACAATAAACTTATTCTAAGTCTAAGTCTGGTTTTATAAAATTTCTATTTCTGGAAAAAGGACTATATGAAATAACACTCAGAAAGGCAAAGGAATACCTTTTGTGTTCCATTAGCTGCCAAGATACAATGACCCATAGTAGAATTTTCAATTACATTATTCTCATGAGAATAATTATTAACCTGAAAATTATTTCAGGTGCCTGAAAAGGTGCCTGAAAATTATTTCAGGTTAAGGCCAAATAATATGCATTATACAAAACATATACAATCCAACACCGATTTGATTTGAAAGTCATGAATTTTCTCAGTATTTGAATCTAAAAAAGCAGAATTGTTATTAAAGCAAATTGTCACAGATAGTTTTTTGTTTTAGCTTGCCCAGGTTAGAATGACAAAAGCAAAGCAATCCATTGTAGAAAAAAAGACAACCATTCCAAACAACATTCAAAAACAATATTGCAAGACTAATAAAAATAATTAATAAACTTGACAAAATAGAAAGGTTCATATTCAGAGGTGTTACTCCTAGCCAAAGTTTCATTTTAATTAATGAAATTAATTAATGAAACTTTTGCCAATGACTGAAAAGGAAGTCAGACTGTATATTAGACAGCAGTAGCAGCACAATAAGGATGAATTTTGAAATATACCTCTGATTTAAGCCTTTCAATTTCTGTGTCTTGATCTTCAAGCTGATGACGTAGCTGATTTGCTGAAATCTTTTCTGTCTCTACAATTTGAACTAGATGGATATATTTTTGCATCAACACTTCCCTCTCAATCAGGATATCTGAATAGCTATATGTTGAAAAAAAATAATGAAAATTTTTATGTTAGAAATTATATAGGCAACATATTTAAACAAAGTCTAAAATACTAGGTTCCATTATTCTTTAAATTCTTTATTCTTTAATAAATTGTAGTAATAAGTGTATTCCCACACATTTTTATGTTTTACAACTTATATATAAATCTGACATAGGAATATTTAAATATGTGGGGCTGAGAAAAAAAGCTTTATTGGTAATATTGATTTTTCTTTGGTCATAGCAATTTGACCATATATTTGTCTCAAGGTATAACACTAAAGCTGTGCAATCAATATGGAAATGCTTTGGCTTCAGGACAAACATGAATATATGCATACAGACAGCATGTTGAACAACTAGCCTTGTGGTGCAACCAGAACAATCTTGAACTAAATAACGCAAAACTGTAGAAATAGTGGTAGTTTTTAGGAAAAACCCTCCTATACTGCCACCTCTGACAATGCTAGACAACACAGTATCAACTGTGTAGAATCTATTTATTTATTTATTTATTTGATTTGCCAATTGTTTACAAGATAATAAGTATAAGTGTATACATAGTTGTGAATACATGAAATGGGTACATATAAGAAAAATAAAAGAATAAGAGAAACAATAGGACAGGGACGGTAGGCACGATGGTGCGCTTATGCACGCCCCCTACAGACCTCTTAGGAAAGGGGTGAGGTCAATAGTAGACAGTCTAAGGTTAAAGTTTTTGGGGTTCTGTCATATCTCAGGACTTAAAATGGACACATAATATCAAAAATGTCGTCAAAAAAGCACAACAAACTCAGAAAGCTCAAACTGCCCAAAGAGCTGCTGATTCAGTTCTACAGAGGAATTATTGAATCTATTATCTGCACCACTGTAACTGTCTGGTTTGGCTCTGCAACCAAACAAGACAAACACAGACTTCAACAGATAATGAGAACTGCAGGAAAAAAAAATTGCTACCAATCTGCCTTCCACTGAGGACCTGTATACTGCATGAGCCAAAAAGAGGGCTTTGAAAATATCTGCAGACCCCTCACATGCTGGACAAAAACTGTTTCAACTCCTACCCTCAAAATAACGCTATAGGGCACTGCACACCAGAACAGGTAGACATAGTTTTTTCCCGAATGCCATCACTCTGCTAAACAACTAATTCCCACAAAACTGTCAAACTACTTAGTAAGACTGTATTACTATTATTCTTCTCATCCCTCTTATTACCTATCTCTTCCCACTTATGACTATAACCATGTTGCTTGTATCTTTTCAATTTATATTGTTTTATTTGTTTCCTAGTATGATTTGATTGCTTATTAGTAAGCTATGACTATCACTATGTGTTGTATCTTATGATTCTTGATGAATGTATTTTATTTTTTCTTATGTACACTGAGAGCATATGCACCAAAGACAAATTCCTTGTGTGTCCAGCCACACTTGGTCAATAAAGAATTCTATTCTATTCTATTTAAAAAAAACTGTAGTATTGAGTGATGCTACCTTCCAAAAAGGCATTTTTATTCCCAATTCCTAGAGGCTGATCTGATAGTAAAAGTTTTACTCCATCTTTTCTACTTATAAAGTAGGTCTTCCTGTGTCATGCAGGAAATGCTCTTTTTTGGTCTTGTACTATGTGCACTCATTCTCTTGGTCCTGAGACAACAGTTAAGCAAAAGTGCCTTCTTGTAGTTCTCTACAAACAGGAAACCAAGAAAGCCATAGAGAAAGGGCAAGGGAAATTGGAGAAAGAAATGCAGGGAAAGAGTCTGACCAGCCTGTTCAAAAACCAAAGTCATTCAGGGAAAGGGCAGCCTTCAGATCAGAAGAAAAAGTAAACCAGCCAAGAAGGTTCAGTGGCAGATAGACCTATCTCCTCCCTTTTTTGGGACAGATGACACTGGGTGACAACAGAAGCAATCCTTTGGCAACCAACAACAGAGACAGACCAGAAAGAACAGCATTCAAATCACTAAGTCTTTATCAAGAACATACTTTCTGAGTCTCCTTCTACTCCATCAGCTGAATATAAATGATCTCTGAAGGATAAGATGTGTCAATTCACATCTATAGGAGTCCCAAGCCAGTTCCCTCTTCAATGAATGCTTTTACTAAAGCAGAATTATATGTACTCTTCAACTATGCTGGGATGAGGTGTCTTCGTTTTTATAAAAAGCAGCTATTTTCACTTCCAGATGCCCATCCTGTCTATTTATAAGCACAAAGAGATGCCAATGGAGCAAGGAGAAGGCTACAACTCTAACAGTCTTCAGCCTAAGAAACCTGGAAAACCTCCTATTTTCCACGTGAAAACAAGATAGAAGCCATAATCTATAGGGCTGCATCAGGAAAGGAATAGCTTTCAGTTAATAACATCATGCATTTTCCCATGAATTGGATACACCTAAATTCATATAGCTGTGATTACAATAACAAACAGAAAAATGCTCTTTTAATTTATACCATGTTTTATTTTGCTCCAAAAAAATACCTTTTGCAAAACCCCATAAAGAAAAGCAGTAAGTTACAATAAGAATAAGGATAATAATGGACTGTAGCCAAACATACATGTCTGAGTTCAGAGAAATACTGTATTTCCAACCAAGAACAGCCAGCATTAGAACTTAACAAGATTTTCAACTGGGTGATTGCTAAAAGTTGCACAGGAGAAAGTACAAGTGTGTCTTCTCTGGTTAACTCCACTAAAAATTCCCTCTCAATCTTCTCACACTATCTGAAAAGCCATAAATTCTGAAATTCAGCACCAGCAAATAATTTATTAAATGCAATCCTAAAGGGCTTTTGATGGCAGATACAAATACAAAAAATATCTACCATCAAATAAAAGTAAAATACAGATTGCAAAATATATAGCAAAACCAATCTACAAACCCAACCAAATGCCCTCCAGAAGGGTTGTTTCCAGCCGCTTCTCTGATATCCAGTGAAAAGATCCTCCTCTTTATACCTTAAAAGGGGAACAAAGCAACTTATTCCAGTTAGATCATATTTCTATCATGTGCCACAGAGGCCAAGATCAAACTGTAAGTAAGCATCTTATTTTAGAGAGTGATATTTTAATGTCATGGTATTATTAGAGTGGATTGGTAACTTATTTCAGATTGTTTTTCAAAAATAACTGGAATTTTAATGGATAAAAAAGATACCTTAAGGCAGGGGTGTCCAACCTTGGCAACTTTAAGCCTGGAGGACTTCAACTCCCAGAATTCCCCAGCCAGCTTTGCTGGCTGCTCCAGGCTTAAAGTTGCCAAGGTTGGACACCCCTGCCTCAAGGCATCCATTTTGTCCTTTTCTCAATTAGAAGATCCACCCATAAGTAAGGGGAAATTATTTGTATATTTTAAGGGGTGGAAAATTCCAGGGATACTAGGGGGGGACTACAACATGAATGCTGCAAAGCCACATATGGACCAGAAGTTGCCTTCTCCTGTTTTATGTGTTTCTTTGTTTTATTTATCACCCTTTTCACAGTTCGAGGTGACTCGACACCATTAAAAAATGAATAACATACATGAGTTCAGCTGTCACAGCCTGTCAGGCACTGAATACCTTTTCCCATAAACCACATTACTCACAAGCAGTGAAATACAATAATAAGGTTTAATGCAGGGTTTCCAATCACGAACAGTAGTAACAGTAACAAGGATATGTTCAAAGTCAGCGTTGAGAGCAACCGTCTCTCAACTCTGTTCTTATACCCTCTCCCCAATTAACAGATAATAACAGCACCGCCCGTTAATTACACCCACGCGGCTCCACCCCGTGCCTAAACAATCCAATCAACCCCTCCCCCTTCCATCCCAGCCTTGGATCTGCTTTCCCCAACAAGATTAACAAGACATAATCGTTCCCTGGAACCACCCTGCAGCGGCTGATGCAACCACTAACCACCGCCCCTCCAAACAGCTGACTACACTCCTAAATCGCCGATAACTGACGTGGGAAGCAAACCGCGTTGTCTCTAAACCGCAGCCAAGACGCCAGCTCCCATCCATGCAGCAAGACGGAACGGAATATGTTGGAACATCTTCCAGAACGCAGGGCCCCATTAATGCAGCAGGAAGGATCGAAATGCATCGGACCGTCAGCTGGAAAGGAGCGCCATTGCTAACAGCCACTGAATTGTTGTTGGGTCGTTCCAGTAAAAGCCGAACGGACCCGACAATGAACTCTACATACATGAGTTCTTCAAGTTACTTTACTGTTACAATATAAATGTGACTCCAGCTGCTGCTCCTATCTCAGAAGACTACCCATACAGACAAAATAGATGAATCATGCTGGGTTAGTACTACAGGTAAAGGAGGACATTGGAAAGTTGTGAATGATGTAGAAATACATACTGGACTGTTCTTTTTCTGCATTATAAGAGAAGGAGGCACAGAAGGAGCCAGTAGAAATCCTCAGGAGGGAGGGAGAAAAGAAAACAAGGAAGGAAGACATTGTCCCTTAGCCAAACCAAATTATTAGTAGCTAGTATTGGAATTTCATACCTGGCTTGCTGAATAGCCTCCACCCACTCTTCTCCATCTGCTTCTTCCTCACAACGGAGCTCAAGTGGCTTCTGCCCTTCATGGCCAAAGAGGACTGTGAAATAATACTGTAAATAGTTTTAAAAAGGTTTAAATGTAGTAATGTAATGTCAATATAATAATACAATAAAATTAAAATGTAAATATTGACTAAATAGTACAGTCAGTACATGCAACGAACCCTGCTTTATCACACTTCGTAGCGCTTTCTCTTGGTGAAAAAGATTTCTGAAATGATCAGAACACTTATTTAGGAAAAGAATTTGGCTTCAGAAACACATCTCAAGTTTGTAGAACACTCCCCTGCATCTATTCTAAACACATTACATTGCCATGTAGGCTTCAGCACTAAAATAACCACAATGCTGCAATTATCTATATGTCATCATCAAAAAAGGTGTTTTAAGCCAAACCATATTTGATATTTCAGCAGCCAAGTATTATGGCTTAGTTAGCTTGTTCCTCCTGATTCCTTTTATAACCAAATGTAGCTTTTGAGCCATTCCTCAGGCTTGTTATATTACTTGAATAAATGAGAGAGAGAAATAATAGTTTTCTGGTCGATTTGTATCCCATGCAGAGTACATTGCAATAATTTACCTGAGAAGGGAGTAAGGCATGAATGACTGAGCGGAGCATCCTAATCCAGGAACAGGCATAACAGTCTAAAGCTGTCTGAAGTTGTCCTAGCAATGGATGCCACCATTACTGTTTCTAATGGCAAATGAATCATATAGCTATCATGACAGGCAGCCTGTCTGTCTGTCTACCTACTTACCCTTGTTTATATGGCCATCCATTTCAAACACATAACTCTAAACAATGTCAGAACAAAACAAGAATTATACAAATCCCTCATGTCCCATACTTCTGTCTGTTACTCTTTCAACACTACTGATTACCATAGAAAATAGTATAATTTAACTATAGATGGCATTTTATTAAATAAGCTAATGGAATAAAATGAAGTACAATAAAAAATACCAATAGAAAAGCATTTGTGGACAAATATCAAGGCTGGGCATTTTTTTCCTTAGGCTAAAAATACTAGAATCAAAAGCCAGGTATTCACTTAGCAATGAAAGCAGACAAGGCTGGTACCCATGCTTCTGTGGGAAAGGAATTCCAAAGTCAGCATCAATCCTGGTCTCTTGGAAAAGAATTCTAGAACAGAAAAGGTATGCTTTCATGTTTCCATATAAAGTGCTTCTCCTACCTATGGAATGTCAAAGAGCACATATATGTCACAGACATACACATCTTGCTGCTACAGATAATAATTAGGTACACATAGGAAAAAACACTTATTCACGTATTAAAAACCCAGAATGTTAGGGGTGTTACAGTTTAACTGGTAATGTGGAATTTTAGGTAATTTTAGGACTGGCCCTGTATGATCTCTAAAAAGATAGATTCAAATATAAAAGGCATTATCATCCATCAGCTGACCAACTAGAAATGGACATTGATTTGGCAAACATCTTGGGGTGCTTGCCAAAATATTGCAGCTTTTCTCATTCATACTACTCAGTTATGTTCAAGTTAATCAAACTGATGTTAAACTATTTCCAAGAGTGTGGAACAATAAAAAAAAAGGAAATTGAGAGTACTCATACTCAGCATAAACAATAACAAGAGTTTTCTTGTATTTTACTGTTAAACTAGGTAGTGCCCTGTCAAACTGTGCAAAGTTGAGATGGGAAGAGACTGATTTAATAACTGAAGCAAGCATTTCTCTTTGGCCTGATGACACTTGATAGATGCCTGCATTAAGACCTCAAGAATTATTCTTGGTCTCTTAAGCACAGAAGAAAACAAAAGGAGGAATGACGATATGGATCCTGTGTTCCTTTTCTTCCCTTTGTTAATGTTTCTATCTCTGGCTGATATAGCCTATTAAATTGGGACTTGGTATTGATAAAACATAAGCAATGTCTATGGAGATTCTCAGTCATCCAGATCATGGTTATCCCAAAGGTACTTTTTCAAGAGGCAACTGGACTTTCTGGTTTTTATTTGAAGACGTTTCACTTCTCCAGTCTATAACACAGCCCTTTCAATCATTCCAGGTAGGCTCCACACCCATTTGCACTACTCAGGTGACCCTGATGACACAGATAAACCTCCAGGTGACCTTAATGACTCTCTAAAAGAATTCAAATGACCAGCTGTCTGCAAGGAGTATAAATCCTTCCATTCCCCACTGTCCAGTCAGAGCTAAACAAGGTTCTTGGATGAGAAGTGAAACATCTTCAAAGAAAAACCAGAAAATCAAGTTGCCTCTTGAAAAAGTACCTATGGGATAAGCATCAGCAAGTCCATATTTAAAACAAGTATGCTGTTCATATCTAATTGTCTGTGTGCCATTGCCTTATACCTTTACATTTTAATTATCATCAGATATATTACTTGATGTTATCAGTTATACCTTCATTGTACTGAATTACAAGGAATCTTTCAGCATGTAAGTGAAACTATTATTTCCTATATTGGGCTGAAAAATGCTTGGATAGTATAGCTGAGAGTGAGTTAAGGAATGACAAATATTGTCATGAAGTAAAGACAAAAAACAGAGTCCAACCTCTGCTACAGGATTAGATCCAGAATGATGCTGCCAAAAAACTTATTTTGTTGATCTAATCTCCTTTATGACAACAGCAATCGTTAGTTGATCTCCTTCAATGAGAGTTATTTATTGGAACTTTCAAAAGCTTCATATAATCCAGAATGCAGGCTTTGGGCAACTCTGTTCACTGCATACCAAGACTCAGTTAGAAATAGCTTACTTTGTCATATAATGGCTTTCTCCGGAAAACTTGGTATATTATTTGATATACCGTATTATTAACAGTGGTATAGTTTGCTGTATAAATCTGTCCCATTGTTGGGCATGAAGAACCAGATCCACACACAAAGAGTTCAATTAGCTACTTCATTGCTGATGCCTTTTCATAGGAATCTTCCCAGACTGGCAGTTTGCTCCTGGGCCAGACTTGATAAGGTTGAATGTCATTCAGGGGTGGGGAAGTGCCTACCTAACAATTCTAGACTAATTCCACCTTGACTTGTCCCCCCAGTTTGGCCGTCTCTTTCTGAGAGTCACCTGTATATCTCAAAATAAATTAAATGCTGCAAATGCCTTCTCAAGTGCTTTTTGATGTGAAGTAAACCCTATATTGGAAACATGTATATGGAGCAGAGATTTCAACATAAATATTTTTGCTATTTGTATGCAATTGCAAAATTGCACATAGGACGTAACTGAAAGTCTCTCGAGTCATAATCTAAACAGCAGAGGGTTGGTTTTTTTAAAAATGGACCATAACTCTAAATATAATTTCTAAGCAAATGTAATAACCTAGCTTTTAAAAAGGTATTATTGTGCCTTTGTACCTGTTTATTTTCCACATTAAAATTCTTCACACTTCTGCTAAAATTTCAAGCAAATGCAAATATCAATCCTTTTTTCCAGGATCTACACAGTCCCAGCACTTAAATAATCAAAAGATTGGAAGCACTTGAAGCCTCAGCTAAAAGCACAATGAAATGCACAAAGCACATGATTCCTGCAGCTCAGCTTCAAGCAAGACTGTCCAGATGTGAAGATACTAGTATTGCTTCTTCCGTCAAACATCTCACTTTCTACTACAGCTTCTTTGGGGGGGGGAGTGGTTGAGCAGGGTAGTTTCCTATTACCTAAACATTTGCAGCTGGCCTTTTAGGAAAGAAAGGATTATGGTGGTGAAGTTTAGGAGAGAGAAGGAGAGAGAAGGAAAGAGGGAGGCAAGGGAGAGACGGAGAAAGAGAGACATCTTTGCATACTGGAGGAACTTGCATATGTTATATATCTTTTTTCTACATTCATACAACTGCAGAAATATTTTTATACGGTACTGGTGGTTTATTAAGCAACTGAAAAAATATTTTTTACCTGAAAGTTAGATTTACACATTTTACTATTTATTCTTATCCATAAATATACCTTAATACAGGATGGCCAGGGAAAACATTAGGGAATTATTATAATGTTTAGCCTAGAGTCAAGGAATGCATAACATGGTTTCCCTTCCAATAATATTTCCCAAATAAAAAGCATCTGGAAAGCTAGTGCTCCAGATGAACAGATAATCTCGATTTAAGATTAGCATTTCTTTTGTTTTGTTTATATCCTACATCATTTTTTTTAATGACTCAAAGTAGCAAACGCACCCAATACTGTTTCCTCTTCCTATTTTCCCCACATCAACCCTGTGAGGTGAATTGGGCTAAGAAAGAGACTAGCCAAAAATCACCTAGATGGTTTTTATGCCTAAAACAGGACTAAAACTCATAGGCTCCTATTTACCAAATATACATGTCACAAGAAAAATAATACTTACCTGCTCCATTTCTTCTGACACAGTTGCAAATAAGAAACAAAAATACCAATTCCTGCATTTAAACTAATTACATGTCCCATTAAACTAATTACAGGTCCCATTTCACTTAGTTCTGAGAATGACTATTATATTCAACCAACCAACATCCCCAATCACAGATCCTCACTGACTTGAATATTACACATTTTATCTGAGGCCAGCTACAGCCTGCTTGAGAATCTAATTACAGTCTGAGACTAGCAACATTAAAATAAAGCTAAATAAAGATAGTACTATGCAAGTAAAACAGGAACATGATCAAATTTGCTAGATTTTTTTTTTTAAAAAAATAGAAAGATCCCACTATTATTTCTTAGCAAGCTTTACATTTTAGTTACACTGCATTAATGCTACAAGATCTATCTGGTAACCAACAGGAAACAAAAACTACCTGAAAATATTGATAAAATGAATGAGACAAACATATATGTCCCCATAAAAACATATAATACAACTAAAATATGGTTAGCTGATGCAACAGAATATCCTTTCCTTATATAGCATCTTATTAAACCACCCTCCACAAGCAAATAGCAGTAGACTAAAGCAGGCTCTTAAGAAGGTTGCAGTATCTAGTTTATCAAATGGGTAACCAGCTTCAAATTAATATGCAAATTCCAAAAACTAAAGCCACCGGAATCAGATTTCTTATATCTACATTTCTACAACCAAAATTTGTTTTCTGGTTATTCCTGCTGCTTTCCATTCCATCTACGAAAAGGAGCCATAACAAAATCCCAAATGACAGAATGTGTGTGATATCAAACCACCTGACTTTTGATTCAAACAAAAGCACATCATCACTGGTATGCAAATCAATTATTTAGACAGGGTAGTCCACAAGATATGATTTTAAAAAGACATGGAGGCTGCAATGTGTGATCAAAGTCCTACATCTTTTAACAGGTGTGTGATAAATTTATTAGAAGCAGGGTACAAAAAGAAACTAAAATTACTCTAACTATGGAAATGAAAATATTTCACTTTTTCCTCTGTTCTGTACAGAATGAAACAGAAGAAGCATCCAAGATTAAGATTTGCAGTGCCTTCTGTATATAAAGCTAAGGTATTCATACTGCTCCAGAGACTTGTATAGGTGGAGAGGGTCTGCTCAAGCAAAGTTATTCTTCCTTATTAATCCACTTGTTACTTAAGGTAACAGTTTTCTGTTTATAATAACAAAGAATCTATCCTCGTGAAACCAAAAGCTACAAATATTTAGCTGTATTCAGATTTCAGACAATGTGTTTTAATCCACAAATGCCATGTTTTTCCCAAAATAAGACTCAACCAGAAAATAAGCCCTGGCCTGATTTTTAGCATGTTCCTAGTATAAGCCCTACCCCCCAACATAAACTGCAGTGAAGATCATCATCAGCTGAGGGTGTGTGGCCAGAACAAGAGGTAGCAAGTGCAGATGGTGTACGTCAGCAGCCACAGCCTGTGCAGCACAGGTGAGTCCCAGTTCTGCAACCACTGACAGGGCCCTCCAAGCAGATTTCACCCAATTTCAATCCATCCCGTATTTTGGCTTGCTCATGGCATGGCCACAGCAGCACAGAAGGTCAAGCAGTGCATTGGGATTGCCTGCCCCCCACCCCATGTCTCTGCCTGCTGCCGGTGCCACCACACATCATTAAAGCCTGCCTCCATTAAACTGGATGTCAATCCATTCCACTGTCTCTCAGCTTGCCCATGTTTCCCGTGTTTTCCTGAAACTAAACCCCAATGTGTCTTTTGTGGCCAAAAAAATATATAAGTCCGGGTCTTATTTTTGGCAAAACATGGTAGCATAAAGCAGTTTATGTTCTAAATAAATTGTTTTGTTTATAATGAAAAAGTACAAATAAACCCCACCTCAGAGACAAACTTGGTTATATAAACAATAAAAATAACTTACAGATATACTGATAATTTGCAATTTATTATTTTGAATGAAAATGTGCAGATAAAGCAATCATTAAAGACATCCATGTGACACAGTTTGCTTGTTGTTGCTATGTATTTAATTTGGTAGCTAGAAAAGGTTAAGTAATAACTTAGCATGCCATCTTTGAAATCTAGTCTTAAATGTATTGAAATGTGGACTTGTCATTCACTTGAGCTAAAAACAGCTAGAGCTACAAGAAGTATAACAGATGTGCTGATTACAGTTTGGAGAAAAATATTGTATTAGTTCTTGTACAGTTCTCAGATCATTAGCTTACTTAATAACACCTACTGCTAGGAAAACCTTGTTACACATCTCAAGTTTAGTAAGTAATCTATTTTTAAAAAAATCAAATAAATTTGAAAACTAGTAATCCAAAAATGTCAAATTATATTTCATATACATGGATCTAGTTAATTATCTACCTTCCACTAAGAGTAGTTCTGCACAAGAACATACTTTTCCTAGTACCTAGGTAGACCTTCTGTGCTCTAGGTGCCAATCTCTTGCCGAGGAGCTTCTGCATGATCCAGCACCCTGCTGACACTGCTCTCCTGTCCCTACTCTGGGCAAGCTGTGCAGAAGAGCAAGGATTCTTGGTTTTATGGTGAAGTCATATATTTGGTATGTATACGAGCATGGCTATGTGAAACCTCAGGTCCTGACCAAAAACTCTATAACAAAGCAAAGGAAGAAATCTGTTCACATTTAATGGATGTCATCCATGAGTTTACCATGTATTACAAATTAGTTACCACAAGTTAGATATACACTAGTTCTGAAAAATGGTTATAGGTAATCCTCATTTAGGTACCATAGTTGGGACAGCAACATTTGTTAAATGAAGGTGTTGCATGTTTAACTTCAGTAAGGCATTTGACAAAGTAGACCATAGCCTACTTTTGGATAAATTGAAAAAAATGTGATATAAACAGCATCAACATCAGATAATTCAAAACTGGCTGACCAACTGTACTCAGCATGTAATCCTCAATGAAACTACATCTATATGTATATGGAAATAAGCATGCAGTAGAATGCCTCAAGGTTCTGTCTTAAGCCTAGTAGTTTTCAACATCTTCATGGAGCTGCCCTTGAATAGTATCCAGAAGCTCCAGTTGGTGCAAAATGCAGCGGCCCGCATGGTTCTGTGCAGACCTCCTGCAGGAGCTACATTGGTTGCCGATTTGCTTCCAGATGCAATTCAATGTAATATCATTTCCCCAGAGATTAGAATGGTCCCCACTCTAACACTCTTCCAGAAAGGGCTGAAAACCTGGTTCTGCCAGCCGGCCTGGGGAAGTGGGGCGGGATAGAGCCCATTAAATGGCTCATATGATGTGTTGTCGCTGGGGTGGGGGCTATTGTATTATTTTATTAATTTATTATTTAATTATTTTCTTCTATTAGTTTTATTTTTATATATATGATGTTTTTATATTCCTGTAATCCGCCTTGAGTCGCCATCTGCAAATAGGCAGCAATATAAATTTTCTAAATAACTAAATGTTTTTGTAATATATTAAGCAGAATTCAAATGGGGGGACAATATGTATATATGTGCTAGTTCTTTTTTAATACAGTTTTTCTTTTTTTAATGTCCTGTTTATTTTGTTTTCTTTGCCTCTTTAAAAACAGTGCTGTTTTGTATTTTAACTTTTTTTTAAATAAAATAGAAATAGAAACAAAGAATGTGGAGTGCTTGGCATTTGGGGATAAAGGAGTATTTTGGAGTGCAACCCCAAGAAAAAATACAGTTTTAAAAAGGCCAAATGTTATGAGTAGGCTTTTAAATCCAAAAACATTGTACAGCCTAATATCTTTACTAGCTTTAATATACATTATGGCCATCATATACATTATCTTATCAGATTTATGCTTGAAAATTTTGATCCAGCAAAATATATGCATGGAGAAATCTGATTACATGTCCAATCCCCTTCCTGGAAGCAATTTGAAACAATATTTAAAAAGTTCAGATTCTATTTCCTCAACATTTCACTCTAAGGAAAAGATAGAACATTTCTGTGCAGGAACTGAATGCTACCCTGGCCTCATAATCATCCATCCTCAGGCATTTCCATGAAGCATCACGTATGCTAAGCCCAAAGGAAAAGCTGACCAACACACTAGGAACTTACATATTACTGTGAAAAGACAACTCAAACCCCTCAGAACAACTGCATCTAAATTTCCCCTATTCTTCTCTTCTTCTCTAGGGTAAAAATATTCCCAGGTGGGAGGAGCTGAATGTCTGCACACTACTGTTCCTTTCAAATTGCTTCCAGAGAGGACTTCACTTCAATTGCTGGCTACAGTCCCCCTTTAAAATAAATTATTTTTAATAGGACAAAAATATAGAACATACTTGGGTCTCAGATGACTGTCAACTAAAGGTTATCTCTATGCTTTGTAAAATGTCTTGAAAGAGACAGCCACTGAAAAATAAAAGCCTAATTTTGAAGGCTAAATTAATGGATTCTCACCTGAATAGACACATCTTCACTCAAGATTAATTTCCTCAATCTTGCAATATTTTTAAAATTAGTACAATGAAGTAATTGTACATATTGTATTGTACATTTAATATTACCATTAAATGTTTTTCTACCCCTTTGGTCAATGGGTCTCTCTGTTTTTCTTCCCCTCTGGGTCAATGACTCTTGATTGGTAGGGGGGGGAAAGCTTTATTGTATGTAAACTTTCCCTAACCAGGCATCCTTCTGATGGTTCTGAGATGACATCAGGTTCAGAAAACAAACCTAAAAGTTTGATTGTATTCAAGAAGGGTATTTCCTGTTGAAATAATTAAAAAAATAAGAACCGATACATTAATTAAAGGTCTTACTTGAACTCAGTGCATTCTATGACAGAAGTTATCTGAGAGGAAAAAACTGAAAGTATGTCCCTGTAAACAACAGTAGCCACTTTTCCTTATCTAAATTATAGTGCTTTTCTATTTTATGTACTTCATTCATCTCATCTTTTATTACTTTAAAATGTACAGTTAAATCAAGTATAATGTTTTGGGAAGGCTTCCAAAATGTTACTCTCAGCAAATTGTTTTTGGACTGTGTTAACTATATTACCATCATTTTTCCATTTAAAGGCAACGTTTCCCACCATACCCCACCCTATCTATATCCTTCCTGTCTGGACCATTGAAAAGTACTCTTACAATGAGTTAAGGGTTTAGTGTATGAATACAAAAATGACAGAGCACCCCATTTCTGCAGTCTAAATACATGGATAGAAAGAAAAATACAGCTAAGTTCAGAGGCATTTATTTCCCACAAAATTATGGGATTGCAGTCTAAGTGCCATGTGTCCTCAAGGTAGAATACACATTTAAAACAAAAGAAACACCAGGGCAACAAAAAAAGAAGAGAGTCATCCTGGCAGAACAGACATAAAACTCCTCAGAAATGAGACTAGACGTGGTAGAATCTCCAGATAGACTGAAGTGTTAAGAAGGGGGCGAGCTTAGACGACTTGCACTGCACAAAGCAGTTCAGGTCTAACTTCCCCCTGAATCTAAACCTGATTGTTTCCCAAGGAAACTCAATCAGTCTGGTGAGATTCTTGTAACGTAGGTGACTAACAATAAAGCTTCTGCTTGAGACTATTCATAAGTGGTTCTGGTGGACTGCGCCTGATACCATATGAAAATCCAGTTCAGCAATGACTGGAATTGGCACATAAGACAGCCACCTGCTTTTTGAACAGGAGCTGAGAGTTACTGGGCACCAGTATTATCCAGGGACATGCAACCCCATTCAGAACCTTAGATGGAAAACCTAGGTTTTGAAAAAATCCAAATCCTGATAGCCACTTACTCTTGCTAGGGTTGAACTTAAATCTATGCCTCCCATTCAGTTCCCTCTAGCTTCCAGGGACAGAATCCTGGTAGCATCACTTTGCCAATAACGGGTATACCACTATCAGCATCTTGATAGTACCTGACCCCATGCCAATGCATAACTTCACTCAGCAGCTGCCTATAGATATTACAACAAGAGATAAGAGCATTGAATTCTGTGGCATCTGGTAGGTTAAAGGCTTTGGACTTGACTGCCCCCTCCCACCATCACCAACTGTAACCAGACACAAAAAAGGAGATTCCCTACCACCACCCCATATAGGACATAGCACCTAGTTGATCCAGAAAAATACCACAATTGATGGTACCCAAAACTGCTGGGAGAACTCCACTGAGATCAGAAAATACTGTCCCTGAAACTCAATTAGTAATCTTGTTGCCTCCAGGAAGCTCTGAAATTTTAACTTGACCAACTTTCTCAACAAACTCCTCCCCAAAAGAGAGGGTGGAGATTAGACAAAGGTGTTTTTTAAAGTCTGTAAGAATACAGTCCCTTCAATTATTGGATTATTTCTGTATATGTTTCACTGGTATTTTAAATCTACATTTTTAAACTTTATATTCTCTTTTTGTTTTTTGTTTTGTTTTAAACTTTATATTCTTTTTTGTTTTGCAATCTTTGATAGCAACTTGAGTGTAAAGCAGGAAGGTGGGGTATAAATCAAACAGTTTGATTGATTTAATTTTTTTCTATTCTTTCTCCAAAGAATTCAGGATGGCATTTATTATCCAGGCAGAAAAATGTAGTTAACCTCAGGAAAAGGGGTGAATAGCTGAAGATATGCAGTACGTTTGTTTGAAGATTGTTTATTCAAGCTCTCCTTATGAAAAATAAAATAAAACAAAAACCGCACCCAAAATTCCAGTATAACACAATTCTACTTTGTCCTCAGCTTCCTGAGCAGATAAGCAATTAGGAACCAGTTATATAAAAGAGCTATATTTGAATAACTAGATAGTTCAGAACTAAAGTCCTACAGCTCAGACATAATAAAATTATATCTGAATTAGTTTGCAAATGAGCTGTGTCCTTTGTCAAGTAATCTAGCAATCTCAGCACATAATTTATCTTAATTGCCAATAAAACTTCAGAAAAAACACAAATGAAGGTTACTTGCCTTTGGTACAGCATCACCTCCAAGATATGTATCATCTGCTGTCCTTTAGAAATCCTTTGAAAACCTGGCTCTTTATTTAGGCACCAAAGTGACATTACTTATGACTCTGACAGCATGTTATAACTTTACATTCTGTCTAGTTCTGGAACTGCTATTTTATCATCTTGATTTCTTCAATCTAGAGCCTTCAGGAAAGGGTGTCATACAAATAAAGTAAGCCACCTTGGATAGCTTGCAAACCAATACAAATGAATGAATATGATAGTTTTACAGATAGGAATCCAAACATATTGTGAAAGCTATCAAGTAATGGAATAATCTTCATGCTAAAGTTGTAGGTGCTCCATCACTGGAGATTTTCAAACAAAGACTGGAAAACCATTTGTCTAGAATGATCTGAAGGTTCCTCTCTGGGCTAGAAGAGGTTCCTTCCAACCCTGTGATTTTATGATTTTTTGAATCTCCAGGAATATTAGCTATTCTACAGTTCATCATGAAAACATAAAATTAATAAAGGAAGTTCAAACAAAAACTGTTTGCTTTACTCTCTTAGGGGAAATTGATCTAGTCTGTTTTCTTAGTTCTCAGCAATTTCCAGTATCATTAAACACAATGTCCTTCTGGACTAGTTATTAGTATTGAGATATTAAGGCAACATATTACAATGGTGCCATTCCAAGTAAATAACATATTCCACAAGATGATATTGGGGAATTATTTCACTGCTCCTTGGCAGCTAGCTATGTTATCAGGTTCATTAGCATTCTCTTTTATCCCTAGTGCTTTTAAATATTTCTGTGAAACTACTTGAAGAGGCTATCTGAGAATACGTGCTGTTGTCATCAATATCAAGATTACCATCAGTCCTATCTTCCTTTTTCAACTAACACAAGAGAAAGGGCGTTGGTACTTACCTGACACACCTGTTCTCTTTGAGCTGTGAAGAGCATCCAGTACTGGGAGGTGCTTCAGTTTCTGCATGTCTAGGCTGGGCTTAATTTGTGGAACGCTCCTCCTCCTCCACGGGACTGCTCCCCAGCGTTCCCCAGTTTTGGCAAAGACGAGAGAAATAAACACCCTCGCCCTCAATACCCTAACAATTCTTTGGCCGAAACAGGACCCCACCAGATGGAAAAAGGGTGGGGCTGGATGCTCTTCACAGCTCAAAGAGAACGGGCATGTCAGGAAAATACCAACGCCCTTTCTCCCATGAGCTGTTCAGAGCATCCAGTAGTGGGACATACCAAAGCTTGGCCTGTCCTACGGGAGGGACTCTGTCTGGTTTGGACTCCCCTCCTGGTCCCTGTGGACCCGTTGCAGAACTCTTCTGCCAAAGGAGGCCTCAGCGGATGAAAACATATCTATTTTATAATGTCTAATGAAGGGCGATGGAGGGGCCCAGGTTGCGACTCGACAAATTTCAGTTATTGGTGCCTGCGTGGGCCACGCTGCTGATGTTGCGGCGCTCCTTGTTGAATGAGCTGTTATGCCCCTGGGCACCTGTAGTGATTCAGTCTGATTTGTTTTCGCTATTGCGGCCCGTAGCCAACAGCATATTGTGGAAGATAAGGCCTTGCATCCCTGAGTGTTGGGCTAAAATGACACAAATAAGGCTTCTGTTTTTCTGAAAGTCACTGTGCGGTGAATATATATTCGCAATGCTCATCTCACATCAAGCCAATGCCACTGTAGTTCCAACCCTTGGAGTGGCCAGGGACAGAAATTAGGAAGTATCAACTCTTGTGCCCTGTGAAAAGCTGAATTAATTTTGGGTATAAACGTAGGATCAGGACGAAGGACCACCCGGTCAGAATGGAAGATGCAAAGATCTTGTCTGATTGACAAAGCTGCCAGTTCCGAAATACGACGAGCGGAAGTGATCGCTACAAGGAAAACTATACATCAGAAATTGGAGACTTGACGATTTCAAGGGTTCGAAAGGGTGCTTAGTGAGTGCAACGAGGACCTTGTTAAGGTCCCAAGTGGGATAACGGTGAACCGCTGGCAGGTGTAAATTTGTGGCTCCTCGAAGGAAACTCCGTATGCGTGGGTGATGAGAAAGAGACAGTAGACCCTCACAAGTGACAACTGATGCCAAGGCTGCCATCTGTCTTTTCAACGTATTAGGCGATAATCCCTTGTCAAATCCCTCTTGTAAAAACTCTAGGATTTGAGCCACTGATGGAGAGATGAGATCAATGTGAGACTTAGTATACCATTTGCAGAAACTGAACCACATGGCATTGTAAATGCGGGTTGTTAAGGGGCGTCTGGAAGCTTGGATGGTGGTGATAACTCTGTTGGAAAACTTTTTGCTCTTCAGACGTCTCCGCTCAACCTCCAGATGGTCAGGTGTAACCATTGAGGGTCCGGATGTTGAAGGGATCCCTGGGTTAGCAAAACCCTGTCTGGCGGAATTCTCCATGGTGTTGATAAAGATAGACTGCAGAGGTCTGCAAACCATGGCCGTCTGGGCTAGTAAGGAGCTACTAGCAGCAGCTCCGCCCTCTCATCCAGCAGCTTTTGGATGACCTTGGGGATCAGTGGAAGTAGTGGGAATGTGTACAGAAGACCCTGGGGCCAACAGCAGCAGAGCGCGTTGAAGTTCTCCGCTCCTTGCGAGGGGTACCTGGAAATGAATCTGGGGAGCTGAGAGTTGAGGGGGGAAGCGAACAAGTCTACCACTGGGTGCCCGAATCTCCTGACCGAATTAAAATATTTCCTGTCATATCCCATGGGGGCAGGGTACACTGCTGCAGACGCCCACTGTTTCTGTACTAGGTCCGAAAACATGTGAGGAACTGGAATCACATCGGCCTCAACTACCGGTTGGTTGAAAATTAGATCTTCTGGTCCCTCTTCTGAAGGAGTTGGAGTGGTAGAAGGGGCCGACTTGTTCAGGAGTGCAATGTTTTTTGCCTTAAACAAGAGTGATCTGAATAGTTGTGGGCAGAATAAGCCTGTAAATACAGGTTGATTGGGAACAAGACCCTCATCCTCAGACATTCCCCTTTCTAAGGGGTCCACTTCTGACAGGGCCGGGTCACTGTCATGTATTGATCCTGATTCAATCTTTTCCTTTTGATCAATTTGATCCACTTCTTCCACCTTCTCCTCCTCCTCCTCTGTCGGCCCTTGGAGGAGTGCATCCCCTGTAACTGTACCTGGGTATAGTGTTGCTCCGATCTGGTCAACGACCTTAGTGATTGAGAATCATAATCAGCGGTTACAGGATGTTCCCTGGTCAGAACTGCGTGTTGAAGACCTGCTGCAATTCCCTGGCGGATTGCCAGCTCCATCTACGCCTTCATCCTCTCTGGAACTTCCTCTGGAAGAATGTTGTCCTGTCGAAGACCGGCAGCCGTTGGACTAAATGTAGCTTCAGGAGCCCTTCACATGGTCAGTGTTCCAGGTAACTGGGCCTGTTGACTCTGGGGAACCAAGCTGCGTCTGGATGAGAGGGAGAGATCTATGGGAGGAGGAGGGTGGGAAGAGGTAGATGGTCCTGGACTGGGGGGCCCTGTATGCCTCCCTTGCAAACCTATCTATTTGCTTTTCTAATGCTTTATGGCGCCTGTTGGCATCCTTTTCTGAAGCTTTAGAATGACCTTTTGTCTGCTTAGATTTGTGCTGAGATTTAGGTTTGACCCTTGATGTTGAGGTCTGAGAGCTACTACCACCTGCCATTTTGATTGAAAGAGATGCAATATGCTTGTTATTCAAAGCGATACTGTGGAGGCAGTTAGCACGCCCAGGGGCCTGATCCCAGAAAGGACTGGTTGCCGTGATAATATCTTATCCCCTTCTTTTTTTTTTAAGATACATGTATATATAATATGAGTCGTATCACAGTAATAATATCTTTCGTTATTAAGATATTAATACTGAATATATTATTATTATTATTATTATTATTATTATTATTATTATTATTATTATTATTATTATTATAGTGAATGATAATCACCAATAGATATAGATATAGATATAGATATAGATATAGATATAGATATAGATATAGATATAGATATAGATATAGATATATAGATATAGATATAATATAGATATAGATATAGATATAGATATAGATATAGATATATATATATATATATATATTATATATATATATATATATATATATATATAAATATTAATAGAATATATATATATATATATATAAAAACAACTTGATATAGTGAATATCCAAACAGCCAAATTAAGAACACCTGAAAAGGCCAAGATAATAAAGAGAGGCCTTCAACAGCTTCCCTGCACAGGCGGATATGGGCCTGGGTGCTCGCTGTTGTGCCGCTGGGTAGGTAAGGCTGTGAGGGTTAAGCCAACAATAATGCACGGATGGCCTCAAATCTAATAAGAAAACAAGGTGTAATAATTCCTTAGGTTATCTGAAGAAAAACCTCTGATCAGGAAGGAAAACTATCTCACACAGCTCAAGTTACAAATAGTGCGGCCACGCGGTCTTTAAAACAAAAGCAAAACAATGGCCATTACTTTTGGTGCGCGCGCGCGCTTCCCAACAACAAACTCCCACTGCATGGAGAAAATGCCTCCAACGGCTTCTCCTTGTGGCTAAAAAATGGCTGGGAAAGGAGTGGAAAGAATTATGCTTTTATGCTTTCCACACCAAGATGGCGTTCTGAGGGGAAAATTCAAACGATACAACTCCGATGAAGGCGAAAACGCCCACGCCGCTATTGCCGATGTAGAAAAAGGCAATGTGGAATCACAATGGCAGGGGGTAGAACAAGCAGTTGAGGGGGGGCTCGGAGCAATGCCGAAGCCGCCTGCCACTTCAGGGTGTGAAACGGCGCTGCCTGAAAATGCAAACGATCTCCGACGGCCAGATGGAGAGAGCTAACGTTGGGAGATCATAATGTGATTTGGAGGCTAAAAGCCTGAAAAAACAAACTGGACTATTTCCAAACTTGCTGAATAATTCTCCTGTTTCGGCCAAGAAAGAACAAAAAGCACTGCCTACCTTCAACGAGGCTGAGCCAAAACTGGGGAACGCTGGGGAGGAGTCCCATGGAGGAGGAGGAGCGTTCCACAAATTAAGCCCAGCCTAGACATGCACAGACTGAAGCACCTCCCACTACTGGATGCTCTGAACAGCTCATGGGAGAAACAATTGATGCTCCAAACTGATGTGTGAGCAGTTAATAGGCTGGATGACAGATAAAAAACAAAACAGCTACTGTTTATAAATTGTTCTCTAGTTTCACCACAATTACATAATGTTTTCTCTGTTCAGGAGGGGTTTGACACCTAAGCATTCCATTGTACTGGAATGGTAGGCTTAGATAAATATATTTTTCAAATTTGGCAACTTGAAGATGCATGCTAGCTGAGGAATTTTGGAACTTGAAGTCTGTACATCTAAAAGTTGCCAGGCTTGAAAAACATTGGCTTGGGTCTATCATACGGTATTTATCATAGATCCTCATTTTTTCATTGCTTCAAAATGTCTTTAAACACCTTAGGTGGATACACTTGGACGGAGGTAGTCTCAATTTATTGTAGAGTGTTAGAATACCTAAAGGGCCAATTTAGGGACAGAGTCTCCACGAAATCTGTATGTAGTCAAATCAACACTGATGATGGCATATAATCAATAAATCATCAATCAATTAATCAACCAGTGTGCCCATGAACAATTCTCGAGATTTGCTCATCTTCCTGCCTAACTACAATCTCCAACAGTAACATGTCATTAGGGTACCTACAAAAATTCCAAGTCTATCTATTCTTAACTTATATCACAAGTCCTACACATCCTTAATGAATTCTAACGTATCTTTTGCTTTGTTTTTCTATTAGTCTATTTTAATCTGCTCATCACCTTAAATAACAAACATTAGTGTAAGTCCTTCTCTTGCTATATGTAAGAATAGTTTTAAAACAATTTAAAGAGCATTTAGAACAATTATATTTTACTTTTTAATTCCAAAGTGCATTCCATTTCATTTCTTAATATTAGAAAAAATTGTACTTTGTCGTCTAAATTTCATGAGCCACCTCATCATTCCACCTGTAAGAACAAATGTTGTAGTGTAACATTTTGTTCCATGTAACATTAAATCCAATCAAGGATGTTACAAAACATTACATGATTTCTCTGCAAATCTCTGCTGGTCTATAGCCAAATAAAGATTGATTGACTGTCAGCAAACCTACCTTAAACTATCCTATCATTCCATGTACTATATTCCAAGGAAATGTGGAATTTTTTGTTATTTTTCTTTCATATTTTTATTTTTCCTCTTTCTTACACTGTACTCATCTTTATATACAGTGTTATAATATATCTAACTACATGTAGTCCTAGTCCTTGTCTTATGATGGTAATTGGGACCAGAATTGCTATTGCTAACTGACATGGGCAGAAAGCAAGACATTATGTGATCATGTCACCTGTGCAGTGGCAATTCTGGCAATTCCCGTTGCCATTTTTAAACAAGGACCGGATTGACACAGGTTGTTAAGAGACATTATTACTTCAAACTCATACCTGCTGGTTTCCCCGTTGACTTTGCTTGTCAGAAGCCAGCAAAGAATATGGGAAATTGTGGTCATGTAACCACAGGAATATTGTGATGTCCAGAACTACAAGGACCTATCCCTAAGTATTGTTTATTCAATGCTGTTGGAGCTGAATAATTGTCATAAATCAAGGACTACTTGTATAAGCATTAACCTACAGTTTTAGTGGCTCAACTTGGTTTAATAAATCAGAATATATGTGTTTCATACAGTAATACGCAGTCCTTTAACACTACTACGATCAGGTTGAACAAACCATGCAGACAATAAATTGTAGCTTGACAAGGCACTATGGAAGAAAGGTGGAGGTGTAATGCTAGCAAACCAAAGAAGTACACAGTATTTGGTTGTTAAATATTTGTTCTTGTGGCGGGGCAGGGTACAATCCATAGAAGAATGCTAAAAAGGAAAACCTTTCGTGGAATGTTTCTACCCAGGCTGAAGAAAAATGGCCCACATTCTGCCAGAAATGGAAGAGCAAATGAAGTTCAAGAGAGAGAGAAAATGCCACTAGAGTAAACTATTTCTTACTTGCCTTTCAGTAGGAATTAGGACAGAATTTGCTAAATGAAAAGGAAAACAAAAACAAAAGCTGTGCTGATCTGCTGTGTCTTAAATTAAAATCTCAAGAACTCAAAACCTGTGAAATATCGATAATTGTTTCCAGATTAATTAGGATTCAGAAATTGAAGTTAAACCGTGGCTTCATATCCTTTTTTAGAAAACATTAATCTTAACTTTCCAGTCTAGCTAGACCAGAAAATGCTGATAAATTGCAGTTAGTTGTTTCACTTATGCAGAGCAAAGAGCGAAGCAAGAGTAAATGAGCAAGAGGCAGTCAGGTGCTTGAAATTTATTTTACATATCAATTTTTATCTTAAAATATCATTTGTTGCCTCAAGAATGTCCACAAATTATGGGTTTTTTTAATCATCAAATATCCAGGATCCAAAACCTGACGGCCTTCACAGATCAAAATAAAGCAGTCTGGCAATGGAACATGTTGTGTAATTCCTTTAAAGGACGAGGACAGTAAATAGTAGATCTTCTTTCCTGTATCAAACTTGACTTTTAGGTCATTTTCAAAGTAAATATAAATATATTATAAACATTGTAAACAAACCTACATTTACTGACTTCCCATTTCTTTTAAGTTAATTTTAATTTTAAGTAGAGATTATATCAGGCATAAAGATCAGAACTACACATGAAATTCTAATTAAACTGATTTATTACTATTCATGCCTATGCACAGGAATATACTCAATTAACCGTGAGCACTATTTTGGCACTAAATAAGAGTTAACAGAACTGCCCTCCCGTGCTCCATTTTTGCTGACAGAGGCTTGCAGGAGGCTGTTGCAGCCAAAAATGGAACTCGGGAGCCAGTTTTTGCTGGCAGAGTGCTCGAGTCACCACAGGCGCCCCCCGACACAAGTGCCGTCGTGCTGGTCACACCCACCCTGGCCACACCCACCCCAGTCCCCCAAGGTCAAACACAACCCTGATGAAATTGAGTTTGACACCCCTGCTCTAAGCTGATTCCTCTTTTGACTCTGTTCCCAGGTTTTTGCTAGGCCTTCTCATACATCTTACCACAAACTGCTCTATAACTATAAGAAGAATTTATGGGCCACAGAAAAAAATGGAAGATCTTAAGCTACTATGGTCCCTTCTTAAGAAGCTATCCTTGGACCCAACAGTTTTAGATATTTAACCCATTTCCCACACTTCCCCATTTCAGGGAAGTTAATGAGAGGGTACTGAATCTTAGCTACAGAGAACCCTGTAGTTGGACTCTTTTCAGGCCAGGATACCTGCCAAGATGGCATTAATTTGCAGATAACCTCTGGAGGGCTTGACACAAGGATGGTAGTTGAATCTCTCAATGTCTTTTGATACCATCAACTTTGATATCCTTCTGAGACAGCTTTGGGAATTTGGAGGGGCAGGTAGTTTTGCAGCGATTTTCTTCCTTTCTCTGCAGATACTCAATGTTGGTAAGAGTGGAGACATCAAGCCATAGGTCCCTGTAATGCAGGGTTCCTCAGTCCTCAGGTCTGTGTCCTAATCCTATCCTCTTTAACATTTAAATGAAACCTCTGGGTGAAGTCATTTTCTGGCAACATGCAGTATCTTCAGTGTGCCGATGATATCCAGATATACTGTACATCTCCACCTTTCACCAAGCAGGTAATGCTATCACATACTGCTCACCAAATGCTTGGAAGCTAAGAGGGTATGGATCGGAAAGAACCAAATTTGGTCAATTCTGGCAAGATGGAGTAGCTTTCCTCCCCCTCCTCCCCATGCCTGGCCTGATATGCCATTACTGACTCTGGACAGGGTTTCACTGCCCTGCATGGAGCTGGTAAGCAATTGGGCAGGGGTGTCATTCTATACTTGCAGCTACTGCTCAATGAACAACTGGAAGTTGGGGCTAGAGAGGTCTTTGCGTAGATTTATCTTTTACATCAATTGCATCCTATCCCGGATTGCGAAGCCTTGCTCTCTGGCAGTCATGCCTTCATCACTCCTATTTAATTATTGCAATGTGCTATACATGGGGCTGCTCTTGAAGACCACCTGGTCCAGACTGCAGTAGCTCATGCTATGTTGGGCACTCCTAGGTTTGTGCCTATTATATACCTGATACATGAGCTGTACTGTTTCCTAGTTTCTTCCAAGTGCAATTCAAAGTGATGGGTATCACCTTTAAAGCCGTACCTGGCATAGAACCAGATTGTCTGTGGGACTGCCTATCCCTGAAGGTATCTTTCCATCTTACAAAAGCTGATATGGTAGCCATGCTCCAGATCCCTTCTCTTGAATATTGCCTCCTTGTAGTCCTTGGAAGCATGCCTTTTCCATTGCAGTCCTTGCCCTGTGGAATACTCTCCCTCTTATGATCTGTCAGGTCCTCCCTCTTTCAGCTTCCAGATGAAGTCAGAATATGATAAAAATGTGGTGGGTTGCATCAATGAAGTGTGGTTGTGGTGCCAGGTTTTTGTAGTTTGGTTTTACTTAATTTTTAAGTATAGTTGTATATATTGTTTCTATTGCTGGCTGGATTGTAAGACACCCAGAGTTTGGTTTTTAGATTTGACAGCTATATAAATGTTTTAATTAAATGAATAAAATGTACTTCAAAGAAGAAACAAATAACTCTTCATTATCTTTGTAGGATATTTAATAACATCAATCAGGAAAGTGCTGGTGTAAATTGTTAGCGTTGTATAGCAACTGATAACACAGATTTTGTGGTGTTTTTCATATTCATATACTTGACATCAAATTCCACATTCAGATGCGTTGAATTCTTTGAAAATGAAAGCTTATACCTCACCATGCAACTTTTCATTTTTCATCCTAAACTCTCTAAAATGTATTACATTGATATACAGATTAAAATGGGATGTGTGCATGCACACTATAATACATCTGAATAATATTAAGTTCAAAATATAACTATGTATAAGCAAATAATGAGTACATATTTACAAGATAAACCTTGTGTTAAAATTCTATGATTCCAAAATTTACTTCTAATGAAATCTCTTTTCACTGATTTCATTGAAGTAAATAATATATACTGTAATTTTGTAAGTTTCACTATGTTATACTATAGTGCTTAAGCAAAACCTTCTGTATTCAGTTTTGCCTGAAATGTAATTTAAAATTAAGCTATAGTAAATGATTTTACTTCTAATTAATAGTGCTTAGGACTGACATATAAAGCAGATAATGCATTATGTGCTCAAAAGAATTTCTGTAAAATTTGCCCCATACTTATGTGAAATTACCACTTCTGGAAATTAAGTAGTTGCAATGGCTATTTTATACCAGTTGATGCAAAATTTCTCTATGCTCTCTTTCCTCCCATATTTAAAACCAATAAATAATCAGATGTTTCAATACTTTACTGAAAAGAAACAAATTTCAGGAATAATCATGAACCCCAGAATCCCAATATACAAATCTTCGCACAACTGAAATGGATAATTTTGATATTACCATGTTTTCCCAAAAATAAGACCCAACCAGAAAATAAGCCCTAGCATGATTTTCAGGATGCTCATGATATAAGCCCTACCCCAAAAATAAGCTCCACTTAAGATCATCAGCCAGGTGGACACATTTAGTAACATATTCTCGAAAATAGTACTGTATTTCCTAACTGAAAAATAGGTCCTAACGCATCTTTTGGAACAAAAAATAATATAAGACCCGATCTTATTTTCAGGGAAACACGGGTAGGACTTAGCTTGATAATTTCACTATCTGGGAAATTTTGGAAGATTCAGTCTTAACATGTCTGGAGAATGCTAGACTGGTCAGTGTTCCCACCAGAACTTTTAATCCTATTTAAATATCATTCTAGAGTTTCTTCTAGCCCAATATATGTTTATTGCTTTATACATACAATAAACTAAAGATTTGCATACAGTGCAAAGGTAAATAAAAACCTTCATTTCAGGATAGGTATTTATTGCAACAAAATGATGAAATTGTGAGAGAAAAAGAATTGTGACTATTAGCTACTCAAAAGTCAGCTAATGCATGACAATCACATCAACCAGTGGAAGATTTGCAGCATCTATTCCTCATTATAACAAAAGTAGAAAAACAAATACTTCTATTCTAAAAACATTCTTCTAAATCATCTTGATTTCTATAAATATATCTAAAAATGTTAACAGTCTCTTACTGGAACAGCTGGACATTTGTTTTCTGGCATTTTTTGTGTTTTTTTATACAGTTAAATTGATAGATTTTTTTGAAGCTATGAAGAATTTATTTCCTGTTTTTTTAAATGTCAAAAATGTATTCCTTTAGAGATAAAATAAAATTCCAGTGTTTCCAAAGAAACCGACACCTGTTTGATTCTATAAATCAAGAGAAATGAGTGTCTATCATCAAATGCAAATTTGTATACACACAGGAACAATGCACTGGCAATGAAGATGCCAGTGCTGAAGTCTAATGTAGCATATGACTGAAATTGGAGTTTCAATACCCTTTATTCTAGAAATACTTATTGAACATGATGAAATTTATTTTTGAATAGACTTGTAAAATGATTGCACTATAAGAATTTACCTCATATTATCACTCATTGAATATTGTCTCTGTTACTTTGTACTTCTGAATGCATAAAATATTTTCCTCATTTTATAAGTAGATCAAGCAAGCTATTTGTACTAACAGTTTAATTCAATAACCAAAGTATTTTATTAGTAGTTTAGTAGAGTCTAGAATAGTGCTGTATTGAGTCAAAATATTAGTTAAAATGCATCCTTTTCTAAACTTTCAATTTTACAATAATATTTCCAATTTTTAAAAACTACCATTGCTAATTGCTTCCTACTTGTGGATCTAATCCTGATTTTGAATAACTATAGTGGTATCTAAATTCAAATATATGCAGGGATGGGATTCTACCAGTTCGCACCTATTCACTAGAACCGGTTGTTAACATTCTAAGCAGTTCGGAGAACCGGTTGTTAGAAGAAATTACTGGTCTAATCCTGTAAGGAAGGCAGGAAGGAAACATTTTGGTGTTGCTTATAGAAACTGCCTCTCCATTAACCCTTATTACATTCTTGATAGGACTAGACTTCCTGTCTCAGGAACGTCTCTGGAGTTTTTTTTTCCCCTCCTTTGCTAGCACTTTGCTTGTGTGGAGTGACCATTCAAAGTTACAATGGCACTGAAAAAAGTGACATGACCATTTTTCACACTTATGACTGTTGCAACATCCTCACAGTCATGAGAGGCCAGGCGAAGAGACGCGTGCCTCAATGTGAGTGATATTAAGTTGGCCACGCCCAGCCAATAACATGACCACCAAGCCATGTCCACTCAGTCACATGACCACCAAGCCATGCCTACCACCTAAGCCATGCCCACAGAACCGGTTGTTAAAAAATTTGAATCCCACCCCTGAATATATGAATCTTATAAACATCACTGAGCTCTTTTGATCTATCATCAGGATAATTGGACCCATTGTTTCCACACATTATATTTTTAAAAATGCCAGAATTATGTTTCAAGAAACAAAAAATGATAACAAAACTCAAATTAATTCAGTAAGGTTTGATAAATTATACAAATCAGTATACAATCTATATTTATAAGAAAAAGTTCAGAAATATTTGGTTTAACTGTACTTAAACAACTGTACTTATACAACTGCACTTTAACTGTACTTAAATACATTTTGAATACTTGAAACATTTGACATTAAAAGCTCCAGAACTAGTTTCCAAATAGATTAAATCCATTTATTAATCAAATTTATGTCATAACTTTTCCTCAGCATGGCATAAATAGCTCTGCCTTTTTCTCCATTTTTTCTTACAAGAACAATTCTACCAGGTAGATTATACTGTATTAAGAATGACTACCTCAAGGCCTCACATTATTTTCTGTGGCTGAGGAACTCCTTCATCTCTGACTAACAGCTTTACCATTATATTTCATGATATGTCATGAAAAACTGATCACTTTTCAAAAGTGGCAACACACCATGAAATTATCACACCATTTTTTTTCCATTTAAAACCACCTAATTCCTTGTTCCACACTGAGAGCTGATTGGTATCCCCAAGGGATATAATACAAAAAGAGACAGCAATATTTAAAAGCCTTATTCTAGACCCAATCTGGTGTATTGCAGATAAATTGGATTACATCTCACAAATTTCCAGCCAGCGTGCTTTAGACCAATCTTTTCTGATCTGGTGCCTTCTGATGATTTGGACCAAGAATGCACAAAACATCCTCAAAAATGTTCTCACCTCAAAATACCTATTTTGAGTGTTCCAATCTTGAATTAAAATTCATGTGTTTTGCATCAAAATAATTTGCAGAGTACATTTTTTCCAAGAGTGAAATAAAACTTGCGTGTCTTGGCTTTCTAAGAGCGACAGTTATGATTGGACTGCTTTTTTTCCAAATGTTTTCCTGTTTAGCCAATATAGCAGCTTGAATTGCATTAAACACGGAGTTAGACTCAAGAAGAAAGTTGGTCAAAGCTGCAGGTCCACTAAATTATTGCTATTTCAAAATAACAACAAAAACTTTCCTAAGGGGAAGTTAGAGTCAAAGTGAGTGTTCTGTTTATTGTGCTGTATTTCATTTGCAGACAGGCAATACAAAAGTATAAGGAGTCCTCGGTGTTCTCTGAGCTTGATTGTTTTTTTTTACAGATGTTTCATTACTCAACTAGGTAACATCATCAATGCTAGTTGAAAGTATGCATACATGTGCCCTAATCTCCTTCATAAACAATTGTTGCCAATATTCTAAGGTTGTATAAATAGAAAGACTAGTACTGTAGTACTGTAGTATATAGGTACTCCTCGACTTACAACAGTTCATTTAGAGCCGTTGAAGTTACAACAGCACTGAAAAAAGTGACATGATCATTTTTCACACTCTTCTTGCAGCATCCCCGTGGTCACGTGACTTACATTTGGGAGTTTCACAATTGGTTCATGTATATTTATGATGGTTGCAGGGTTCCAGGAACATGTGATCATCTTTTGCAACCTTCTGACAAAGTCAGTGGAGAAGCCAGATTCACTTAAAAACCATGTTTCTAACTTAACAACTGCAGTGATTCACTTAACAAGTGTGGGGAGAAAAGTTGTAAAATGGGGCAAAATTCACATAACACATTTCTCACTTAGCAACATAAATTTTGGCTCAATTGTGGTCGTAAGCCAAAGACTACCTGTATTGCCTTGGTTTATTGAATTTTGATGTGCACATGCATTCTTTCATGTATCTTTGTAAAGTTAATGTTATTAAACAGTTAAGAAGAATCAAGATAGCTCTTTTTTCAGCCAGCAGTCACTGCTAAATGCCAGCAAAAACACCAGGAAACAGAGCATAATTTGCACCTGGCAGGCAGGCTGAAAAAAACAACAGTATCTACCAAAAATTGGCCAAGGATTTTTTAAAAACCAAACATTAACATTGATCCCTATTCAAGGGAATGTTAAAGAGTTTAGCTGCTGTCTTCATCCTGTACTCTATGGGCTGAAAAATCTAGAGGATTTATTGAAAGAAACTAAAAATACCTTCAATTCCACTGAGGCTTTTTTAAAGACATGTTAATCTAACTACATTTGTCAGGGGCCTTTTTTTACCCCTTTCAAAACGTGTTGAAAATCACACCCTTGACTAAATTTCGTCCCCACTGGGTGAGGGAGTAACTATGTTACTCTTTAACATAGTTACTCTTCTCTTGAGATCAGTCAAGAGGGAGACTGAAAAGAACTCTAAACATTTGGAGTGAAGGTTTCAAGTCGAACTGTTTGCGTTCAACATTAAAGGCATTTTCCCAGCTTCAAGCAACTAATTGGACAGCCTTTCCAGTGCTATCAGGGCAACTCAGAGCAGTTTGCATCACAACTCATCCAGAAGGTCTAGACCAGGGGTCTCCAAACTTGGCAACTTTAAGACTTGTGGACTTCAACTCCCAAAACTCCCAGACTTGTGGACTTCAACTCCCATAGTTGGCTGGAGAATTCTGGGAATTGAAGTCCACAAGTCTTAAAGTTGCCAAGTTTGGGGACCCCCGGTCTAGAGCTCAAACTTGTAAGCTCAGGGAGAGCCAAACCTCCGCGGGGCAGAGTAGCACATATCTCCACCTGCCTTACGACCTCCTCTCCTCCTCCTTTACCCAAAGCGAGAAGCGGCTAGCCCCAAAACTTCAGCTGAGAAGACGCCGCGGTCGCGCGGTGACCCAAGGGCCAAGGCGCCCCATTTTAAAGTCGAGCCCCTTTTCTGTCCCAACTTCCCACTAGCGGGAAAGGAGCCTAGGAAAAGGAGGAGGCGGAGAAAGGGGGGAAACCCTAGCGAGGGCGGGGCCGCTACCTGCTTGTCCAGCGCCGAATCCTTAACGCTGACGGCGGATGCGCCCTTTGGAGCGAGCGCCCTCTCGCAGCTGCAGCCTTCCAGCATGTAGACGCCAGCGGGCCGGGCGCTCTGCTCGCTTTCGAAATAGAAGAGCATGTTCTGGTACAGGGCGAACCATTTGTCGTGCCAGCGGCTGGTCTCGGCGGTCTTTTTGCTCAGGTAGCCGCGCCTGGTGCCCTCCTTGCGAGCCAGCACGGCGAGGTACAAGGCGTGCCCTTCATTGTAGCGCACGCTTTTCTGCATGGTGCCTCCAGCGCCGACGGCGAGCCGCTCGGATCAACGGGGGCGGGGGGAAGGAGCCCCTGCCGTCACCAGCCCGCCGTCGAAGAGCAGCGCGGCTTCTCCGGACAGGCGAGGCAAAGCCAGACGGAACCCAGAGCCATCAGCCTTTCCGCTGTGGCGCACACCACTGCAAAGCCTCGCGCCGGCGCGCTCCTCCGTCCTGGGGGGCGGGGGGTGTCGCCACCTTGGGCGCTATTGGAGTCCGGGGCTGCAGCTGAGCTTCTTTGCTTCAGCTGGCGGCTGCTCCGAGCGCTTCAGCCCGCCCAGGGGCCCCGGCGGCATCCTTTTGTGCCGGGCGCCTCACGCTTCTTTTCGCCCAGGAAAGTTCTGCGAGCCGCGCTTTCCCCGACTACAACCGCGCCGCGCTCGCTGAGGCTTCCGGACCTGTCCTCTTCCTCCGGCAGCTGATGCCCATTCAACCTCTCCACCCCGACCCCAACCCTCTCCTCCACCGGGACCCAGAAAGGAAAATAATCACTCGGGAGATGAGCCGTAATCGGCTTTGAGACCAATTTAAAGCACAAAGTCGCCACCGCGGCCGTTGCCAGAGCGCGGAATAACAACCCTCCCCCGGAGTGGGCGCGCGTTCCCGCCTCTACAAGAGCTTAAACCTGCCCCCCTCCTCCTCTTTTTTTTTTTTTTGCCGCCCGCCTCCGGGAACGGGGGCGTTATCTCCAGCCGGCCGAGCCAAGGGAAGGAACGGGAGTTATAGGGGAGGCAGGGGCAGAAAGGCGAAAAGAGATGTGGATTTATCGGACAAAACGCTCGAGGCGGCGTGTGCCAGCGGTCGCTTTTTCTGCGAGGAAACGTCGAAGCTTTAGAATGAGAACCTGCAAAGTTAAACGGAGTGCTTAATCCGCTCCTGGGGTGTTTTCCCGACGGCGGGATTAGTTGGAGGGAGTGAGAATAAAGTAACTTCAGATTCTCTCACGACACGCCAGTTTAGTGGAGGAGTTGTTCGAGCGTCGTTCCTGAGTGTAACTCACAGACGGAGAGAGCATTTCACTCTTCCCTCACGTTATCTTCAGGGCTGTTGAAGAGACAAAATCTGCTCTACAGGCTGAACGTTTACTGAGTTCAGAGAACAGGTGCTGGGCCTGGATGCTGAGAAGCAAAAGAAACCTGCAGTCCAGAGTTGAATCATAGTTTCATTAGGAATGGGCAAAATGTCACCCAGTCATGTACAAGCTTCCGAGTTCTCCAAAAATCCCTCAGCAACTTGCATGGCACAGACACCAGACAGGCAGGAAGTTATAAAATAAACTTTGGAAGAATTTCAGCTCAAAAAGTAGAATCTCTTTCTGCAGGTGTACTTGAAACCTTAAGGGAAAACTCATTATCAAATAAGTTTTCATTGATTAAAAAGTCTTCACAATTTTTCTTGAGTATATAAATATAGCTAAATGTAGAATCTTACCATTTTTTCCCAAAGCACAAAAGGCTGTGTCCTTTCAGATTTTGCAACTGGCAAAAAAAAAAAAAAAACCCCATAGAATCATAGTGTTCCCATCCTTAAGACCATCAACTCGGGCCTGAAATTCCATATATGCCTTTATCTGGGAATCAAAAAACATTAAGTAAGGGTCACTTCTGAATAGACCGACCTGGGATGCACTGTTTACCAGTTAAATCTGAATAAACATTCTGGCATTAAAAATGTCCTTGTTTTACTATAGGGCACTGAAGTTCTGTTCAGTAATAGTGCAACTATATACTTATCTGCGTCCAGAAATTAACATAGGTTATTAAGTTTGTTGTAAAATTGTATGATATTCTTCCACAGCTATTTATACAAAAATGTGCAAAATAGGACCATCTATAACTTAAGAAAGGCTTATGGTCTTGTTGAAATGCCTGATCAATTGTAAGGTCAGTCAAATTTGCAAAGTATCTCCCATAGGACTCGCAGGTCACTTGGCAAACCAAATTAATTTGGTTAAATCTGAATTAACCAAAATCTGTAATTGGAATCCCTCAAGCATAGACATTCCTCATCACTAATCACTATGTAGATTTTCATCTAAAATAATACTGCATCGTTTTAAACAGGATATATAATTTATAATCTGATTTACCTGCTGATATCAAGCAACAGGTTAACAATTTATTTCCTATGTTAGAAAATGCTTTCTTTTTGTCTCTCTCACTCTCTATAAAATGGCAAATATGTTTGTAAAACTTTTCCATTTTAAAAGATCACGTCTTCCTTCCCTGAGGATCCAGTCAATTTGGAAAGTAATTACTCAGTAAAAATAGTTTATTCTTAGCATCTTTTTATTCCTTGCCCCATACTGTTATTCATTTAATATGTATTGGTATGTTTCAAAAATAAAATTTATTATTTCAATTTGGCATCAAGTCAGCTGCCTTCTCATAAACAAAAACCCAGGATAATCATTACAATAAAAATAGATATTGATGAGTCTCAGTACTAAGCAAAACGTTGTTTGCAATTGCTATTCCTTTTTGCATTGGGGCTAATAATCACAACACTATTTTTAACACCATTTAATTTTTTTGCCTCTGTAGCTTGTAGCATAGTATTAAGGCATTTGTTGAGTGGGTAGTCCTTAGAGTTGAGTAATTCCTATATCTGTACATCATATTAACTGCTAGTTGATTCTAATAAGCACACTGAAATTTTGCCAGGTCTTATTAATATGTTAATGTAATAAAACAAGGATAAGTTATTTTGCATACATGCTGAAGTATTGATTTAAGATTCATTTATAAGGCTCTTTTACTTTGCTGCTTGATTTATGTGATACCAGACAAAATGGAGTAAACTGATTTCCAATTAACATTTTAGATAATCAGCTGTGATTTATGTCTTGAATGCTACAGTTCTAGATACATGCAAATCATGGGGATATGGGTGGGGAATATTTGTCAGTAGGAATGTATGAATGGTGCTCGTGCACTTGAAAGAAAAGTGGGATGCCTGTAATTGTGGAGTCTCTCTGGAAAGAACAAAGAATGTTTATTCACGGAGAATATACACACTCACAAAGAACATGCATGTGCAACACTTGTATCTATTCTAAGTGGTTAGAGGACTGATAACAGCAACAAGGGGACATCCTGCATACCTCAGCTGGAAATTAGAAATAGGGAAGGCCTGGAACAAACAGAATAGGTATTAGATAACTCCTGGAACATCCATTAGCAAAGGCTTTTGGAATAGGGACTGCTCGAGATCAATGGGACAATTTTTAGATCATTACTAAAATGTTTATTAGATTGTTTATTTTATATATCCTGCCTTATCCTGGCTTCCACTTTAGTGAAAATGTATAAAATTTCTTAATTCTATTGTTCAAGGTTCCTTGGCGTTTTCTAGCAAGGATGCCTTTTCTTGGAGCACTTCAATAAAAGGAAACAAAACCTGCACCTCATGTGTGGTGTACTTCATTGGCTTTGGCACCATGTCAGACCCGAATTGGGAACATCACCACGTTTTGGAAAAATCAAAATGATCTCCTGATTTCATATTAATACCTTCCTTTGGTAATGTACAGAAAATGGCATTATTTGGAATGGAGGACACATACGATTCAACATGGATGGTGTATTTATTCTCCCATATATTTAAAAAATAAAAATCACCCCTTATCCTAGAAAAGCTGTGTTCCAACAATAGTGGCATGCCTTTAGGAAATCCAAACTCAGCTGTCAAACATTCTAACTATACTTCGTTTTAATTATATTTTGAACCAGTCATACTGTAGTTCACACATAATAAAAGACCAAATATTCCACATTATGGTTGACGCAATGTGTCAATGCAGACAATGTGTAGTGGCTGAAAATTCAAGGGTAAAGCATTTGCTTTATAAATAGCATTTGTTTAAAATGTCAGCAAGAATGATTATTGTATGAAAAGCCATGGAGTGCTGCTCCTAATTAGTGTTCTGTAAAATCAATTTTCCCTCACCTGTTGTTCTCTAGATCTTTTGGATCACTGATCTCATAATTCCTGGATACACATTAGAAATTGAGTTTAACATAACTGAAAGTAACCAGAAGAAGGAAAACTGGTCATTAATTTATTAGACCAATGTCATATTCCCCTGATTCTCGATCAATGCATACTTCAATGCCAGATTTCTCTGTCTCCGTGAAAAGCTTGCATAATTCCTAAAACAGCAGCATTCTCCAGTATGAGTCAAGTGAGAAGGTCTGACAACAGAATTCGAAAAGGGAAATGTTTGGTAATACTAAATGTATCAAAAAGAACATGGTAACTATGGCAACAAAATTAACACTAAGGCAACTGTTATAACGGGGTAAATTTCACTACTAATAGCTTGTATTCAGCATGAATGTTTCCCTAGAGCAGGTATTCCAGCAACTCTTACCTTCAAAAAACAGTTAAAAATTTAGAACTCACTTTTAAAGATATGAATCCAAAGGCAGTTTCAACTTATGGGAAAAAAAGCTCACTAGGTCTTTGGTCAATAGCATCAACATTTGCAGGGGGGAAAATGTAGCAACCATGAATATACTGCTAATATTAAATAACTGATTATGCAAATACAAAGCTGTATAAAGGTTTGAAATTCATTTCATTGGAACAAAATTCATAAGCCAGATCATTCCCTACAGACACCTCAAGTACAATATTTAATA
This sequence comes from Notechis scutatus, assembly GCF_049901735.1. NCBI lineage: Eukaryota > Metazoa > Chordata > Lepidosauria > Squamata > Elapidae > Notechis > Notechis scutatus. The sequence continues at coordinate 232,471,785 of NC_142010.1, forward strand.
TATTATTTAACTGAGAACACCAGTAATATTTAAAAAGTGCTGAGTTCAAAAGTACTTTATACTTTGACAGAGTGTTACTCACCTTAAGCAAGCCATACCATAATTTCAGATTAGGCTCTGGTAAAAATCAATCAATCAAATAATTGTCATATTTTTGTCATAAAAAATATGACTCTTTAATCCCCTTATTCAGGGTGGAGTTGAGGTGACTGAATAGAGCGGAATGTTTACTGGCTGGATGCTTTCCTGACACCTACACAGAGTTCACAGCAGATACTTTCTCTTTGTGGCCTGATAGAAAAATATCTCACTGCCTAGGATTGAACATTCAACCTTCTTACCTCTAGGCCACTCTTAAATTGATGTTTGATTAATAAGTATTTATTTTCAATCGGTGTTTACTATTGGAACAATTTTTGGCTTTAATTCAAAATCCTAAAAATATATTTTCAATTTTTTATTATGTTCTGGAGAATGTTGGGATATATTGTGCACACTTTTTATGTCATTTTAATTGGTCCTTATAAAAATATTACCCAATTCTCAAATTGGGGACTTTTGTCATGAAAAATATTCCATTTTATGTTCCTTGGAAAATACCATTTTGGGCAGTTAGGGTGGATGGAGTTTTATAAGCATAGATAATAATGCATATAGATAAAACCAAATTTGTCAATGCCAAATTCTATGGTGCTTCCCTAATGTTCAAATTGAATGGAAACAAACAATACTTGTATAAATCCTTCTGTGCGTAGATTCCATCCAGATAGATAAAAATCAGTGGTTCTATAAGATAAAAAAGCTGAAGTCCTCAAGCTGTTTTCCCCATGTAAGTGTTTTTTTCTGGTGAGACTGGTCTATCAGGGCAATTATTATGGAATGGTGCATACTACTTCCACTATTGCCTTTCAGCCCCAGCCCAGGAGCCTTTGCAGGCGGTCGCTTTCATGACAAACTATTTTTGTGTTGAATTTATATTTACCGACAAAGAAATAAAGGGAGACTAATATAGCTCTATTTCAAGCTGTTTAGCTCTCATCAGCTAGCCATACCCAGGTTCGAATCCCAGAAGGGTATGGCTAGCTGATGAGAGCTAAATAGCTTGAAATAGATCCATGCTAGTCTCCCTTTATTTCCCCTTGTAAGGTTAGCCATGGCAGTTATACCCACCAGTAGCAAATAGGCTGAGGAAATAGTTCCAGCATAGCATTTTAAATAAAATACATATTGCAGCATCAGTTATACAACAGCTGAGCCCAACATCTATCTCTCATACATAGTTAATGTAATGCAAACACAAAACTGGATTCAAACAGGCAGAGAATCCAGGTTGGGGAATTTACAGTACATCTACCAGCACAAGACTAATCCTCAGATATCTTAACAGTTTCTTCTTTTTCATTCCTAGCGTTTTGTAGCATTTTGCTTTATGAAAAGATCTGGAGAACCTGAAATTTAAAGATGCTTTTGGTTCATTCTAATAAAAATATTCAGTGGGATTTCTTTCCTCATTGATCAGCCATCATAACTGCTTGCTATTTTCTTATCAATTATGTTTTTTTAAAAAAAAAAACAATACAACTGCTATTGATGCATTAAAATTCAAATCCTGTGGAGGTTGGCATATATGTGAGTGAATGCCTGTCTTCAGAAGTAACAATAGAGCATCTGAAGGTGTCAAGCAAAAGTGGAATCCAGTCTGTCTTCTGCTATCAGGGAGGAAGTAAACGCATTTCCTAGAACAAATGCAGCTGAGATAGATGCTTTTATTAACTGACTGCTGGGAACTTCCTTCCTTTTAGAAAGAATAACTGCCAACTGACCTTGGTTGTTATTGCAGAGGTGAAGGTAAACATCTATGCTTTTCTCACCAGACACAAGAAGAAGGATAAGTTATCACATCTCTATCTGTGCAAATCCACCAGCAAGGAAATAAAGGAAAACTAACTGCAATTGGATGCACTTTACCATTTGTCAGTTTGTTTTGGAGCTATCAGATTAATTTTCCTCTATCTTTACAACTCCACTTTCCTCTTATTGTGTACTTCTATAAAGACTAATATTCATTTTATTCATAAACATACTGCAAAGTTACATTAAGTATGTTTTGAAATAATACCTAAGTTTAATTTCTATATTAGTTCAGAAAATTGCTAGCCAAAATTTTAGTTTGCAGTTAAATTTCTCCACAATTTTGTCACTGGTGGATATATATGAATGGTTTATCCTATAAGACAGGAACCATTAGTATTCCATTTTATCATGTAGTTATTTTAAAAAATGAAAGAAATAATTTAAATTGCTCTGCCTTTTCATTTACCAAACAAGAATTGTGGGTCACTATTAGAAGAAGTGAAAATCTGAAGCATCTTTCAACTGGCAGTATACAACATTAAGTAGTGTTCGAGATTCCAGCCATAATTAGGTTATCTCTAAAGAACGGATGGTAACAAGGGGTTATTTTAATCTTCAGATGGTCATTATAAATCAAATATATACTTCATGCTATTATACTTTATATATTAAATGCTTTTTAAACAAACTAAAACTATGACAGTATAGCAGAAAATATTTTTTCAATTCATCATCATATTAAGGAGAATACCAAGGACATTCTATAACTTTTATATGTAGACTGAAATATGAATGTATTAATCTTACTCTCTAATTGATTTTCAATTTTGTCCCTTAAAAATTAAGCTCTGGAAAACTTTTTATAACATTTTTAATTCAGATCAGTTGTGTCTTTCAAAAAGCAATTTTAAAATAAATAAATTAAGGGATGGCAATTTCAAATTGTTCTATACAAAGATATTAATTTCAAAACTTATTATTGGTATAGGGGCTACATATTGGAGACAGAATGAGAATAGAGCCTTGGCCCAGGTTGTACTATGTTACAAGTACAGCCTTGCCATGTGCTCAAGAGATTTCCATTAATAGTTTTACTGTATATTACTGACAATTAAGTTACTGCCCTGTAATACTATTGCTGCAGAAGCTGCACTTGTTACTAATGTATTTCTAAGGGCAAGGTGCTGGTTATCAGCTATAAAGTGATCACTTTTATGGGTTATGAATTGGTGTCTTTGAGACTACTGCCCTCTATAGATTCTGCCTGCCCAATCTGATGTTGTCTGATGTCAGAGATGAATCCTGTGGCACCTCATAATGTAGGGCTCAATTTACCCCTGAAGAGTAGAGAACAGTGCCCCTATTTTCAGCCATCAAAGATAGTCTAGAATGGGGCTGTCAAACCAGCCAGCGGGCCGGATGCATCACGCACTGGCCACACCCACACCCAGTTTAATGAAGGGGGGGATATGTCACGTGACGCCACCACGAAGGTGCGAGTTTCACACCCTGGTTTAAAAGGATACTGTAATCAAAGGTATAAAGGCACTTGAGACATCAAGCAGGATCAAAAAGTTTGTACTCTCCTATCCTGGTCCCATTAAAGTATAATCTATGTTATCTCAGTTCTTATCACCTTGAAATTCAACTAAAAAGAGTTAAAATGGTACATCCAGGGATGATCTCATCCACGTATGACCACAATTGCAAGTCCATCCCTTTCTTGACCAGTCTTAGCCCAAAGAAGAAGTTGAAGACTGGCAATAGTTCTCCAACATTCCTGGTCAAAATCTGGCATGTCTTTTTTTGAGGAGGGCTTGCACATTTTTTGAAGGCCAACATGTTGCATGTTAAAGATGATTCAACACCATTTTGACAAAACATTTTGTTATCTCCTTGGAAGTTTTCACCAATCAAGAAGTAAGTGCTGGAAGACCACTTCCTCAGGAACAACCAGATTTGAATATTAAATAAATATGTTGATCCTATATGAACAGTATGGTATTTTTGCCAATAGATGGACTTTACCTGAAAACGCAACAAATGTCTAATCTAAACTAATCTAATCATGTTCCCTTTTGTTCAGCTTTGATTCTTAAAATTAATGTCAATGATATTCAGTCAAGGTTATTATCTTTATGGTTATATTTATTATTAGTCCCTATTGTAATTATTTTATATGATTAAGCTTGCCCATCCTACAAAGCTGAACCACTTTTCCACCCAAGGGTATGCCTTTGTATTTCTCTCTTATTCAGCTGTAATGTAAGTTGACAAGCACTATAACTGAGAGGAAGGAAAAATAAGTGATCTAGATTAGAGAACGTATTATGCAGAGCAAATTTTTACAAGAAAAGAAAGGACGATAGGAATCTTTTTGGGAGAGAAACATAGTAATAAAAAATGGGCTGTTTACAAATTGGAGATATGAAATTAATTCATAAAGTACTGAAGTATTTCTCTCTCTCTCTCTCTCAAGCTATTTGGAAAAACCCAGTCACATTTTTTTACTTTGTTGAAACTTTGATTGACTAATGTAATATATAAATTGATGTGTACTTCATATTGAAAGTAGTTTTTAATAAGTAACTTTTTAAAATAGGTAAAGGTAAAGATTCCCCTCCCACATACGTGCTAGTCGTTTTTGGCCCTAGGGAGCGGTGCTCATCTCCATTACAAAGCTGAAGAGCCAGCGCTGTCTGAAGATGTCCCCATGGTCATGTGGCTGGCATGACTAAACACCGCAGGTGCATGGAACGTTGTTACCTTCCCACCAAAGTGGTCCCTATTTTTCTACTTTGCATTTTTACATGCACACTCCGTTATGCGGTGCTAGGGATTCGAACCACCAAATTGCAGGCCTTTCTGATCGACAAGCTCAGCATCTTAGCCACTGAGCCACCACATCCCAACTTTTTAAAATAGAACTATATTAATAGCATTTAATCATATATTCTGTTAGGATAGCTTCATATGAAGCAAACACATATTAAATGGGGAAATTAGATTAAAACCTTTAAAAATCAAGAGTATCACATTGATTTTATACACTACAGCCACAATTGGATAGTACAATTGGATGGCATAAAAATTATAAGATGTTTAACATTATGAATGTTATTTCTGTGCATGTAAATTATAATTAAAAAGAAAACTTGTAAAGAAACTACTGAAAAACTATGCTTGGCAGTTCTAATATATATGTACAGAATTATGTTTACATCTGTGTGTATATTTGTGTCTCAGTTAGCCACAAACTATGGTGTTTAGTATTATCTATAAGTTCAAATATCTCACATCTGTGCTGAGAGAAAAAGCTTTGATTCATTTTTTGAATTAACCTACAATGTGTTTTGGTTTAGGATTAGTGTGCTGTATAACCCTGGCCAGGATAATTTATAATCTAACTAAAATGGAAAAAATAATTCCCATGCCATATATAAGTTTATGAATTATTTTGCTAAGATCACCAATCTTTTAAAAAATTTGATGATACTCTAGGCTTCTTTTCCAATTTATCATTTATCATGTGTTAAAATTATGTTCAGAATTCAACTTTATTCCTAGAAATTGATTGAATATGCGCTATCAAATCTTTGTCAGCTCTTAGCAACCATACAGATTTCCTCCATGACAATTTCTCCATGACCTGGTCTTTCAGTGGTGCACTCACCAGTGCAACTGACTCCATCTTGCTCTTAGTCATCCTCTTCTCTTTCCTTCTACTTTTTAGTAAGCATTACAAAAAAAAGGTAATACAAATAAGCTGTCACACCCAGGAGTACTAGTTCTATCTTTATTATAAGGTTACATTAACAGAATCTTGCAAAAGTATATTTTTCACTCATCACCTGTTTTGAATGACTTTTTGTGTTCTCCATGCCTGTTTCATCTTCAGTGTCTTTACAAATATTATTGTAATACTGCCTCTTGCCTCTTCTAAGAGCTTTCTGAAATTTTCTGAGATTTTTGTCTTTCTTGACTTTGCCTTTTCTTTTCTATCTGGCAATTTCTGCAATTTGTTCTAATATTCTCTTTGCTTTTTTCCCTGTTTCTATCAGCATTCTATTTTCATGTTCATCATTAGCATATTCTTTTACATTCATTCCATAATTTCTCTAGTTCTCTATCAATCAGATTAAGTTCTTCAAAGCAATTCCTGATGTTCCCTGGAAATATGGTGGGTATATATATTCAAGATCATATAATGGAAACTGAATAGCTTTCTTTTTCTTAATTAAACCTATCCAAGAACATCAGCATTTCATTGTAAAAGCTTGTAAAATCATATGTGAAAAGAATCAAAATATATGTGAGATCTCACTAAAATCTCAAAAAATATTGTGTTCAAGTATAGAAAATCACTTGAGAGATGTTGCATATATTTCTTTCAGCTCCCTGTTTAGGTGAGATAAGAATATTTGAAAGGCAAAATCAAAACAATTTAATTTAAGAAAAATTAGTTCACCAGTTATTGTGTTTTAATATTGCTTTATTTTAAGCTATATAGAGTCAATTTGGAATCAGGTGTTATTGAACAACTTGAATAACAAGGAAGGAGGACAAAACACTGACTATATATTCAGGTGATAATCTCCATTGTTGACTATCATGTAGGAGGGCAGGCCTTGTCATAGAGTTGGTTAAATTAAGTGAAAACCCAAACAAACAGATATTATAGCATTGTGTAATGTGTTAGTACTGTCATAAATCTTTGAGTTTTTAAAGGAGCATTTGCTTTTCTTTTTATGTTAGGCATCTGCAATTACAGTAAATAATTCAGATCAGTATTAATTGTGTATGTTATATTTTTTCCTTTGTGCAAGCTTGTCTGTATAAGCATGAAAAAAATATGCACTATGTAATATGCCTCAAGAGCTTTAATTTTTCCCATGTTTCTCACTGTAAAGTACCAGTAGTCCTTGGGTTATAATGGTAACTGGGACCAGGATTGCTGTTGCTAAGCAATCCTGACCTAAAGCATGACATCACATGCTTTGTGATGGAAATCCAGGCAGTCCTGGTGGCCATTGTATTCCCAAGACATGTGGGTTGTTAAGCAGGAAGCAGTGGGAGCCACAGGGAAGGAGTTTAAGGGTGCTGTGGTGGTGGTGGAGGCACTGGAAGGCCTGGCACAGCTAAATGCAAGTTGGGAAATGGGTGTTGCGGTATGAGCACAGGGAGGGCAGGGGAAAGAGAGTCCAGAGGGCACAGGTTCATGGAAGCGCAGGCAGGCCAAGGGAAGGATATAGTGCAGTGCACAGGAAAGCTGTGAGGAATGGATTTACTCAAGTGACCTCCAACCTTCCCTGCTGGCTTCCCTCTTGACTTTGCTTGTGGAAGCCAATGGGGAAAGTCACAGATGGCACTCATGTGACATCAGGAGCCCTATGACAGCCAGAACTTTGAGGACCAGTTGTAAGTACCACTTATTCAACACTATTGCAACTTTGAACAATTGTTAAATGTGTAGTCAGTAAATGAGGATTATCTGTTCCTTTAAATTGTTGTGGAGTATTGCGAGACTGTTACCCGAAAGTGGCTCAGAGAAGGAAGCTGGTTTATTATATGCAGTGATCAGACCACTGGGTCTATTAGGGGTCAACTCACGGCCAAAATAGAATGCCTCTTGGACCACCACACTATCCCACAAAGCAAAAGAAGTACAAAAAAGAGTAGATGGTTGGAATCAGAACCAAATTCACATACATTTGTATTGTAAACAAGACAGTATTATAATGCCAAACAATTTCTGCATGCTAAAATAACTGCTGTTAAAAAAACACATTCTTGTTCTGTCTCACCTTTCTTCTTTCCCAAAAGATGAAAGAGTACAAACTCACACAAACACAGGCAGGCAAGCTGGCTCGGACTTCACAGAGTTAATTATTTGGAACTGATAATGTCCTTGGCATTCCAACATGCTCTGCCTGCCAAATCTGAACTGATAACAGGTAAAAAGCTACTCACAGAAAATTACAAGGCAGACCACAAAAATCACAAAGAAAACCTGAAGTAAGATTAAACTTTGTCCCGTACAAAGTTCCAGCCGACAACACACCCACTTTTATCCCCTGTGGGGTGTGGCTCAATGACTCAGCTCACTCTCTGACCCTCCCACGCCTCCTACGTTGCTGCTCACATTTCTCCCTACGATGCTGCTTAGGATCAAGCCAACATTCTTCCTCTTGACTCCCTGTCAGGGGCTGCTCTGATATGCCTTCCTCCTGATTAATCTCAGGCTGTTCCTCTCGGTTGTCTGATGAAACCTGAGGCATTATCAGGGAGGAAGGCATTGCCAGAGAGGAAGGTCCTGGGGAGGAAGGCATTCCCAGTTCCTCCTCCTCATCTTCCAAGTCCTCTTCCTCTGACAGCACAGGCTCGGGAATCGGAGCCACAACACATTCTAATAATAACATTATCGGTTGTAGATGAGACAATATTCTGTGAATGACAACACTCTTTCAGGTCATAGATATATCCAATTAAACAAAGACAGTAATGATCGAATTAAACAGTGGTGAAATATCAATGACGACCCCGTTTGAGCTCGAGGTGCCGCCACGGGCCATGGTGGGAGGGTTAAGGGTGGGGCGGATTACTCTTGTCCCTTTCAGGGGGGCCCAACTGTGTAGTCATGACCTCCATCTTGTTTTTCCTGCCCATTCATGACCGCTTTGGGTCTCCACCCATTATTGCGGGGAGCCGTATTCTGGGGGAAACCCATTGTGGGCCTTGCCCATGGGCGTCCTCCGGCCAGTTCTTTACGGGGGAGTGTGTTGTTTTTTTTTTTTTATGATCTTTTTCGTTCTGGGGGCTAGATTTTATAAATGTATCTTTCATTCCACATGTTTACGCGCAGCCCTTGGGTGAAAATTTGGGGCCTATTTGCCGGTTTCTTGCCTTTGCTAGGGTGGCCTATCCGACTGGCTGATGTATGGTCTCGAACTTTTTTGGGGTCAAAATCGGACAAAGTTTTCAAATAGACACTGAAAAGATTTAGGCTTAATTAAAACACCTGCCATCTAGCTGCAACCCTATGAAAGAACAAAAGTCTTAAGTAAAACAGGAGGAGAAACTTGGTCATTCCTACCAATCTTTTTGTACTGCATGGACTGGCTTTGCTTTGTACCAAGGAGAAAGTTCTACTACAGGCCCACAGGACCAAGTAACTCCACGAAGATAGGAGGTAGGATTTGGAAATAATTCAGACACATAATAAGTTCTTAATGCATGAAGAAGAGCACTAATTTGCTGCAATGGAAGAAAGAATTTGGATTCAGAACTCAAAAATCTGTTCAGAAAATTGGTAGAATGTTAGGAGCTAACATGGATATTAAACTGCACAATTATACCTATACCCAATGCAGGTAGAAATCCCATACAAGTAGAAAAGGGGCTGGAGAATCAAGCAGTTGCTATGCAACTGAATGGCATAGCTAAGCAGAGATTTAAGGGATGTCTGTATGTACCCAAAGAAGGAGTCAGAGAACTGCAAGCTCAAGTGGCATGCCTAGGTAGCAACTAGCTACAACCAGAGAAGAAAAGCCAGAGAAAATTGGTGAAAATTAGTGTTACAGTAATGGAGTCCTTGGTGTGCTCTAAGCCTAGTTGCTTGCTTCCTGACATAGTTGGATAATGAAACAACAAAGCTCAGAGAGCAGCAAGGACTCCACAGTTCAATCTTGAACTACAGATATTCTCATGTACGAAGAGAAATATATGTATCCCAGGATAATGTTGTCGGATCCAATCTATGTCAGTCACTGGAACCAGTGTTTTTGTCTTCTGAGCTTTCAAAGTCATATTGGAACCCATCTTAAGGGAACTTCTCTCTAGCAGAATGACAGATATTCTTGTGGGAAGGAAAATCCATCTGATTCAGTTCCAAGCTGGGAGAAAGACACTGGAAACATGGAGGCTGATTGGAAAGAAGAGTTTATGGATGAAGCAGAATGACCAAACACATGTGATCCTGGGCAGCTGACAAAATGGAGTTGAGATTGGGTGGGTTTTTATACCTCCTTTAGGCTTGTATTTGAGCTTCCTGTTCCTGTGCAAGAACATGTTCTTTAATATTCTATTGGCTGTTGTCAGATTCCTATGGGGTCATGTAGGGGTTATGTAGGGGTCATAGGTGGCTCTAATAGGCAAAAGAGAAAATGCAAATCCTAGGTGTTTGTCTGAGCTAATCTGCTCAACGTCTGGCTTCTTGCTTCATGCTTCCATGTTTCTGTGACTTTGAAGTTTGGGCCGCTCTGGGAGTGGTGCAATGAAGGGGCTTGTGTTCTGAAAGGGTATTCCTATTGTGGCTAATGGCTTTCATCCTGTGTTGGATCTTGGGTGAGGGGCTGCTTTCTAATCCTACCATTCTGCCAAGGAGTTTCAAAATATCCTGTCTTGAATTGGCCTCCTCAGTTTCTGCCAGAAGGCAGGGAGACTGGGTCTGATTTTGTCTCCCTTAAGAGCGTGTGTCCATTTCTCCGTTTGGGGAAATATAATATCTTGCCTTTTTAATATTCCTCAAAATATTTCATTCTTCTGGGAGAGGGGGCTTCCCACATTCTCTTGAATTAGAAGTACTAGAAAAGTTTCTACATGCTCCATAAGGACTTCTGAGAGAATAGCACCTCCCAGAGAGAAACCATTGTACAGTAGAACTGGATAAAGATTTTTTTTCCTGCAGGGCAGAAAAAGCTAAGAAAAGCTGGTTAGTTATTTTTAAAAAGGGCTAGAGAAAAAGGAAATACATAAGGAAGAGAAGTCTAAGGAACACAAGAGACTTACAACACAGTATAGTTTAAAAGGGTCAGCAAAAAGCTAAGATGAGGATTTGAATAGGAGAAAATGTTGTACATGTGTCAAGGCTGGTCACGTAGCCTGAACCTGTATAGGTCAGACACAGAAAGGTTAATTAGCAATTGCCTGCCAGCAACCAAAACACAGTGAAGATGAAAGCAAAAGAACCAGCGAGAGTGAATAAAAGAAATACCCTTAGTCTAACAGAGACAGATAGAACCGTAACACCAGTGTGCCCTTATCTTGTTAGAGGTTCTCTCAGAATAATAAATTTGTTCAGTTTAAATAAAGAAGTGAAAAAATTGCAGTGAACTCTGCAAGTTTTGCAATTGTGATGAGTAATAAAATTGTAACAATAATTTTATAACAATCATCTAAGTACTAAATAAGCATATATTACATATTTATCTTGAGTTTCTTCTAAAATACGCAGATCAACAGATGGCATTCCCACATTTTATCCTTATCAGAACTCTGTGAAACAGATTAGGTTGGGCAATGTTGCCCTACTTCAGCCTCTCAATTGGCTTTGTTTGTCAGAAGGGATCTGAATCTGGGTTTCCCAGATTCATGTTGAACATTTTATCAACAACTGACTTAGCAACAAAAATAATGTAGGTGCTGCAACTTTTCATTATTGAAATAATATAGTAGAACCACAACAAATAAAATATTCGTCTATCTTTGCAGATTAATTATATACTAATACACCATCAAAGATAAAATCATCGCTATGGTAACCAAAGCAAGTCTACTATTCATATTTTAATAATTTAATAATATAAACAAATGACTGTAATTTACTCATAGATACATGTTTATGCTCTATATAAACATTTACAATAATAGCCACATTATTACATTCTTTGCAATAAGGTTCAGATATTTTCATTTTATATCATGATATTGTTTTTTAAAAACTCTCCACAGGGGTATACAAAGCAATATAAACTTTAAAGAAAACAATAATACTGTAACAACAAAACAAAGACATTATACTAAATTTTATTAAAAGTCTGCAAAAAATATTGTTGGGATGCTATTGTAAGGGGAGCTCTTAAGATTTTTTTAAAAAATACTGAACCATACAACAGAAAATGATTAAGATGTTGGTTATAGTCAGAGATATTCAGGAGAAGGTAATATTTTAATTATTCTACCCCAGAGCGATTACAGCTTTATAAATCAAAAGCAGCATTTATAAACTACACCAGGCCAGTGCAGTTGGTTCAAGAATGGAGATAGTGCAACTCCATCTGTTATATAAGTTATATATCCCATTTTAACTTCGTTTGTCTATTCTCTAACCATAGTCTGAGAAATCATTTTAGAGAAAAGGACAACTAGAAAAGAGCCTATACAAGAACAATCATATGTCTGAATATTCAGGATAATCTGATTGAAAAAATAGGCATATATGTGAAAAGATTGCAAGTGTATTGACAAATGTTCATTCTTATCCTTGTTTGCCATTCCAAAATAATTTGCTTCTGGTTTTTAGACTATAACTAATAGAGGCTGATTTGTCACATACCAATCAAGTGAAAGATTCTGCTTTCCTTTCATAAAGCTGCACCCTACTTAGGCAACATTTCTCTTCCATTTCAAATGAATTTCCTTTTATAATTTGACAAAGGTTACATTTCACAATGCCCCCATAAATAACTTTCTTGAGAGCTTAGCAACAGACTACTAACCGTTTAGAGCAGAATATTAATGAAATACATTTCGCATATAGCACAGATAAGATTGCTGATGAAGGAAGGAAGGAAGAAAAATACAGCCTTGGCAGCAAAACAAATGAACGGCCTCTTTGAGGGTATGATTATTAGTTCCATTGAAAACACAGCAGAAACCTTGGCTTAGGAGAAGATTTTGCCCACAGCAGCAATTCAAACTGGCAACCTTGATTTTTTTTTTAAATGTGCATTTTTTAAAGAATAGGTAGTCAGGAGCAAAGTTAGTTTGACAGTTTGGTGACCTACTCAAGGCATGGTGCTCAAGGAATCTTTTGCATCACAGTTATTACTGCAAGAGGCTGAGTAAGAAAAAAAAAAGCAGGAATGAAATACACCCTTTGCTTTAGTGATCAGCATCTAACATTCCACAGAATCTAAATCTGCATACTACATCTAAATCTACACACTAAATACTACAGAATTTACAGACCAAAATGCCTTTTATAATTGGCATTACAGAATTGAAAGGTATCTGTTTAATACGATCAACTGAACTGAGAGCTTTCATTTGCAACGAAGGGGCTAGGCTAGGAAATAACACACTATTCCTACTATGCTGTGATTTGTTGCATCAGAAAGACTTGAAATCAATAGGTGCATGCAGGGGCATCCATAGGGAGAGGAGGAGGTAGAGGGTCAAAAAAGTCAAAATGGCCTCTGCAATCATGTAATTTTAAAGCCCCAGGATTTTTTTTTAATGATCATAAATGCATGCAGCTGTTATCTTGACTGTTTTTACCCGATCATTCCAAGCACACCAATTTATCTGCTATGTTGAGAGGAAATATGTGCGGCTCCAATTGTTCCTGAATTGGTTTCTTTAGCATCTGAGGGACTGACTATCCATAACATTTAGAGTAGTGTACTCATTTTAAGAAATCATCAAAAATGACACAGTATCAAGAATACTGAACTTGAAGTCTAAATGTTTTCTAAGATAATGCAATTACAGGCCAGGTTCCGAAGTTCATCAACTCTTGTTCTAGTAATTTAACATCTGCTAAAAATAATATTGATTTCCTTCTTGAAAATTTAAGATATTTCCCCCCAAGATTTTATATCTACAAGTGATTATGATTGTAAATTCTAGTCCTGCCTTAGGCATGAAAGGGCCTTTGGGCCAGTCACTCTCTCTCAGCCCAACTCACTTCATAGTGTTGAAAGGTGCCAAAATGCCTTTCTTTCGAGGATTCGATTTTCCCGCTGGGAGAGCTCTGGCGCAAGGATACGGACAACTGCTTGAAAGCTGGATCTTTTTATTTTTTCAGGAAGGCGGAGAACAGCGAGAAGTCTGCGTTCCTGGGCTAGCTAGCTTCTTATGATAAGTCCCTGGTCTTTTATACCCTTTTCTCCCTTTGTAAGTTGATTTTGTGTGAATGTTTGTATTTGTGCTTAATGTTTCAAATCCTGTCTGAGTTTGTTTTTATTCCCGCCGGAGGGCAAACTTCACGAGGTGCGAAAGGCAAACTCTGCAGGGTGGCCAGATTGTATTATTGGTTTTCTCTAATCTCTTTTAGCTTTAAGATAGTTTTTCATATTTGTTCTGTGGCAATCTCCTGTCTGTCCCCTTTGTAATTTATATTTTGTGTCTTTTGTCTGTTTGTTTTGCTTATTTGGTATGTTCTGTGTTTGTAAAGGTTTTCTAAATTATCTTTTTGTTTCCTTTTCTTATTTGTCTAGTTTTCTTAATTACTTAGGCTTTTGTCTATAGGGATTCTTTAATACCTTTTTCATTTGATTCCTTTTCCTATGTAAGTTTGTTTTATGGCTGACCTGATGTTCCCCTTGGGCTTTTCCTGTTTTTTGTGACACTACTGTTTTCGTGAAGTTCCCTTTCCACAATAGGATTGCTGTTGGGAAAATAGGAGGAATATAAATGAAAAAATAAATAAAATTTCATGAAATTGCATAAGGCTGCTCTCCTCTTTCTTTTCTAAGCAACTTTTTGTGTTGGCCATTCTTCTACCCAGAATTCTATCTTCCTATTCATGGATGTTAAAACAGAGACCATACAACAAAGTGGCTTCTTGGAGAAGGAAAAGTCAAGAACTGGAGGCTGCTTTGACTACTAAAAAGTTGGGTCTTACAGGGGTAAAAGGCCTTCACTTTTTAAATTACTTTTAGATGACTCCAGATATCTGTTATTTATTGGACCCATTTTTATGGCTAGTTATCTATCAAAGAAACCCTCTGTAGCGAACAAAGATAGAAACAAAACCCAAATTCACAAATCATTAAATCCACAAATAAATCAATGTAAGAAAATAGCAAAATCAGTTTATTAGATACACCCAACCCTATGTCAGAGCTTCATTAACATCTGGCCCCAATGTCTGGGGAGAATAGTCAGATATTCATGCTCTTCCAGAAAGCCTATGGGTAGATGCTGTTCATGTTTCAGAGAAGAGGCTGTTTCACAAGATAGGGTGACGACAAAGAAGACACACTTCCTAAAGCCCACTAAGTGACACTGGTCCCAGAAACTGATACTGTACTGTGCCTGAACTGGTGAGACTGCCAGAAATCATTGAGAAGAGGCAGCTCCATGATTAACCAGCTATATAGGTTTCAATAGAAAGGCTTTATTCTAGAATTAAAGGAATATTTGAGTGAGACAAAAAAGGTGATTTTTTTTTGACAAGTTAATTAGCCACTCAGTTAACTGATACTATGGCATTAACCTAATTTACATACAGAATAACTATAAATGACTATGAATGTACTTACTTTGAAATTAAAAGGATTTTCTTCAGAAAATAATTAACTAACATGTGACTCTGCTGAAAGTACAGTGTATGCACATAAAATTGCCTATAGTCTTCAGTTTTAGAATTTGGTGAAGTAACAGTATGGTGCTATAAATAAACACTTTTTAGGATGCAAAGAACTTTGTAGAACTCTTATACAATAGCTGAATTCTAAATTTCCTTACAAAGAGAAGAAAAATGAACTTTAGTGTGTAGGCAGTGTGAAAGCCTTTCTACTAGCCCCATACTAAAGTCTATGTTACATAAGTGTAGAAGATATAAATATCTAAAAATCTTTGTAGAAGGGTGAGGTGTTTTTAGTTTTAGGTTTTTTTTGCAAGCATTGAACATTCAGAATTACACAAAACAGCTGAATTTTAATTACATTATTTATTTGAATTATATGATTTTATTACCTATTAGATATTGTTATTAATTGGGTATTACTGTTCAATGTGCATTGTTGTGTCTTTACTTGTAATATTTGTATACATGTGAATCAGGGTCACCTATCAGGAAAGCATTTCAATGAAAAGATAGCTAAATTGTCCTCAATATTGTTTTTTCAGCCTTCACACTCATTCAACTGTGTATCAACCACTAATTAATTAGGGAATCGCATAGCCAAATATGAACGTTATAACTATTTCCTACATAAATATGATACCGATATCTTCAAACTGGGCATAAAATAGGAAAGACTGCATACTGTTCTTCTGACAGCCCCTTTCCATAATTTGAATTATGAGAGTAAACAGAACACTTCCTTGATTCTTCTTTCTGTCAAAAGAACAAAGCATCTAAACATGATGGGCACCTGGCCACTTGATTAAAAACTCATGTACTGTGCAAACACATCCAACAAGAGGGGTTTATCAGCCTAGCTATAGGTTCTGAGAGAACAGACATCTGTTTAAGAACATCATTAGGGTGGGAGATGTATAGATCTCAGAGGGAATCTCATTCCACAGCACAAGATGCAGCAACAGAAAATGAAAAAAAATTACTGAAGCCCTCTTGCTATGTTATATGCTGTAGTCAAACGCATTTGAAGGTAATATTATAAGCATATTTGAGTTTTTCAGCCAGATGTGGTAGAATGTAATCATAAGTCCTAAGTAGGAGGAGATCAAAAAGAGGTAATGAAAATAGTTGTGGATAGTGGAAAGCCCAAAATCTGGTAGTGGGATGGACAGCCTACGTACTCCACAGAACAATGGGCTTCAGAGGCAAAATCAGTTTTCTTCCCATCTCAGATAAACCAAAAGCCAATGAATTAATTCAATCTCAAAACTTGGAAACATGATGTGTCCAGGCAGGACTGCAGTTGGATCTGAACTGGCCCAAAGTCCTTATGCTAAACTCTTCTGCTACAAATAGCTTATTGTTGCAGTGCATCGATCGAAAATTGATTGCTTGAGACACAGGTAATTTTGTATTCCTACCAAATCTGATACTCTACAGAAAATGTTGTAAAGAGATTAGGACTTTGAAACATACATTTGATCACATATAGATGGTCATTGTAATATAAAGTTCCTCTACTTTTAATAGTAGTATGGAAATTCTACACAACTGCACTGATATCATGCATCTCCACAGAGCTCATTCTCACCTTTGGAAGCTTACAAAATACTTCATAGAATCCTGCTCTGTCTACATACTATGCATAATTTGGTACTGTTGCCCATAGCAAACACCTTCAGTTCCTAAAGCTGATACAATGGAACAAAGGAGGAACAGAGATCACTTGAAACAGGTGTCAGGGTGGGTTGTATGAATTTACAGATAACTACTTAAAATTAACCAGTTTTTTATTGTAGTCTCCAAGCAGAAGACAATCTGTTCTGTATTCTGTATAGTGGTGTATTTGTCTTCTGTACAGAAGCAGATAGATAAACTCAACAAAAACGTCCATAACAAAGTACACTTATTGGTTCATCAGGTATCCTCACAACTCACATTTGTGACAAAGTTCTTCTTTAATGACCAATCCTTTGTATATCTGTCTTGTAGGTAAAAAGATGGTTTATCTCCTATCCTTTTTCTCCCATCTTGTAATGATAGAAGTAGAACAGTTACCACGAGTCCGTGAGTTCAGCCAAGAGTGAGGAAAACTCCCCCAACCCATCGACCAATTAGGATTACAGATGTGGTCACGTGACATGGACTACATTTCCCAGGATACCTAAACTACATTTACCATGATGCATTCCCTTAAGGGAACAGCTCACAATTGCTACCTAACTATCCAATTCCCATACACTGGCTGGAGAGCAAACAATCACTGTTTTGAAATAATGGAATGATTTCTTTACCAAGAAATTGGGGGAAATGGACACAGATTGTAGAAGAAAGATATGCTTGAGAAGACTACTTTATCCCTGTGAAAAATAGAGAGCATTTCAATTTGTATAAATCTTCCACTTGACAAATCAACATCACTGCTATTAAAATTGCCATCTTCCAGGACATAAAATGACTAGGAATAGTAGCTAGAAGGCTGAAAGACTTGACATCAACATGAACAGAATGAGAGAGGGTAGGGATCAGGGTAGGGATCAGTACAGTAGGTCAGGTCAGGAGGCAAAAATAATTCTAAAGCAAGATGTACTAGAGGAATAAATTATGATTGTCAAGGCCATTGTTCTTTTTTTTAAAATAAATTTTATTGATTTTACAATTAAAACAAACCAACAACACATACATAAATGAAAGAGAGAAAAAGAAGAAAGGGAGAAGAAAATAGAAAGAAAAAAAATAGAAAACAATTAAAAACATTCTCGTCTTCAACAGTTTGTAAGACCTCTTTTTTATCCTTATTTTATGCCATATACACACACCTAATCCTTACATATATCACTACTATGGATTTATCCTATCCTCCTTTGCCTTTTAGTGTGAAGTCTATCTTTGGTCTATCCATTTGTACCAGCAGTTCCAGTTGTTGAAGTGTCTTTATTTTTTAATGCCAAAATTAATTTGTCCATTTCTGCACAACTTGAAATTTTTTGAATGATCATCTCCTCTGATGGAACATGAGGCTGCTTCCAACATGAACAGAATGAGAGAGAGAGAGACTCAGGGTAGGGATCAGTACAGTAGGTCAGGTCAGGTCAGGAGGCAAAAATAATTCTAAAGCAAGATGTACTAGAGGAATAAATTATGGTTGTCAAGGCCATTGTTCTATGATGAGAATGCAACTGTCCTGGTGGATTCTCAGAAGATTCTTCTCAAAAGGAGTATTGTAGAATTCATTTCAAAAATATAGGAAAGAATAGCTTAGAAATTGGAATTCTGTCTAGGCCCTGCAGGAACATAAGCACTGATGAATACAAAGTGCAAAAAGATCCATTCTTATTTATTACATAAATTTATATACTGTTTGATCACAATGAGTGTAGCTGATATGCACTAAAACAAAAACACAAAGTACAATCCAAGCACCCCACTGCCTCCATAAAACCAGCATCTCTTGAATTACAAACTGTCACCAGAATTAAATGCAAACTGAAGTCAAAAGCAGCTTGTCATTCTTCTCAGTGACTACATATTGTCAAAACAACATTGGTTTTGTACCTTTCTGAAATGCCAGCAAGAAAGGGTTGAAATGAACCTTGGATGATAATCTGTATTATAATGTTGATCTCATGGAGCTGGAGCCCTAACCTTCCTCACGATATATGCACATGACAGGCAGATTCTATTTTCCCACATGAAGTTCATGACTGAAAGATGCAGACATTAGTATGAATATCTCACCAAGCATGGCTGAGTTAGTCACTGAAGTTTCCAGACTTATGATTAGTAGAATGGAGTAATCATACAGACTGCAGGAGGAATCAATGCTACGAAGTAAAAGTGGAGAGAATCAATCCAATGATAGGGGAAATGGCTGAGCCTGGGCTACCATGTGGCATAATTCTGGAAATGTCCTGAAACAAGACAGTGAAGTACAGATAGCACTCAACTTATAACCACAATAGACCCCCAAATTTTTGTTGCCATGAGACATTTGCTAAGTTACTTTTGCCCCACTTTGCGACCTTTCTTGCCACAATTCTTAAGTGAATCACTGCAGTTGTTAAGGTAGTAGCATGCTCATTAACTGAACCTGGCTTTCCCATGGACTTTGCTTGTCAGAAGGTTGCAGAAGGTGATCGCATGACTCTAAGGTACTGCAATCATCATAAATATGAGTCATTTCCCAAGCATCTGGATTTTGATCATGTGACTATAGGGACGCTGCAATGGTGTAAGCATGAAAAATTGTCATAAGTCACTTTTTTCAGTGCTGTTGTAACTTTGAGCATCACTAAATGAACTGTTGTAGGCCGAGGACTACTGTACAAAGTTAGCTCAGAATTTCATGGCCTCTACCAACAATTTGTTCACAATGGCAATTCTACACTTGAAATGAAATGCAGGATAATCTTAGCACACATCAAAACTGATACAAAGATGAAGATTCAACATCTGAAAGAAGTTGTGTTTAGCAGGGTAATTTAGAGAGCACTTGCCTATAAAGTTGCCAAGAGTTGGACATGATTGAATGATTAAAACAACAACATATAATAGATAAAATCTAGCAGTCATTATGTACAGAGGTCCACCCATCTTAAAACTGATCTAAGCATCTGTAAATGAAGGGTATTGGTGAACATCAGGATCAGAATGAAAGATGCTACCTCCAACCTCTGGTTCTTAAGGCAACATCCACATCGAAAGTTAGCTTCTGGGGGAGCATGACTGCTTCAGTTGAAAAGGTGGTTGTCTGTGACTGAAACAAGAGATCAGAGGTGTCAAACTCTTAATGACATGTCATCACGTGACATATTGCACCTCTAAACAGAGGTGGGCATGGCCAGCACATGACACATCTGGCCCATGGGCTGCGAGTTTCATACTCCTGCAGGAGATGGACCACAGATGACTATGAGAAAGATTGAATTACAGTTGTAATTTCCACTTGCATGCTTTTGTATAGAGTTTGTAAACTCTGTTCAAGGATTATCAATCTGAATTGTGAACAGACTGAAGGGGAAGACTTTGATCTTAGTTTTGGTTTTCAGTGTAGGCAGATAAACCTCAAGGGAGGATGCTGCCAAACTAGCTACATTATTCTTCCACTTAACAAATCTTTTGTTTCTGAATAAGCTTAAATGATCTGACATCTGTCATTTGACAAACAAGATAATAATGAGTATTATGTATATTTCACTATGTATGACTTGTATAGAGCAGGGTGGAAAAAATGCTCTTGACAAATAGCTTGCCCATTGACAATCCAACTTCTTTCTTCCTTATCTGCTGCTGATGGTGGGACACACCCAATTTAATACAACTGGGAGTTGTGTTGAAATAAGTGTTAGCAGACCTCTTTTCTTTTGTAAAGTTTTTTTTGCATAGAAAGAGGTTTAATGACATAGTGGCTTGTTAAGTAATTTCCTTTTTTTCAAAAAGATTGGAAACATGACAGTTAGGACTCTAAACAATGGCATCTTACACTAACTCATAAAGTTGATTCTCTACAATCTCAGATAGTCAATAAATTTCCAGGAAAAGAGGAAATTTGAGAAACTTGTTCCCTAAATTAGAAATGAAACTCATCAGAACAAAAGTCAGATGCTTGGTCTCCAGACTACAGCACCAGGTAACAATATAGATGAGGAAGCCAATTGGATTTCACAGGAGTTACAGCAACATAATTATCACTTCTGAGCCTTATGAAAGAGTAAATGCAGAAGAACTCTCTGATCAGCAACAAGTATACTGTTCTGGGAAGCACGGCATCTGAAGCAACAGGCCTAATTTCTGACAATGAGACAAGAGACAAGGACTAGAGCGGAGATGCAAGATGTCAAAAGAATATTCTGAAGGGTTGAAATGTTCTAGGAACACAAAAGGAATGCTTGGGGATATTGTTGGTTTGGTTCAGTCCACAAAATGAAAAAAAATAATTGCTAGGCAAGAAATTATAGGGTTTATAAAAGGTGAGCATAATAGAAGGCTAGTATTCTTGTCCAGAGGGGATTTCACAGCCAATGGATATAGAAAAGGCCTCAGTTTTCAGAGTTTGTATTGGGGGAGGGGGGTATCACAAGCATTTTATTTTTTTTCTTTGAATGTAATTGAGTGGGTCAGACTTTTTAAAGTAAAAAGTAAAAACTTTTTGTCTCTTTACTGAATTTCCCTAATCCTAAGTGAATTGTAGCAGAATCAGAAAATTCAAACTCACCTATGAAGAGCAAAGGGAGAGGTATCAGACAATTTCTAGTGCAATGATCACATCCTTGGCTACTTTAAGATGCGTGGACTGCAATTCCCAAAATTCCTCAGCCAACATGAAGAATTCTGGGAATTGAAGTCCACACAACTTAAAGTTGCCAAGTTTGAAAAGTTTGTAGTACACAGATCCCATACTGTGTCATTCTCCGTGTACAGCAACCCCAGTGATAATTCCTCTTCAGGGATTTTAAATCCACTTGAAACCTCTTCAGCCTCCAAGACTCCCAATTCCACTTTTGCCTGTTACAGGTTTTCCTTCTGTCCACTCTCTCAATTCCACTCATTTCTTTCTTATCAACTTACTCCATTCCACCTTTATCTTTCTTACAGAGACTCTCTTATCTGTTCTTCACTCAGCTATTTCCCAGATTCCAGTGTTCAGCCAAAAGTATGTTTTCTTCATTTGGCATAGCAACTCTTCCAGGATATCTATAAAGGCTGTCTTATTTCTCACGACAATGTACTTTCTCCCTCCAGATGTGATGCATTTTATTTTATTCTTTTTCAATATGAAACTATAAATAAAGAAAATCTAAACAGGAGATTTTTTTGGCATTTTATTTTGGAACCATTTTCAACCTCAGCAGCACTTTATGGAAATCAGCCATTAAAAAAAAAGAGGACAGATTTTATAAACAGGTGACATTTTAAAAATCTTTAAATGGATGTTAATTCCTACTTCATCTAATTATATTAATTCAGTTCACTTATCAGTAAAAACAGAACAAAGCCAACCTTCATGTCTTTAAAGAGGTTTATACGAATTAAATAAATACTTTTTTCTCCCTTCCATACTGTCATGAAAGAATTGTGAATCCAATTATCAAGACTGCCTGGACAGTACCTGCAATTTCTTGGCAAGGTTTTCTTTTCTTTTTTTCCACTGCCTCTTTCCTAAGGGGAGAGAAAGTAATTGGCCCAAGATCACCCAACTGGCTTTTGTCTAGAATTCGTGGTCTCCTGGTTTCTAGCCGGATGCCTTAACACTGCACTAAACTGACTCTCATATAAATAAATACAATGAATTAAAAAAAAGCATTAGATTCATATTGTCATACAAATTTCAGTAGCCTTACAAAATCATATGTATAAAACAAAATCATGCTTGCTGTCTTCATATTGGGCTCATTATAGCCATCATTTAGAACATGCTTGCATATTCAGAAAATCTATTGTGTTAATATGACAGTTAACAATTACAAAAGTAATTGCTAAAAATAGTGAGTGCTCTAGCATATAACAATATACTTATTCATAAACTAGCGTGCGGATATAGAAATTGCATTGCGAAAAAAATCTGATTTATTGTTCACAATCTGGCACACTGATAGACTGCATTGTGGTTATAATTGCAAAATGTGGTTATAATTTATCACACCAGTGCACAATATTGCTTTTGTTTGGCTCGTATGAGAACAGAGCTTTGATAATTAGGAAATCACCAGGAGGAATCTTGCTTCAGTCACAGGGAACAATAAAACCAGGTATCTCCATTTGATTGTAATGATATCTTTTCTTTCTAGCAAGTTCCTAATTATTAAGACTGTTCTTGCTGCAAAGACAAGATTAGGCAGGGTGTCACAGTTACTAACATACTTGTCTATTAGTGATCAGTTCTCTAGATTGTTGGTGTGTTGTTTTGTCTAAATGGCCGTTGATTCCTTGCAAGTTTCTTCAAAAGGTGACTGACATATTTGTGCAGCCATGTATAGTGCAATGTGTGATATAAGGAACATAGTACTAATATCAACCTTAAACATTTGGTCTGCTGAACCTGGATCAAAATGTCAGCAAATGGATATAATAAAATTTCCAAATATAACTGAACTTGCAATACATATTTGAATTTAAGTATTTCTCCCTCTTTTAAGACTTCAGAGTTTTTTTTTAAATAGGCCATTGTGAATCTCAAATATAGCTATATTATTATTGTGTGATGCAACTATTTAAGAAAAAAATAAGCTGTTATCAAAACTGGACAAAGCAGGAGCAAAAGATAATAATCTCAGCTCATAATAATATATAAATGGAGCTTATCCCAACTAAAGGAATAAACCAAGTGAATTCTTGAGACTTGCAGTTCTTTTATTCTATGCAAAATTAATTTAATATTTAAACCAAGCAGGAACATCTTATGCAATGTTTAGTTTTTAATGCCTACCCAGGAGGATTTTACTTTCTATTCTAATTTTAAAATAATACAGCAAAACTTGAAAAGCAATTAATGGTAATGACTGATCAAAATACTGCCTACATAGATACACAGAAGAAATTGATTATACAATTTAGACTTTTACAGTTAGGAACAATTAAACTTTGTATTATTGTTGTTTCAAAACTTAATTCAAAACACAAAATGGAACCTATTTACATATGTTGGAAGTTAAATCTAGTATGTGTCTTATTCCAAGATGGGAGACAAACGCAGGCAAAAGATAATACGTTGGAGGCAGGATAATAAGTTGGAATCAATTGGAAAGGAGTTTATTGGCCCAGTAGCAACAGTGACAACAGCAAGCGTTTCTTGGGGCAGCTAGCAAATTGGTCTGGTCAGTAGATGAGTTTTTAAATTTGGGGGGTTTGTAATTGGGATGACTGGGTTTTTGTGTCCTTTATTGTTTAATTGTGTTGCAAGATTTCTATTATGGTCTGCAAGGTCGTGACCAACCGTAGAGGTAAAGGGGAAATACACAATCCTAGGTGTTCGTTTCCTTGCTCTAATCCTGTCAGCCTAATCTTGTCCGTTTCATCTACTAGTCTATTCCGTCATCTATTTGGAGATTGCTTTAGCCAGGTCTAGGGTTATAATGTAGACATTGTTTTATGGATGAAACTTAGTTTCTTTCCTTAAGCTTTGCTTGCCCTGCAGGCTGTTTTAGTGGAAGAACGTCTGGGACTGCTTTCTTGTCTTTGTTAAGATTTTTCTCCTCTTCTCCTTTAGGAGAAATAGTCCATTCTGCCTTTTTTCTTATTCTGTGGAATATTTTATTCAGGGAGGGAGGCCTTCCTACACATAATAAACCACAGACATAAACATGCTCAATTTTAATTAGAATAGATAGATTGAATGTATACATATTTCTTATTCAAATGCCAAGTAAGAATGGGAGAGTCAGGGTGGCATAGTAGTTAATATACTGTATTAAAGAAAGACCAGGAGTTTCAAGTTCTATTTTCTTCTAAGGATTCTTAGCTACAAAAGCTTGGATGATTTTGTATTCCAGGCCAACCAGTCTTGTAGGGTTGTTGTAGGGAAAACTAGGAGGGACAATTACATGTTATCTTGAGCTCCTGTTCAAAATCTAATAAAAATTGAAATCCTACAATCACATTCTGTCAAAACGACACTGACAAGGGGGTGTCCATAAGCGCACCAGCATGCCTACTGTCCCCATCTATCAGTATTTACTTCCTTTGTTCATGTTTATGTTCATACTTATACCTGCTATCTTGTACATGTTTAACAAACAAACAAATAAATAAATCATGTTGTAGAATACTTGGCCTTTCTAATGAACAAGCATTATCTTTTTTCACTTATTTGTGATAAGACATATATACAGTGGTAAGATCCAACTAATTTAGCAACTGGTTCTTCCTAATGATGGGGTGGGTGTGGCTGAGGGGGGTTATGTGTCTGAGTGGGCATGGCCAACTCAATGTCACTCACGGCAAGGTGCGGCGGCGCAGGCAGGCCGAAGCGGCAGTGGCAATAACCGGACCCTTAGACTTACCTTTGTGCAGCAACAGCAAGAGTGATTCTCTGACTCATCTCTTACTGGATCTCACTGTCCGACAGGATTTTTAAAAATATTTTTGTAGCAGGAAACGGCAGGCGGCTACTTCCGCTTTGTTGACGCAGCTGGGCATGATTCCACCCCAAGACACTGGCCTCCAGCCACTGCTTTTTCAGTGAGAGCGGACTCCAGCCGCCATTCTTTTCCAGTGTGAGGGGCCTCCAGCCACCGCTCTTTTTCGGTAAGAGCAGTTTTCAGCCGCCGCTCTTTTACAGCACAAGGGGCCTCCAGCTGCCATTCTTTTCCGGTGCAAGCAGGTGGCAGTTTGAGCCTGAACCGAGGCTGCAGGCACTGCCAGCTCACTTCCAGCCGGCAAAGAAGTGGTGACTGGAGGCCGCTTGCACTAGCAAAGAGGTGGCAGTTGTCACCTTGGTTCAGGCCAGCAAAGAGATGGTGGATGAAGGCTGCTCAGGCCGGCAAAGCGGTGGTAGCTGGAGGCTACTCATACTGGCAGAGGCAGTGACAGCTGCCTCTATTTGGGCCGGCAAAGAGGCAGAAGCTGCTCGCACCGGCAAAGAAAGACTCACCAGGCAGACAGATAGCTGGGCCAAAAAGTTTTTGAATCTGGTTACAAACACATACTTGGGTGGTGATCAAACACAACCCTGACTCAGAAATTCCTGAAGATGAAGCATTAGAAGACAAAGAAATCGCCAAAGTTATGAAACGAATTATGGTTGTGACCAGTGGTTCTACTGTACATACAATTCAGTGATGGTGAAGCAAAAGAAAAGATTTAAGAGTTTGAAGCTAGGAAAGAGAATGTTCAAAGCGGTTATTGCATCAAACTGATAAAGCTTTGAGATATTATTTATTGATCATACTTTCACTGCAGTCACACTGATTCTCTGCAATTTATAATGGAAGACCAAGTATTGCCAGCTAGTGTCAGAAAAGTAAACTATTGCAATATACTGTACATGAAACTGTCTTTGAGGATGGAAGCTTCAACTGGCTGGAAATGCAACAGCCTATGTGCTAAATAAGGGAGGGCAAATTTAGCAATGTTACTGATACCACAGCAGCTCTCCAGTACCGGATTGCTTCTATATTGAATCCAAAGTGCTGGTGATTACTTTTAGTCTTACAAGGTTCAACCTACATCCTCCAGGAACTTGCAGGATCATCTTTCTGGCAAGGGTTAGCTTGCTTTTATTTTAAAATGGGTCTTCAAAACGGTGTGTGTGGCTGAGAACCCATCAATATGCTTTCACAATGGCTGCCAGCACTCAGAAATGCAGCTTTGCTCCGCATTAGGAAGGCTTCTCACTGGGTGGTCGAATGCATCAAGAAAGACACCAACGCAGGTTCTATCTTGAGTGAGTTGCCCCGATCACAAGTTCGGGAAGCTCTTTTATTAAAAACACATAGTGATACGTCATAAGCGGTGAATTCTATCCAATCATTATGTTACATGAGCAGAAATATTAGTGGACACATAGTTACATCCAATTACAGTGCATAAGGTCAGTTTAGAGGGTACAAAGTAGCCAATTAGCGTTTGCAGTCCAGTTATTAGCCCATGGTGACGTGTTGTTGATTGATGTTCCTGGTACACGCTTTCAGCCTACGTGTGGCCTTGAGGCCTTGCCTGTACCGAAACTGTAGAAGCTAATTTATTACTGCAAGAAACACTGCCTGGTTGATACAAAATGTATATATTTCCTTTAAGAAGGCACTGAGTACTTCCATTTTTCTTCAGAACGTTTGGGCATTGGTAGTAGAAAACCTTTTTTAATTTCATTAGTTTGGGATTTATTTATTTTTTGTATTCTCTGTTGCAAACCATTATGTGATTCAGGAAACATTAATAATTTTAAATGCATGAATGTATGTATAAATAAAATAGAAGAGTTTGTAATTTTGTGATTAACAAAAGTCCTCAAGACCCCATAAACAAGTGTCTCTTAAAATCTAGATCCCTTCATTCTTATCAGCACTTGTAAGCACTACTTTAAAAATTGGACAATCATTTGCATATATTTGCAGTTGCATGGCAACAACTTCCCGAGATATAATCAATAGAGGAAGTGTGTAAAGTGCGGTAGCCATCTGGGACAATATTTTTTTCCTTTTTGGCAACCTCCCAGTTTGCAGCAGCTTCCATTTCCCAAACAAGACACTAGCATGGCATGACAGGTTCAGCTACATACAGCCAGCCAGCCAGCCAGTTTGAACTCCCTTATAATAAGGAACTGGAAAAAGGTTTTCTGGAGGTTCCTTCAGTCAGCACAAAATTTAGTATCACTTCAAGAGTTTTTAAATAAATATTAGTCACTATTTATCTACTGTCACTGTGTTTAACAATCTGAGATACTTGACATCTCATGTTATCTGTTCTGACCATGACATGTTCAAATTAACTGTTTTGTTCGAGCTTGTAAATTTATATTCATTAATAGAAAGATTTTGGGTATTAAGAGCTTTTTAGTTTGTTTTTATCTTAGAAGGCTATATAGAATATCATTTGAAACCACACAAACCATTCCAGTTCATATGTATTTCTTTTTCTTTTGTTCTTTCTTTTTCTTTCTATCTATCTATCTATTATCTATCTATCATCTATCTATCTATCTATCTATCTATCTATCAATCTATCTATCTATCTATCTACCTACCTACCTACCTACCTACCTATCATCTATCAATCCATCCATGTTTACCACACATTCCACCATTTTCTTGATGAACTGTAACTGCAATTGATTGAAGATTGCTAACTCTAATCTAAAGATTATTCTGCAGGAAGGACAAAGATCGATTCATTTTTTCAAAAAAGAATAGTATAAAATATGAAAACTTCATTCTGTACTGTTCTATAAAAAGAAATTATTTTGCATTTGAGAAACCCAAAGAATTAATTTATTCTTCTGCTATTTTAGTTGTTTTAGAAATGAACACATCTTTCACAGCCAGGTATAAATAGAAATTTATTTTAATATAATTTATAGTTACATAATTTTCATGTTTCCATAAACAATCATAATCATCCACCAGGATAGGGAAAAGTTTTTCAGATGTATACTAACTTTTCAGATATATATAGTTCTGCGGTGGGGGGAAATATGATGTGTTGACACATAATATAGAAAAATGTAACAATATTTTTATTTTCAGCATATAAAGTCACCAGATTTTTGGAAGCAATTTGAAAAATTAAAAAATTGAAGTTTAGTACAAAAATATCCACTGATATTAAATAATGCAACGTGGATTGTTTTTGCTTTCATAATTGGCCATGACTTCATCAAGATGATATTATATAAAATATATTTTGCAATGATTTCTAGCTACAAGAGTCTGACAACGTGACAAGAACTCTGTGAAATGAGTATACTTGGTTTAAAAGTAAAAACAATAGCACTAGGGAAAATGACTTCTATATTCCACGTATTTGTTAAACAAACTCCTCCATCATGCTGTTATTCTGAGGAAAAAAAACACAGAAGCACCTTTTGGTTACCTGTTCATTTCTTTCCACTCCACAAATGCTAATCTAGGTGAAAATTATGTAATTTTCATTATGAAAATAGAATGAGATGAAAGGCTCTTTAAGATTTTTGGATGTAGAGGAGTTCCTAACGTTTTAGTTTATGTACTCCATTCTGCATAACTCATTCTTGAAGTTAGTTTACAGAAATTAAAACCAAAAGTGATTATGTGAACTAGGCATTGTTATTAAAATCTATTACTATATCCCTAAATGATCTAAAATTTTACTTTATTCACATATATTTCTTCTTGTGAGATATTATTAAACCTTGTATTCTATTTTCATTTTTAGTTGGAGAGCTCTGTGGAATTTTTAAATTGGCTGAAATCATTATCTACTTCAGACGCATATTTCCATCTTCGAAGTTCTTCAATGTCATCGGTGTTCCATAGTTTTGCAAAATGCATCAAACATTTTCTAAAAAAAGTTCAATATTAAAAAGTATTAATCAATCATCAACATGTAAGTATCTCCACTCTTATTTCATATGCATAAAATATTTATATACATTAAATGCTAAACACAGTAATATACTTTCCTACTTGATAATGCAAAATGAACATAGCATACTTTGTATCAGAAGGGAGTTGAGAAAACAGAAATAAAACTCCCCAAATCTCTGCACAAAATTCACTGAAATAGTCCTACATTAACTTAAAAATTAAAGTTAAATTAAAAGGGCATATGCTCAGCTTCATTGTGTAATTAAGAACAATTGGTTTTCATTCATGTTAAAAATTGACACTTTATATTTTAGTGTTTTTTTCCATTTAGCTCCTACTCTCTGGCATCAACTCCCTCTTTAATACTGTGTATCTTTAGGTTTCCTAAAGTTTAAATAGTCCCTTAAAACTCTTCTTTTTACAGACCTTTATAAGCCAAAATAATATTCTTTCTTTTTAATCACTATTATTTATGGGTAGTTCTTGCTTAATATCAGTACATTCAGTGACTGTTCAAAGTTAACTAAATGATGGAACTTATGATCAGTCCTCAAAGTTTCAGCCATTGCAATGCCCTACAGTCACATAAACTAAATTCAGGCCCACTCGAGCTCACCATTTATGATCACCTTTTGGTCACCTGCCTATGTGCCAGTGGGTCCTGTCACACCATGCAACACTATGTACTGTCCAGGCCCTTCTTTTGTGCTATGCTCTTTCACAATGGTGCTGCCAGGTCCTGTGTTCACATCCCACCCAGAGCCTTGTCTTGTGAAAGGTGGCCCTAGTTGCAAAAAACGGACCTACCAGCCGTAGTGTAAACTGAGGTCTTGGTAGCTCGTGAAAGAAGCTGTGGCTAGTATAATAGTAATGCAGAGCATGGTAGGAATGGCAGCAGGTAGGCAGCCAGCCAAAAGAGAAGAGATTGGGGGAGACAGGAGAAGTTCAGGAAGGGGTAAAGGAGGCAATCCTTTACCTTACTGAGGCTCAGATCTGGGAGGGACCAAACCAGAAATGGCTTGAATCAGGATGCGTCTTCACTTAACAATCAACGGGCTTCAGTTAATAATAGCAATGGGAACCGTCAGGACTGCTAATGTGATGGACTCACATGCCATCACAGTCATTGAGGGTTTTCTCCATATCATAGTTACGCTGTATTACATCATGTCTTATATTGTTTATTATATTGTTTTATTGCTGCTGTTGCATATTATTTTTTTGTACATCTATTGTTCATCTTTTGTTCATCTACACCAGTGATGCTGGTCTGAGTGCCCAAAGTGCGCGCACACACCCAAAATGCAAGGCGCACCCCTTCGCATGCGTGACCCACGTCTGCCCCCTGCGCATGCGCGTCAGAGACCCAAGGCACACATGCATGCATGGTGGAGCTGAGCTGGGGCGACGATGCGCGTGCCCACAGAGAGGGCTCTGTGTGTCACCTGTGGCACGCGTGCCATAGGTTCGCCAGCACTGACCTAGACCAACAGGAATGTCCTAACTTCTATAGCAAGACTGTCAATAGACCTTAAACTAAGACTTAGACAACAAAACTTAATTTTTAAAAATTATTGGATTCTTATCACACTTGCATAGAAGAGGATTACCTAGGACAGCTTTTTGATGGAGATGTAAGGACATGGTTCCTTACAAAGCATTTCTTACAATGTCTTATACTTATTAGGTTTGAGGAGAAAATAATGAATTATATAAATGTGACTGTGTAACAAAAGTTGACTTTTTCAAAGGATAATACTCTTTTGAATTATATATCTTGGCCATGGAATTTGACAACTGGACAACAAAAATGGATTCTGAATGCCCTTGCACTTGTAACACTAAAAGATGTATGTATAGCCACATTTATTAAATGTATTGAAGACTTGATTTCACTTGCTACTTCTAAGCGGATTGCTTATAGACATAAACTTTGTATGGATAATTATAATGAAATATGAGACTCATTTATACAAAATACAGTAGCTTAAAAAGCATGATAGTTACGTAAGTATATTAGAAATGAATATTCATTTTTATTTCACACATACCTACTTGCAAAAGGTTTGTATTAGATAATTATATATAGAATTGTAACTCTTTACCATAATGACTTATTATACTTTATATTTTTGTTGTATTTTTTTCCACTTATTTTTAAGCATGTGTATTTTTATTATGTATTTTTGTGTTTTGTTTCTTGTTTTTTCTTTTTCTGTTACTATTTTAAAAAGCAATAAAATATTTTAAAAAGTTCTACTGGAATAATCAATTAAAAGGTATTATGATTTTTTTCTGGAGAAAAGTATTATTATCAAAGGTAACTATATATTCTAATGTTTCTTTTGCACATGACAATTGATTATGCACATCAACATAAATTAGATCACAACTGCTTGCAAAGGCAGTTTAGCATTCAAATGTTTGCTTTTTATGTGCATTTTTCTCTCTCTCAAATTCTCTCACAGAAAATACTAGGATTAATTTTTTAAAAAGTAAAAGGTTACAACTATACTGTGATTACAGAAAATAAAGTACTGGCATTATTAGTTCTTTAATATTACATTACTAAGGGATGAGAATGTGGGTTGTACCAGGGAATCGTGACTGGAATTTTTAAAGTTTTTAATGCTGGAGGACTTTAATTTCCTCTTCTTAGGTTGGGTCTAGAGTTGCTCAGAACTTTGTGAACACCATGGAACTATTTCAGGTTATTTCAGCCTCAAGTCAAGGGTGATCATATCCTAAACCTATTGTTTACCTTGGAACAATTGACATGTGATCTGAAAATAAGGGGATATTGTCATCAATCCCTTTTCTACTTAGCTGCACATTTTCTATTCATTCTTTTCTATTAAAGATCTATCTCTAATATAGAAATATCTTAGCTCTATGTACTTCTAGACTATTACTCTTTTCTAC
Source organism: Notechis scutatus (assembly GCF_049901735.1). Taxonomy (NCBI): domain Eukaryota; kingdom Metazoa; phylum Chordata; class Lepidosauria; order Squamata; family Elapidae; genus Notechis; species Notechis scutatus. The sequence goes on from NC_142010.1 coordinate 232,503,867, forward strand.
ATTAATGTATAAAATACATCTTGAAGATTGGGAAAATATGGCAGATTAAAAGAGTTATATGAATTAAAGCACAACATTATAAATTATTTCCAAGTGATGGCAAATACATTGGAAAACTATTCTAGCGGAAAAGTTGATTTCTCCCAAAAAAATCAGTATTATGAATAATGCAAAGACTATTTTTATCCTATTATGTTTATATAACATAAGCACAATCTGTTAATTACCCAGTTCTAGTGCCTAGGTAATGTGTTTAAATAGAATAGTATACTGTTAATAAAATTAAATACTGTTAATAAAATTAAATAGAAAAAACTTTCCATACATCATATCATTGCATACTATGTTTATCTGAGAAGAAAGCAACCTCTCGGGAATTTTTCCAAAGAAGTAGATTGAAAACACAGGCAAAAATCTGCATGATACACAGCTTTTAACATGGGGAGCTGCCAACCTCAGTTGAAACCAATCCTAGAGATTCTTAATAAATTATACAAGATATACAGTACAGTTCTGTACATATGTGGATTTGCATGTATCCACATAAACACATACATGCAAGCCAAAAATCACATTTCACAAAAGCCCAAAGCAAACGAAATTATATTAATAGAACACATACTATTACAATATCTATTTCTAAAATTAGCTCCCTTTATTTAGCAAATATGTACAACTCCTCTCACAGACAAATGCATAAACAAACATGCACACTTCTGAGTTGCATTTCTCCTTGACATTTATAAATGCCATATTACAAAACAAAGTGAGCCAATCTTTTTTCTAACCTTCTCACATTAGCTGATCTTTCTAGTTCCTTTGATTTAAATGCTGCCTTTTTAAGAATTTCTTTTGGCACATCTGCCAGTTTAGCAACATTTAAGCCATAGCTTCTTGCAGCAACTTCTTTAGTTATTTGATAAAGGAAAGTAACACAGTCAAGATTATTTTGTTCTTCAAAATCTAAAAAGAAAAAATATATTAATTACTTTACAATGAATTCTTTTAGTAAGTTTTTGAAGCTATTTTTAATCAGATACATGAAAATCCCAAAGTTCTGCAAATAGAATTCCAGAACATTCAATTTTTCTCTGGACCATGTTGATTCAATTATTCTAGACATGGTCTGGCAGTTTTATGGAACTTAATCCTCTAAACTGGAAGTGTTCTATGGGTTTTTATGGGGGTTAGGACAAAACATATCTGGAATACTACAGATCCCTTAAGAACAGAGGATTCATTCCTGGAATAAAGACTAAGCCAAAATATCACTCCGAGAAGAAACACAATTCTGGGATTTTTCTGAATGGTCAGTTTCAGCGATCCTTGTTGCCCATCATAGACACCTAGTTTTCAGTAATTCTAATTCTGTTGCTGAATATGTTTAGCTTTAATCAAATTGTTCTAACTCCTATTAAAATGACTAAAATTAAGAGATAGACAATCTAACAGCTTTAAGGAATTACTGAAAAGAAGATATCAGTCTGATCAATTTGATATCATACCATCTTCTGGTTTACTATAATCTTCATTCACTAGAAAAGACATATGGTAGTTCTCAACATGGGTCGGATAGGTTCTTTCCAACTCACACAGCGGAGGATAATGGGTAACAAATAGTGTCAATGAACCAACCTAGAGAGGAAAATATATTTTTAAGATTTGAAAGTATGTCATCAACTATCAGCAAGCTGATAACCTAACTATCATTTTCCTTTAACTAAATCTGATGTTTTAGTTTTGTCCTACAGCATAAAGTGCTCCTTAATATACACCAATATTTAGAATTTTTATACATTGTAAAATGGGGTGCAAATTGATCCTTCATTTTGCAGGTTAATCCTGGGTTATACAGAGGAGAAATTCCTTCATCTAATTTCAGTGATGAGAAGTACCCTACACTTCTAACAGAAGTTCTGACATTAACTAAGTCCTAAAGAAGCATGACCCATTTGTGGCAGCCATTCACTTTCATACAAGGTGGGTACATTTTTTTAAGCTGGTATTGTTAGTGTGAGCTACAGTTACAATTTTATGTCTGTAAATATAATTTCAATGATATCATTATTAAATTGCACCCCATATATACAAGGTCCTGTTCTGAGCATCTCAACATCTGAAAAACTTTCCAACTATTAGTGAAAAAGCAGCCGAAGTAAGAATCTTAAGAGACTTTCGAGAACATTGTAAAAGTAAGGCTATAATGGGCAAAGTTGGTAAATGCTGATTTGATTGATTTGTAAATATGTATTATTGTTTTAATTAATACGTTTTGTACTGATCTCATATGCAAACTATCAAAAATGTTGACCTTAAATTGACTTAAAATTCAAATACCTCCTTTCAATAAGAAGCTGAAGGCTTGCTACATATAATATCTATTTCTCCCACATTTTATTTAAGATGATAATTTGCTAAGAATTATACTTAATTGAATAATATACAGTACTTACATTCTTAATGAAATGTTCTAGAGTAGCATAAGCAATTGCAATACCATCATGTGTACTAGTTCCTCTTCCCAGTTCATCCAAAATTACTAGTGAATGTGAAGTTGCTTTTTGAATAATTGCTGCTGTATCTGTCAATTCTTCCATAAATGTACTGCGACCTCTAAATACATTGTCTGAGGCACCCATTCTGCATCCAAAAACAAATGGACAAAGTACTGCGAAGTCTGAAAGATATCGGCCTGGCCACTCTCCAAGCCTGATAAAGGTTTGTAATTGGGAACTATCTTAAATGACTGTTGGCTGGGACTTTGTTGGAGAGGAAATTCATTGTAAATTAAATGAAAGGGGCTTATTGGGATGAGGACTCAGCTTTGTGCTGTTGGGGAAGCCTAGGTCAGAACAGCAACATGCTATTCAAAACTAATTACTATGCCACTATATAAAGCAAAAGTGAAATTTACCATTTCAGCAAATTTTATATCGCTTTATTATTTTAAAAGTTTTCAAAATGTATTCAGCACTTTAAAAATAATTCATCTTTCTAAAAACATAAAAGATAAAGCTTGAGTTAGGACTGTACTGCTTATTTGGCAGATCAAAATATTATCCCAATATTATAAGAATTCAGCTTCTAAGCCCTGGTAAAGACAATAGAATGGCATTATTTAATAATTCTGTTTACTTCATTTAAATAATTAATTTGAAGAAAACCCAAGACAGATACAACTATTCTAAAACTCCTTTACTATACCCACCCCGAAAATGTGTACTTCCTCTACTAGGATTTGTCTTCCATATCTATTTTTAACTGTTGTCTATTTCTTTGTTTAATTAGAAAATTTTTATGGTCACACATCTTAAAAAACAACTAGTCCGCAGGGGAGGAATAATAAAACACTATAAACAAAATGAAAGATACAATTAAATCATAATGCAATAACTAAGACATTGCATAACTAACTTATAAATTAAAGCATGCATCTGTCTATCTAGGTTGGTCCTTCCAGATTTCAAAGGAGACATGCACCATGACACAATTGTAATTGATCAATGGAGCTGGTCAACATTAATATAATCTCCCACTAAAATTATTACCAATAATTTTTCATCTTTTTCACTGCATGTTATAAACTGAGTGAACTGATCCAATATAAGGAGTTATTCTCAAATATTAATTAGGAGACTCATTAACACATATCAAATTTACCTAATTGGAAATTAGAAATTAAAGAATTTCAAAGCTAACAAAATACATTTAAGCATGTTAAGACTCAAAAGATGTATGTCAATAATCCAATTAAAATTATAAATACACAGGTATATATGTTGTACAGGTAACCCTCATTTAATGATGGTAATTAGGACTGGAATTTCTATCACCAAGCAATGCAGTTGTAAAGTGTTACATCACATGACCACATTGCTTAACGACAGCAATCCCAGCAGTCCTTGTCATCAATAAGCAAGGATCATGGGTTGTTAAGCAAAGACCTCCTCACAACTACTTGCTGGCTTGCAATAAGCAAAGTCAATAAGGAAGCTGGCAGGAAGTTGCAAGTCCTAAAGGCTTATAATCCAGCCAGTTTGCAGGTGGACTTCTGCAGCACAGAAGAGGTCGGGATGGCTGCTACAGGGTAAGAAGGATGCATAGATGGGCCACCATGGGTGGAACCTGTGGGCACACGGGACTATGGAGTATGAGATTTACAGGTTTTTGTATTCCATAGCCAAGTTCTTCAGGGGAAAAAAAGGCATGGGAGTTCAAATGACTTATAGGAGTGTCTTACAATCTTCCCTGCCAGCTTCCCTACTGACTCTGCTTGTGGAAGAACCTGGTAGGAAAGGTCACAAATGGCAATCACATGACCAGAGAACATTGCATCATTAGAATGAGCTGGTTATTCTGTTAGCTTCTGGTTGCCAAGTGCCAAGATTGCAATCACATGACCACGGAGGTGAGTGGGTGCTGAGACAGCCACAACTTTGAAGATCAGTTGTAAGGACCATTCATTCAATGCCATTGTAGCTTTGAATGGTCACAGAATAAGTGGTTGTTAACTGAGAACTACCTGCATCTGAATATATCAAACCTTTTTTTGAAATTCATTTTCTCTTTATTAAAGTTATAATAGAGCTATGCTACTGCTATAATTTTTTTAATTCCATTACATGATGTGCTACTGGGGCTGATTTTCTTCATAAAGCAGCAGCATTCTTTAATTAGCTTCTACATTAGAATTAGATAGCCTGTTCACAAAAGTACCCACAATAGGCATGTGGAGGTACAGGATAAGGGATTACTGCTGTAGTCTTAAAATGTTAACGTGAATGTTTTGTGATAATCCTAAAAAAGGAAAAATGTAACATTAAAACTGAAAAATAAGAGCTACCCCAAAAATGTGTTTGTTATCTTACCTGGTGAATATACCATCCACAATACCAATTCTTACTTCTTCAGCTGGTACATAAGAACCAATCTGTGCCATGATAGTAATTAATGCAACTTGTTTTATGTAAGAGCTCTTTCCCCCCATGTTAGGTCCAGTGATTACCATTACTCTTTGACTATTTTCCTGGAAAATGAAACATAATTAGATTATTTTAAACCAAACCTCATGCAAAAGTTTCAGACATTTGGTGATCGTATACAGACCACCTAAACAGATTCCAAATTACTACACCAAAAATTTCTAATTTAGGGAGCCTCAGTAAGATTTCATTCACTTATTACCACTGCTTCGCAAAAATATTTAAAATTCAAATGACAATGTAATTGCAAATGTAATAGTTATATGGCATTGTTAGAACTGTTTTAAAAAATAATGTCATCCTGGAATAAAAAATATTTTTATATTAAAAATCTGGAGTGTTGTATGTAAAAAAGCACTTCTCCACAAAGGAAGCAGCAGCATCGAAGGATTTGTTTGTGTGCATTGCTGTTCTTTGCCTGAATTTATGTACATACATATTTTCTAATCTAATCATTCAAATCTAATCATTCAAATCTAAACATGGATGGACGACTATGAAAAGATGTTTTGAAGCACTTTATCTGTAATACCCTTGTGGTTATTCAAAATGTTTGCATTAAAAACATATTACAATATTCTGTGTGATAAAAATCCATGACTAGTCTAAATGAGTTTTCCTCATCTCTGCCATTTCAGATGCCTCAAAATCTTCTCTAGAAAGACCCAAAGTTTAGAATATATTTTAGACCATGCAGTAAATAAAGAGCCAACACAGAAACAAATGTGAGACTATGTAATTTTATTTATTTGAATATTATTTATTCATATGAATATTATTTATTCATTTTCTAAGTCTACAACTTAAGTGTAATTATCTAAAAACCTAGGCAACTTAATGGTATATTCTGAACCTTTCATGGGAATTGCTGTTTGGATGCAGTCACTGTATTATTTAACAGTTTTCTAAAAACTAAAATCAATGTTACGATCTTCTAATTATTTCAGTTCTTAAAAGTTTACTTACTGATAAGAATGTATCATTCGGAACATATTGCTGTTGCTCTCCTAGTAACACATCTATCACAGGATGTTTCCCATTTTTTATCATTATTTCTGATTTTTCATCTATTATGACAGGTCTGAAAAACAAATATGTTTATAGACTGAATGGAGGAGAATCTCTAGTTTTCAAACATGGCATGCAAGAATTGATCAGTACTTTTGTAAATTTACAATGTTTCCTTAAATATTCCAGTACTGTTGTTTTTTTTTTAAAAAACAAACAAACAATTACCTGCAATAATCTCCTTGTTTGGCAGCCTCAGCCAAGGAAAAAACACAGTCCACCGTTGCTAGATGACCCACAGCTTGAGAGAGTGCATGATAATGCTCATTAAAATGACTATATAGAGAGAGAAGTACATTGGGAAGGAAAAAGAATGAACGAAATATTAATACAAATAAACTCTAGTCTAACCTGTCAGCAATGCTACCTCCGTACAAAGTTTCTTACATGCGTTGTCTGTTTTCAATACATAGTCTAAGCGTAAATCTAGTTACACATACACAGTAAAAAAAGAAATTTTGATAGGTTTGATTGTTTATGATGAGAGATGATACAAAGAGGTTGGGAAATTCTGAAAGGGGAACATTCGTAGCACTTTTTAAAGGGATTTTTTTGTCTGTCAAAAGCTGCCTGGGTACAGCAATGTGATCAGGAGGAAGAGATGAATGATCCATCATGAAGGAGTACTATGAAAATAATAGTAAAACTGTCAATACAGGTAGTTCATTATTTATGACAACAATTGAGACTTAATCTTCAGTCACTAAGTGAAGAGGTCATTAAGTGAGACAACACGATATCTTTGCTCAAAGTTCACAATCCTGGCTGCAGCCATGAAGCCAGGGTTGCGGTCATGATCACCAGGGTTGCTAAGGGGGTTGGGAGAAAGAGCTCGTCTCCATACTGGGATGAATCCCTCTGGTGGGCAGCCCTTTTGCTCTCAAAAAACTGCCTGCCAGAGGGACTCTGCGGGATGCCAGGCTGAATCCCTCTGGTGGGCAGCCTAGTTGCCCTCAAAGAGGCTGACTGAAAAAGGTCTTCACTGAAATACAGGCAGGATTTTGGGACAGAGTGATTACAGCATGGGGTATTTGCAGCCAGCCCCCAAAGACAAGAGAACTTCTTCTCATTGCCGAAGGCTGTTTGCAAATATCATGTTGCAAATGCTCTTGTGTACCAAGTTCTTGTATGGATTTGGGACTGGGCCTTTTTTGGCCAAGCCCAGAAATCAAAGGAAGTCATGTCAGCAACCGGTAGCAGCTTATGAGTTTCCCTGCCTGCTTACTTATGACTTTCTAGATAAGCAGGCTGGAAGATTGCAAATATGATCAGATGATCACAGGCACTTAGCAACCAGTCACAAGTGTGAACAGATTGCCAAGCACCAGGATTGCAATCACGTGAACCTGAGGAAACTGCAATGGCCATAACTTTGGGCATTGTCATTAAGCAAGAACTAGCTGTGTAGAATTTTCAGTTGTCAATAATTTTATAGTAATGCATATATAAACATATTTACATACTTTTATGATTGTATTAATACTGTTGTATTTCTATATTGTATTTTGTTTGTTATATTTGACCATATTTTTTTAAAAAGCTCCAAAGGGTTTTATTGTGCAATTAATTAAGGGTAGCTGCTCTAGACTGAAAAAATCCAGACAACTATAACATGGCACCAAAGTATTTCAGAGTAACAGTTTCGTCTGGACTTACAGCAAGATTTTGCAGCACAAATTTGGCAACCCTTGTGTTTAGCTTATGATATCATCTAGACCAGGGGTGTCAAACTCACGACAACACATTGTCGTCATGTGACGTATCACAACTTTTTCTCCCTTTGCCAAAACGGGGGTGGATGTGACCAGCACATGACATATCCGGCCTGCAGGCCGCGAGTTTAACACCCCTGATCTAGACTGTTGTGGCCCAGCCGAGCAGTTGGCAGCAGAGTCAGATAGCGAGGAGGTTGGGGAGGAATCTGGGCCAGTCCTGGAGGTTGAGGAAGACTCGGACGAGGGCTCTACGTCAGAAGCAGAGATGGGGCCAGGGCAGGCTGGCAGTCATCAGCTGCCTTTGGGCTCTGACAGCAGTGAGACAGGGGAGCTTCTGGAACCGGTTCCCAGCCTGCGCATGCGCAGATCTGCCAAAAGGAAGGAACAATTAAGAACTCAGGCTTGACGTGGCAGTAAGGCCACAGGTGGACGATGAATGGCCCCTCCCATCAGGATTGAAAGAGGAGCAAAAGGGGAGGCTTTTGCAGGAAACAACACGCTTGTTCGTTCATTCTAGCATCGTGAAGATTTGTTGGTGTAACCCAGCCCTTCCCTGTCAGCACTGCATGTGGAAGTATTTACCGTGCAGCTTTCCAGGATAGATAAAGTCTGAGATAATTAGTATACTTTTGCAAGACTGTTTGCCAAGCTGTTGGCTGAATGTGAATGCACTAAATTTAATAAAAGAGGTTTTGATGGGACTCAGGGTTGGCTTATTGCTTTTTGGGGAAGTCTAGGACAGAACATAGACTACTTTGGTACAACTGTTTATGTCCTGCTACTTATTCAAATTACAAATCATCTATATTTCTGATGTTCTCTATGAGTTGTTCTCAGAGCCATCAAAATAATAAATTAAGCTATTTGTGGACAAACATTTTGAACTGAGGTCATATTTGAAATTATGAAAGCATATTGTAGACATACTCACTTTTGGCTATGCCAAAAGATTTGCCTATTACAAAACGGCTGTCGTGACCAGACAGAAAATTCCACAAAATATGAACTTAGTTCAAATTAATGCTCTCTGCTATCTAGTGGCCCCTGGGGCCAAAACTATGCTGCAAATAAATATGTTGTAAGATATTGGTTCTTTGTTTTGCAGAAAGCCACCTTCCTATGTATGTTGTGAATTTAAGAAAATATTTTTTTAAAAACCTGAGACTAATTATGGATCTTAATAAGCAGCAAAAAGTATATTTTGGTGCACATCCAGTAAGTGCCAATGAGTACCATGTTGCTTATCAATAATCTAAGTCCATAAAAATATCAAAACTTCCCTAAAATACCATGTTTGTGAATTTTAAATATATTCCCATTAAAAATGCAAGGAATGATTTCAGCTAAATTATACAAAATCCATTAACTTTTGATATGTCAGTTATCATAATCTGTTTCTATTCTGAAACCTACTTATTACAATAACAAAAATAGACTTTGTAAACTTACTCTAAAAAACACAGCCATTCCGCATTACAGTCAAGGACCAGTTGCTCACGTAGCTGATTTAGCATTTTGTAGTTTTCTACAATAAAAGGAGTGTGGAAACGGCTCACAACCTTTGTGCTTGAATCAAACAAAACATAAATGTGATTAATCAATAAATTTTTCTGCAGTACATAAAATTAGGTCAGTATCTCCTTAGGATTAATATTTCTGAGAGTTCATTATAGGGTGTGTGTGTGTGTGTGTGTGTACACATAAATACACACACCCTTCTCACTCCTATAGGTGGTTTGTGTCTTCTTAAATCTCAGGTCCTCTACCATAGGTTTGAGAGATTCTCCTAGCATTGCACTCTTCTGGAAAAAGAGCTCTGATGTCATTCCTGGGGTCTGTTGGAGTCACACTCCCAACTTTGGAGTCACAGCCCCATGTGCTCCTACTATCACTGGGACCGGTTTGGCCTTCACTTCCCATAACATCCTTTCTACTTCCAAATGCCCTATCACCTGGCACAATTTGGAGGGGCGGTGGTGTCTGAGACTAAATGAAACAATTACATCTTCCAATAAGTTTGCATAGGTCTTCTAATATTGCCCCAAATCCTTATGATCTGTAATACCGATGCCAGCCAATTTGGCATAGTGGTTAAAGGAACCAAACTAGAAACCAGGAGACCATAAGTTTTAGTCTTATCAACTGTAAACTGTATCAAGCCAACTGTAAATAACTTTACATCAATCATTCTCTCAGCCCTAGGAAGAAGACAATGACAAACCACTTCCAAAAATGTTGCCAAGAAAACTGTATGGTCTATTTTGTTGCTAGAGGCACACCAAAAGTGATATTATAAAAAAAATATACTGATTCATATATTTACTTCAGCACTTTATAATATAAGTTCTGCCATCAGAAGCATCAATGTATAAGCACCATTGAAGTAATTAATATAATAAATAGTAATTAGGATTTATATTAAACTACATACCTGCTAACTTTAATCCAATCTAATGGTACAGAAGATACAACTGAATTTTTAACTTCAATCTGAAACTGAAACACCAAACAATAAAGTATCAAATGATTAATACTGTTTTAAAACAAAATTCTGTAGTACTTGAATAAGGTAGAAGTTCTTCATAATTATCAATGATGCATTTGATGACATAATTCTGTCCCAAAAATGTTAGTATGTATAAGGAAAAGAATACAGCAATAGAAGAAATAGACAAGCAACTATAAGATAAACAGGAATACCAATTCAATTTTCTATTACTATCAAGGCTATAAATTTATTTCAGATAAAGAATGTATAATCACCAAACTTATACCAGTTTATAGAGCAATGTATACAGATTTTCAGACTTTCAAAAACACAAAGAAGAAACGGAGGCAACTTCAGGTAGATAAACTAAAGCACCAATCCACAGAATACTTCTGGATAGTCTTCCCTACTTCATGTTATCTCCCAAGATTGAGACAAAAATTTAGAATTTGGCAGAAAGCATTGGTTTGAAAATGAAGCTTTTGTTTAATCAAAATAAATAACACTGCCATTATAGTTATAAATAATCCCTTAAAACATATATAACAGTTATAACAAAAGCCTATGTATCAAATTCAAGGAATGGAAGGAATCTTTAAAGCTCTCAGGTTCCATTTTCTATGCAATACAGGAATCCAGATGAAAGCAGATTATTCTTGTCATATTTACAAATTCACTTCCACAATTTCACTTCCATATTTACAATTCACTTCCACAATTCCACTGTGAAACCATTTACAATGTTTGGAAATTTTATTCATGTCAAAACTGCTTTATGACCTGAACCGTCAAATGGTCTTCTTCAGTATGATAACTCCTTAAACTTAAATTAAGTTTAAGAAGTTTTAAAGTATTTTAGAATGCCACCATGTCCTACAAAATCATCAATTTTATGGCTAAATCCATCCAGCTCCCTCAATAATGTTATTCTCTTTTCCATAGGAATCTTTCTTAACATGGATTATCCAAAAGTGGACGCAGTAAGATAGTTATATAATACACAAAGGAATGGAATTATTACTTTTCCATTATCTCAGATGACATGTTTTATGGCAGCATATGATTGTTTTTGTCTTTTCTGCAATCACATACTATCGCTGATTTATTCTGTTAGTTGTTCAGCTCATCTACTAAAATCATACTGAGTTGGCCTTCCATCCACAGGATAAAATTTATTGATATGTGACTACAGAACTCTTAGAACTTGACTATCACATACTGCTTTTGCTTCATCAGATTCATCCAGACTATATTTTATAAAAAGCCAATTTTGTATGACAATAATATAAACAGCAATTGACAATTAGTGCTATCATTGTTTACCAACCTATACTTGTATCCTATTTTCAAAGATGAATAGAATAATTGCTTTGCTGCTCAGGGAAAGAAAAACAGAACCTTAAAGTTAAAATCTGGATGAAGCATTGAGAAAGTTATTGTGTACATACTTGCTTACGTGATTGTTGGTAAATAGGCTCATAGTAATTATGAAGCAACCATAGCTCTCACAGTCATCATACTACACTGTAATCTATAAACTACTGTTATCTATATTTTGATATCTATATTGATATTGATATTGCTAACAAAGTGTTATTTTTTCATAATTAATTATTGTCAAAGGACATAATGTAGTTCACAATAATTGAACAGAACTGATCTAAACATAAATCAAGGAGACCATTTTTGGAGTAAAATATGAGATATAACCCATAACAAATTTCAATAAAGCCTCCTATGTCATACTTGTAGACTTGCATTAAGATTTTGATTTGCTTGTTTGTTCCTCATAATCGGTACATTTGTACAGATACTGAAAAATTGGGATCATAAAATTGATCCACTATTTTCATGCTCATAAATGCTCACAATTAAAAGTCCTTTTTTAAACATAAAATTATAATATTAAGATAATGAATTGATGTGAACTTGGTCTCATCAATTTCCATCTCCCTGAGAACAGTAATTAAGATATGAAAAAAATTTTATTTGTCTTTGACCAGTCATAGATTAGCAATTGCACATGTGTGAATGCAACTGCTTTTAAACTATACATATTGATTGTGAACTTGGGAGTTATAGGCCCAACACAAATTAGCTGGGAAAGCGTCACAGGCAAGATGTGCTTCTTATACCAATTGCATGTAAAATAAACTCATCCTTTCCCAGCTTGGAATATTCTAAATTGTGCTGTCTATATTTCCCAGATTCTCAGCCAACAGACATTGTTTAAGAGCAATTGCAATTTCTATACTCATTTAGTATGTTTAGATAACAACATATAAATCCAGGATCCCAACATTCAAACAATGTTTTAAATCTTGTGCTGTGAAATTCAAACTAGGTTTTCTTGCTTATAGAGAAACTGTGTTCATGAAGTGTTTTAAATTGAATCAAAAATTCAGTAAAGAGATCAGTGAATATATTCTAGATTCTCAAATATGTCAATGTGCTACAAAACACTGAGATCTTAGAAAATTGGAAATATATTACTTCGTATAGTATTCTGCAAAGATTTCAGCTCTAAATAGTCTGTCTCTTTGCCAAATATATTATTTCCTTATCATATGTTAATATGATAGCTGAAATGAACCTCAAAACATTTCTCTATTATCATAATTTTAATTACCCTGAGTTAAAAAGAGTTCTGGATAAAACATTGTCTTATGACATGTCCTATTAAATTGTTCTCTTTTGTGTCCCTGTACCATAAATTAGCTAATGCACTTTTATACAGTGTTTAGTTCTTATAATTACTGTAATTAACATTCAATTATTGGCAAAGGTATGCTTACAAACAGATATTGACATTCCCTAACTTATGTTATGACAGTTGACGCTTTTAATAAAGTTTACTCAAAATTTTATTTTTATAATATAACTTTTTGTACATTGTTAGTAAATTTACATACTAAATACATTTTTCTTTAAATGTTACTAGCCTTAAAACAACTCATGCCAACTCCTAATCTTTTTAGCAAAAGCCATAAGGTCAATGATAAGGGATTGTGGAATTTGCATTCCAAATTACGTAAGGGCGGTAAACTGTTTAGCTCTAATCTACTCAGTAAAGGACAACAAAACTGTTGCTGTAAAAATATGATCAGAACTACATGATTGATAAAATTCATTTAACGCTGCATAGACAAACACAGAACATAACAAAGTCAATATAGATATATATTACCTCTTGCCCTGATACTGACACATAGTCCACAGAGGAGGAATTTAGCATTCTTCGTACATCCTGAATATGATTCTGGATTTGACAGAGTACTGTCTGAATCTCATCCCTTCTCTTCCTTATTAAAGGAAAATCATCAAGATCCTTGAATAGTTCAGTTTTGTTTCCAATTCTAAAAGAAAATTCAAATTAACTTTTAATTCAATACCATGGATATTTGTTTAACTCTAAAAGGAAGTCACTGCATCATACCTATACAGTACCCACCAAGTTACAAATTATATGCTTAATTTACTTACTTTGCTGCTTCTTCATTAAGTTTACTTAAATATTTTTTTGTTGAACTAAGCAATTCAGGAATTTCCAAGAGGCTTTTATGCAGCAAGGATGCCCGCAGTTGGACTTGTATAGCTGGAACGAGTGCTTTGACTGCTGTTTCCAAGTTAGAGAGTGTGCTTACTACCAAGTAGAATTCTTGAACAGAACACTGAAAACATAAGCAAGTGTCATTTAAAATGATCCGTTCTGAGGTTACAATAGTCTTGCAAAACTTCCAAATCTAACAAATGAAGTTCTTTAAGATGGCACAGAAATCTGTTTTATAAGTTTGAATACTCTGATAATATATAATTATAAAAAACCCCCCCCACACCCCCCCAAAAAAATATTCTCCCCCCCCCCACACCCCCCCCCCCCCCCCCCCCCCCCCCCCCCCCCCCCCCCCCTTTGGACATTACACTGATAATATATGTGATCCAAGAATATCAATGGTTATGGTAGAAAGAGAATTGACTTAGTTTTAGATGTTTAAAACTGAAGTAATTTAAATAAAATTTTAAATTATGTTAAAGCTGATGATGTAAAGCTGTTCAATACCACAGACAATACTGCTACCCTACAAAAAGATCTTGACTATGTATCTGAATGGTCAAACAAATGGCAACTTCAAATCTCAACAAATAAATGCTCTGTCTTACATATTGGCAAAAAAAAATCAGAAAATAAAATACAAGCTGAATAGTCAAGATCTTGTTGATGACCCAAGCTCTGTAAAGGACCTTGGAATACTCACCTCTAATGATCTAAGTGCTAGAGCCCACTGCAACTACATAGCCAAAAAGGCATTAAGAGTTGTTAACCTAATCCTACGTAGTTTTTCTCTGGTAATATCACACTACTAACCAGAGCATACAAAACATTTGCTAGACCAATACTCGAATACAGTTCATCAGTCTGGAACCCTCATTACGTATCTGATATTAGCACAATTGAGAAAGTCCAGAAATATTTCACAAGAAGAGTTCTCCATTCTTCTACTCATTGTAGAATACCTTATGCCACCAGACTTGAAATTCTAAAACTAGAAAACCTTGAATTACGCCGTCTTCGGTCTGACTTAAGCATGGTATATAAAATCATACATTGCAATGTCCTACCTGTCAATGAATACTTCAGCTTCAACCATAACAACACAAGAGCACACAATAGATACAAACTCAAAGTTAAACCGCACCAAACTTGATTGCAGGAAATACGACTTCAGCAATAGAGTGGTCAATGTCTGGAATACTCTACCCGACTCTGTAGTCTCTTCCCCAAACCCCAAAAACTTTAACCTTAGACTGTCTACTATTGACCTCACCCCTTTCCTAAGAGGTCTGTAGGGGGCGTGCATAAGCGCACCATCGTGCCTACCGTCCCTGTCCTATTGTTTCTCTTATTCTTCTTTTATTTTTCTTATATGTACCCATTTCATGTATTCACAACTATGTATACACTTATACTTATTATCTTGTAAACAATTGGCAAATCAAATAAATAAATCAAATAAATAAATAAATAAATACCAATACATAGCTTAAAATAGTCAATGAATTTTAAAAAGCTAGCATACCAGGAATATAAGAAACATGCACAGTTTTAAAAGTTTAAAATTGCCATTGTTAAAAGCTTAGATATTTCTAATTATTTTCTGCCTTACAATGTATAAAACACATTTCAGGAAAAGTTGCCTGCATTGAAATATAATAAGAATGTGTTTCTTAAATTATCTGTAGTCTTACCTTTTTATGATAAATACTACAGATTCCTCTCTCAACATCTGGAACCTTATACAACAGAGACATGATTTGACCAAGAACACTTGATTCTGAGGAGAGAATCTCAGACACTGCATCAAGTCGGGAATTAATTTCACTGTAAAATAGAGGATAAATTAGATAAATAAAATCTTACTCCTTTTCTGCATTTTCAATAATTACTCCAAATAATAATGGAATAATAATGATCTATGGATATATTATAACATGCCTTGAAAGAAACAGACTCTCTTATTTTGATGCTAAAAAGATAATATGAAATTAATCAAACTACCTTTGATTATAAGAAATACCATAAATGGGACATCACAGTTCTTCCTGTGTCCAAGATGCACTTTGATCTGACCACTTAGTCTTCTATATTACAAACATCCTCAAAATCATTAAGTTTTTGCTGTTATTACCAAACAAGCAGGCTTTGAATTTTTTGCTAGGAGGAAACTGCAAACCAAGATACTCCCAAGGAGAGGAAGGCAAACCTGCTTTGTTTCTCTCACTGTTGGTAGCAACTAGATTGGTTCTCAACTCCGTTATTCACAGTTTTTTTCCCCAACCAAAATATTTCAAAATTTGTCACTTTACATTAATGGAAAAATTCTACTGACATCTCCTAATAATCTCCAGCTCCTGAATCTCCCTCGTTTCTTCCTCTCATGCCTCTATCTTGCTTCATTACTTCTATTTGTGAAGCGAGAATTACTTCTATTTCTCAAAGGGTTAAGTCTACATTGATGGGTTTGTGGGTCCTATTACTGCTGCTGTCACCACCTTCAACCTCATTGCTGCCTGTACCACTCAGCTAATTAGGATGGCACAAACATTGAAGTTGTTTCATTAATTTAGCTGGGAGATGAACTAATCTCTATCAAAATTTACAATTTGTAAATCAACTTGGTTTCATAAGTCATTATCTGTTAGTTTTTATCAGTAATTCATTATATACAGTAGGTATTGGCAGAAACATGCAAATTTCATTATGTAATTTACAATATAGTATACCAGTTTGAATTAGAGTATGATAACGTATTATGACAGTCTAAAGGCTGTGATCCTTTGCTGTAAGGTTAATCTGCACTTTAATCATTTTCACATATGGCTATGATACACAGTTCCAATGATCTAACACCAACATGGCAAATACTGTGCCTGCAATAATCCTCAGTATTAAAAAGGGAGAGTAGGAGGGAAAGGGTCAATGGGCACAATCTGATATCAAGTGACCTATTTTTTCTCTCTCTCACAGAATCATGTTTTGAAATACTGTCCCAAGAATAATACACTATAAAATCATAGAGGATTATCTTCAGCTTACTTAACAGAAGAAACATACCAATATAAAAGGCAGTTTTAAATGCTTTTTACGTCAGTTCTATGGTAGTTCTATTACAAATAAGACTATCACAAATATTATCAGATATAGCAATTCAAAAGACGTTTTCATTTTATTTGGTATTATCCTACACTATTATAATTTACATTTTAAAAAACTGCATTTAGTATAAAATAGAATTATGTAGAATTGAGATATTTAGTTTAAATTATTTACACATTTCTTTATTCAACGGAATGCAATATTAACCTGATTTCAAGCTGGGCACAGTGACAAAGTAAGGCTAGGTGCAAAAGTAATAAATATCCTTATCCTTAAGAGAAATAGCCAGCTCTTCATAGCTGGAGCTGACACAGATATATACAATGCTCAATTTCCTTATTCTTAGTTTTTGGTTATAAATTTACGTCCTTTATTTTTGCAGTCAATTGATTAATCTACCCAAGCCATATCCTTGAAATTTCTATTGGCTGCTAATTCAGAGAATGTGGGAATTCTGATACAAAGTCTTATATGGGTTTTAAGATGACTGGGGCCCTACTTTTCCCTTTTTCGAATATTGGAACTATGCTTGTTCTTCTCCAATGTTCTGAAATCATACCAGTTCTCTATGAGTTTTCAAAGATTACACCCAGCTGTTCTAGATCACTTTTCAGCCCTTTCAACACTCGAGAATTAATTTGCATATCCCTGGAGGCAAATTCATCTAAGGTAGAAAAGAGGGGAGGTGTCAACTTACGTAATAAAAATTCTTCATAAAAACAATGTGTATGTGCATATGTGCATATTCACATGTATACATGTGTGTGTATACATACACATATATTACATATATAATTTTATTAAGAATTTTTATTATAATAATAAGATCTAATGTAAATTAAATTTAAAGAAAGGAAAGAGAATACAAAGAATGAGTAAAAAATGCAAGAAAAAAGAAGGAATATGAAAGAGGAAATATCTGTCATGCCCCTGGTGGAGACTGACTCTGAACAGTCAGAGAAGGACCCACACCCATCCCCTATCCATCCTAGGGCACGCAGGGAGGAGAGGATCAGGGTAAAATGTGGTCTACTCGGGAGGAGAGGGCCATGATCCTCTTCATGGGTTGCAGGTGGGAGATTTGCATAAGAGTATGGACCTGCGTGCTAAAAGATGCTGGAGACAAATTAGTGTTTTATTTCTAAAGAAGGTTTATCTTGGTTGGCATTCTTCCAACGAACTGTACCTGGTTATCTTCTGGCAATTATCTATCCTGGTCTGTCACGGAACTTAATTCAGTGCAGTTTGTTTTTGGTTTTTGCTTCATTATCAGCTCTTTGAATGTGAACTGTGTTTCTTGCCATTGAAATGTTATTTTGAAAATAATTTATTCCTCCACTGTGAACAATTAAACAGTGAAGCCAAGTTGAAGGCATTAAAGGACTTTTATTTATGTTTTGGTTTTTGTTATATTTTTGAGATACTCTGGGTCATCACAATATCTTCCAACTTTCATCACAAACAGAAAAAAGCTTAGTGACTCTTCACACCCCCTAATGTTACAAACATCACAACATGGCCAGGGCCCATTATGGTTGTAGGTTGAGGACTACCTGTATCTCATCCCTTATCTACAAACAAATCAATAAAATAGCATTTTTTCAGTCCTGGTATCAGCCGAAAATCCATTTTGGAGAAATAAAAATGAATGGCATAAATATTTAGTTTTTAAGTTTTGGTACTAGAAAAGTGGAACATGTATGTGAGGAGATTAGTAAGTAAATCTCCAAATTTGAATTACAATGGAAAGCAACAGGAACTGATCTCCCTTGCATGTAAAAGAAAGTTAAATTAACTGCTCCCTCCACCCAAAAAAAAATCTTCCAATTTTCATTGGAGGCAGAAAGATTTCTTCTCTTTTCTTAACCATCTAACTAAAATTCTGACAATTCTATGAGGTCACTAACATGTTTTCTATTGCTATCACTCAATCTCTTTCTAGCATTATTTTTATGAAATAACATTTTTTCAGAACAGATGAACAACACTAGTGAAAATATTCATGAATGCATTTAAGATAATTATGTGTAGAATGCAGATCTAACTCTCTTCGGCTAAATGACAATCAAGGACTTTTGTTATGCATGAATGAAGTGCAATTTCAGCAACATGTGCCAAGAAAATGAGTAAACCAATGAAAAAAGATGAATGATTAAATGCTTGCTTCACTTACACATTGATTTACATACAATATATAACAGAATAGTAAGATGTGCTGATACTGACATGGCTTTATGAGTTCTAATGAACTATAACTTAAATAACTTCTACAGAGGACTGTGTGTCTGACACTTTGAAATGTAACATTGCCCTTAAATAAATAATTTGGTAGCATTTTCTACAATAAAGACTTCATAACTGAATCCTTACCCACTGAAAATCTATAAACAACCAGTAAACATCTCTGAGGAATGTAGAAGTAACGAGACTGCAACAACTTGGATTTTGCCTGAATCACTATATATTTTCTATGGAGTTAGTACTAACCCTGAGTCCTAAATGTTCTTCTGTTTTTTACATCAGTGCCTTATATAAGGGATATGTTTACATGTTTGTTTTTTTGTTCAATTTATATCCATTACAAACAAAAAGACTCTTGGCAGGCCACCATCCAGGATACTCCCATGTCCTTTTTATAAAAACAATGTTCTAATCATGCTTTTGCTTTCCTAGTTTTGTATTCCTGTACTGCTGGATTCAGTCAGTCCTATCATTCAGTTAAAACTGTATTGTTTGAGCAATTTAATATATTACCTAAAATAGAATTCCATTGTTTGCACATCATTTTTATTACAACAGATTACATGACTTTATGTTAGCAAGCTCAAACAATATTAAATTTCCCTAAATGCAATACAACAGACCAGCCAAATGCATTCTGTTTTACATTGCTTTTGAAAGACAATGAAACATTTACTGTACATAAAGCTTTTGCATAACTATGAAAATCTGTGCTGCCTTCTCTGAACTCGTTCACATTAGTGAGATAAAGCTCCTGAGGTATTTTTTTAATATAGATCTTTTGATCTTTGTTCTAGAACAGCAACTATCCAACAGGGTTAAGCAGGATAGGCTCTCTCATCATTCAGGAGTGCCATTTATAAGGGTCATAGAAGCCTTCCTTTTTGCTCTCCCTCTTAAAACCTGCCCTAAACGTTCATGTTGCCCCTTCCCCATTAGCACTCAGAAATCTATTAACTTGGCTGATCAAACAAACCCAGGTGGATGGGTAGGAGGTGAATAAGAAAGATGCTTGTTCCTCAGAAATGGTTTTAACTGCGGGAGAGCTTGCAACTGTTTCTAGGTTTGAATACAGAGGGTTTTTGCCACAACTTGTACTGACAGTATCATTCTTTTATCCTAAATACTATAACCATATTTTCATCCCTATGTATACTGGATTACCAGTATCTTCATATAATGGAACTGCATTTATTGGTGATTAAGTAATCAGTTTACAATATCTAGCATAAGAGGTTTACCCATATGGAAATAAATTCGTAACTACCGTATTATAAGATTCCATTATCTATTATGTTTTAATATCATATCTACCCCAGCTTTGCTTCTACATCAAAATATTGTGATACTAATTGCTGATCTAAGAATCCTTGCATTTCACCACAGAAAAATATTAAAACCTTGGTCTGGAAAAACTCAGTCCAACACTGGATCAGAAACCGGTTCATTTCACATATATAACATATTGGTATGTTGGCTTTTCTTCTCTGTTAATAGCCCATTTACACATTTTCCTCAGATGACTTTAAACTATTTTTCAAATTTTCAGCAAAATTCCTATTGTATCTAGAAGAGGCTTTAGTCACAGATTGGGAAAACTCTTGGGAAAAGATGAGCTATCTAGCATAATGTTATAATGAAAAGCTGTTAACAGAATGATTCTGAACTACAATTATAGCACGCTTAGCTGCAACCACAGTAATTTATCATAATGTTGAGAGAGGAAGCTGGTTGAATACACACTGATTAGGGGGGGAAAAAACAGCTTTTTTGATATATCACTGTAGATAAATTGTTGACAGGTCAGTATTTTACATAACATTCCATGTTTAAAGATTTAGCAATCAAATAGCGACCATGAGGCACTAAAGTCTTCCCTTTAAGGATCAGTTCATTCCAGTTTACATTCTACCAATCTGGAAGACATTAATGGAACTTTCTTTGAGCAAGCATAATGGCAACTTATTAAAAAAATATTTTATGCAGTTATTGCTATTGCCCAACTCTGTTATAAGTAAAATATAAGCAATAAAAATTGTGAAACAGTATCATTCTATTTTTAAAGGAAGTAATCAAAAGACATACACACACACAAATACACACAAAATAACATTGCTGGAAATTATCTGTCTATTAAGAAACACTGAGTGACAACATTAGTTTGAATGCCGAGACTTTTTTCTTTACGTTTGTATTATTCAACTCACCTAGCTTCTTTATATAATGGTACTCAAAAGTTAAATACATTTGAGTTGATCAACATCAGTGATTTGTTTGGTAACAAATACCTGGATTTCAAGAGAGGCTGTGTGACCCACTTCTTTAGTTTTCGTCGTCCAAATGAAGTTTTTGTATGATCCAAGATACAGAAAAGACTGCCTTTGGTTTTCATATCAGTCTAAAATAATTATAGGCATTAAATTAATAAACTGGAGCTTCAGTATAAAATATGAATCTGAAATAGCAACTCAAATGGTTAATTCTAGAGGGATGAATGCATTGTAGAAATATTTTAGACATACCAAATATAAAAACAGCATCAAAAACCATACAATTCAACTTAAGGGCTCAGATTATTAGGGGCAATATGCTGACTCTGTAAACCGTGAAGTGGTATGTAAGTCTAAGTGCTATTGCTATTTTGCTGTATATCAGTCTATGTGCTATTGCTATTAAACACCTGCTTCCTTTTTTTTCCCTTTTAGTTTTCTTAAAAATAGTTTACACTGGTAATACTGGTGATACTTTTTATACTTTTTAAAAGTCTATCATCAGCTTAATTCTGTTTCTGAGGAGAGGGGAGACTAGGAACTATGTAATGAATCTTACAAATCTAATTCAGTAATTCCATGGCACAGCTCCATGGAATCATGATCCAGTTTTTCAAACTCTCTAGTCCAGGCCAACATAGAGACAGAGCTTCAAAGCCCGAAGATGATGACACCACTGTTAAAATTAAAGAGTAGAGACAAAGCAGTGCTAGGAACCTCACCTTAGGAATTAATGTGCCCAGGACTTCAGCATCAGTAACTACAATCAGTACAAGCTGTGCTCAATAAAGGCCAGGCTGTTCAAATATATAAAAACTCTTATCTAAAGTAAAGCACTGGAACATGTTGGAATTCTGTCAGTCTCTGATAAACTACAGACTGTACAGCTCAAAGTGCTGAACCTTGATTCTGACTCTCAAATTTGACTATTTTACTGTCGATTCCACCATAAATCAACAAAGATTAAAAGACTAGAGGCTAAAACATATAAAGAATGGTTGCTGGAATTGAGATGTCTGATTTGATGAAAAGTACTAGGGGTGACATGATAGCACAGTGGTGGCCAACCTTTTTCGGCTCCTGTGCCAAAAATTGCACGCACACAAGCATGCCAGCACCGAGAAGGCAATGCGTGCTGCCCCCCCCCCCACGGCCCCTGTGCATGCACGCACAAGACCTTCCTGTGCGCTGCGCATCTCTGCGCATACATGTGCATCTCCTGCACATGCACGCCAGATACCCAATAATCAGCTTTTGGGCAGCGGCCCACACGGACATGTGCAGTGAGGCTCTTCTGGGCGACCTCTCGTGTGCTGGCAGAAATCAATTTAGTCTTCAAATTCCACTTCAGATTCATTCTCTTGCCTCTTTGCTACCAGATATAAACTTGGGTTTAATTACAGTCATTTCAGAAAAGTAACTCCACTGTGAATTCTTTTTCTCAATGGCATTATTTTTAAGAATTACCAGCTTCGAGGATGTGGTATTTGATTTAATTTTACTTAATTGAAAGATGGATGAAATGTATATACAGACCAAAAAGGGCTGGAAAGAATAATGTAAAGCTTCATTCACAAAGCACATAAATACGTAAGATAATTCTTCCTTACTTGATTCCGCAAGATTTCAAGATTCTTTAACGTAGCTCCATTTAGCATCATATATTCATCTTCACTTGATAACTTTTTAAAATTACTTAAAGAAAAAAAAGCATCCACATTAAAGAAACAAAACAATCACCGGAACTCTAAAAATAACTTTAATTTTATACATTGCAAGAAAAAGACAAACTCAAGAGTAATAGTTATGAAAGAACATGTGATTCATTTTACTTAATACATTAAACATTGCAATTTACATTAATACATACATTTTCATTAAAAAAACTTAATTCTAATTTAAAATTCATTATAAATTTTAAAAATTTAGTGATGCTAGTGGCTATCTTCACTTTTTAGGTAGATACCTAAATGTCTCATTCCTATATATTGCCATGATGCGCAGTGGTTAGAACACAGTATTGCAGGCTAACTCTGCCCCTAGCCAGAAGTTCAATCCTGACCAGCTCAAGGTTGACTCAGCCTTCCATCCTTCTGAGGTGGGTAAAATGAAGACCAAGATTGTTGGGAGCAATATACTGACATTTGTAAATCACTCAGAGTGCTGTAAAAGCACTATATAGGGATATATAAATCTAAGTGCTACTGATTTTCATAGTAAATTTAAACAGCTTCATGGATGAGTTAACTGAGATAATTTATTTCATATGGGATTGAACACAGTTGATTCCTAAGATACATTCGTCCTAGGCCAAAGACATTGTGGCTCTAAAATCAGAAATTGAGAGTTAAAAGGCAACGATAATAAACTCACAACTGAAGAAGAAAGGAAGAAGATTGCCCTAAGGACATCTTAAGAGATAGATTCTTCCAGAACTTAGAAATGTCTGGTTGACCAAACATATGTTAACAGGAAGTCCTTTAAAAAACAATAGTTCTTCCTGTCCTTGGGACTTTGGCAAATTGTCTAAATCAGGAGCTTTCATTCAGCTAAATTTGAAAATCTGAGATAGTGAGAAGAAATTCAGTCTTTTTCATAGCTACCTTAAGAAGAAGCAATGAATGTGAGGTTTTGCCAGCACATATGTCACTTGAATTCTGTACCATTAGAAGCAACAGACTTAGCTGACTATTTTTAAAAAACTAGTCAACTCTGTAGATCTTTTGTTTTCCTACCAAGCTCTTTATTACAGTCTGCACAGTAAAAGATCTTTTGCTTTAACTTCAGCAGTTTGGCTGAATATTTACCCTATCACCTACTTAATAATACCTATTATTTATTAAGGTATTAATTCAGTGATATTTTCATTCCTCTGTTATAATGTTGCTTTTGTTGTTATTTCTTAATATGCTTTTTATTGTTGTTGTTTTTCTGACATATATTGGATTGAGAATGAAAATTTTAAATTGGGCATATGTAAATTGGGCCTACATTCTTGACTACTGGCGACTACACAGGCAACTTCAAACAGTTTTCTAGGCTGTATTTTCAGAAATTATTTGTTAGCAACATTGTTGTCATGAATCTGCAACTATAATTTACAGATTGCACTGGAGGAGATAGATATATAGATATATAGGTATACATTGTCTATGTACAACTTATTTGAATTGCAAATACCATTAGCTGGAAACATAGCTTTAATTTTTTTCTACTTCTAAATATAATTTTCATTATAACTTAGATATCACAATTATAGTGCACTTATTTTGTGAAACAATATTTTTATAGTATGTAAGTCAAAGTAACAACAGTTTTAGTTATCAAAATTAAAACTATTTACCTGGGGTTATAGAGTATCTTCTCTAAATTAAATTCTTTAAGATACAAGATTACAGCAGCCAAGGAGCACAACACTGATTTATTGAATTTTAAAATCTGGGACAATGCTTGAGAACCTGGAAAAAACAGCAGTTTGTGGACAGTTCTCCAAATGGCATCTTACTCATTACTATCACAAAATTATTTTCTGGAGTACCAAAGATCTATGTTCCTACAAATTTACCTTTTCTTGGATTTTTATTGAACTCATTTATTTACTCACCGTAAAAAACTAACAAATTAATTTTAAGTCAAACTGACTACTAAAAACATTTCTAAAAAACAGACAGGATTCCCAATGTACTTTGTTCAGAAATAAATAAGGATCAACATACTGTACAAATTACTAGTGTAAAGTTGAAATTTTGAACTAACTTTATGTTTTGATTTAAGGCATTACTAGCTTAAAATTAGTTTTTACCAGCTCAAAAGAACAGGAAATAATTTTTTTCCTGCTACTAAAACCTGTTGTACGAAAAATAAATAATATATAAGTACATATATTCATCTTAAAAACTATTAACTTCATAAATGTAAATAAATATTTTGTAAATTATGTCAAACTAACATGACACAAAGAAGTTTTATAAACAATCAAGTCACCTGTAATACATACAATTGCTAATTAAATAAATCTTTTTGGATTCGATACCTGTGCCATCAAGTATTTGACTGCCATAGAAATCTGTAATCGTCTTAAAAGCACTTCCGTACTCAAAATGTTCATTTTTCATTCTTTCAATTCGTATTCTGTCATCTTGTAAACTGTAAAAATTGACATTTTTAACTTTACTATGCTGTTACATACAGCTGAACAATAGCAAAAGCTCTCCATACTTTACTTCAACATTCACACAAATGACAATTTTTCCAAGTGAAACTTAAATCAAGTTGGTTTGAAAGGTGACCTTTCCTTAATGCATTTTGAAAGGATTCACTTTCTACAAATTCAATTCCAAGGAAGATTTAGAGTTCTGAATTTGGACTTTAAATGTTACTCTCTTTCCTCTAGCTAAGTCCTGCAATATTTACATTTCTAAAAGAATGACAGTAATTGTACTATTATTTTGTTAGTTTGACTAACCTGATGTGAAAGACTCAGGATAGAACATCTTGTTACCCAAATTGTTTTCACACCATTGAAATGAAAGCCTTTTTTTCATTTGTAAAATAAATGGTGTCAGGTATTAAATTATCTCCTAAAAGGACCTTCTTCTGATCAATAGCCAGCTAGATTTTAGAAGCTAAGACATGCTTACATGGTTGAGCAAGGAGTTTTGCCATGCCATGTTTGCTATTTTTAATGATTGTTGAAGACATTTAAAACATTTTGCTTAACTCTGAATTCTAAGAAGTCTAGGAAATAATTACTGACAAATGTATCAATGTAATCAATGCAAAGTAGGGATTTTGGCTTTTCATGCATATGAGAGATAAAGATTCATGAACAGTAATTAATTATGTATGTCTGGTCCTCACATGAAACAAAGATTAAATGTTTGCATCAAGATCCTGTTTGAATTAAACCCAGAAACCACTCAGTTGAAAGAAGTTTTGGAGCCATAAAAGATTCAATACCAAAAGAGAATTTGGAAATACATGCAGCAGCCCAAAGTCACTTTGAAACATTTCATCACAGGAGTTTTAAGTTATCCATTCATCATTTATTCTCCTATCAAAACTCCAAGAAATGATAAATGATGAAAATTCTGGCCTACCACCTCTGAGAAGACACAAAACAATTAATCCAGAATACAAAAATTATGTTACTAACGGGTCTCCATTGCTGACTTGCTCTTGGACCCATTCCTTGAGTCCAGAGCTAAAAATAAGTTAGTACATCTGTGCCGCAGAAAATTAGACAATTATTAAAAGGCAACATAAATCTTAATGCCATCTAATGGCTGTACAGATTTTTGAAGTCCAGTTTGGGCTCACTCCAACAATCCTTAATTCTAATTATGCTCTACCAGTAAGTAAGACCCATACTCCTATAACAGATAAGGGTTACAATCTTATGATGAAGCTGTGGAATAAATCTGACCTCTGCTTAAGCTAACATTAGACCCAATTTTATATTTTTGCATTTTTGAACTATTCTTCTAATTATATCAAAAGCCTGAATTTCTACAAGAGGAAAGAGAAGCAAATATTACCTAAATAATTGTTAAAATTACAAATAATAATGCAGAAAATAGATAAAGAGACAAGTTCCGGGATCATTTGAAAACTAGTACTGTACAAGGCATTTAAAATACAAGTAAGAACAGATGAAGATACTTTTGAAAAAGAATCATGCAGCAAGCATACTGTAGCATAGTACTTTGTTACTCCTACTGTATAGATAAAGAACTGAAGGAGGGCAACAAATAATCTGATTTAACAAGTAAAATAACAAATAAAACACTATGAATAGAAATATGAGTATTTATTGGATTTTCATACACTATGAAATAGTTCTAATAAAATCTCTACAATTAATGAATAAGCAACACAATTAATTTTTCTACAAGCTTTCAAACACCAAACACAAATTACTGAATGCCAACATTTAAGATTCCACTGATAGTTATTCTTCAAGATGTTTTACCTAAAACTGAGCAAATTAAATTTTTGTTTGTTTGTTGTTTTTTGAACTGATTCAATGCAATAGCTAATACATCTTTATTATTACTTGCTTTTGTACCGCTAAGACTTGGATTTGCAAACACTTTTATTTCGCTCCTAGTAGTATCTATGATGGTTCTTCAAATGGCAATAATTATTTTCTGCAAACTACTCACCCCTGGAATGCAAGATATAGTTCTCTATCAAACAATCATTTTTTACCTAACCTTTTTCATGAGAAGGGAAAATAACATGCTTACATACAACTTTTAGGGTTTTTTTCTGAACACATTTTTCTAGGTTATTTTTTTTGTCGGTACTGATATCTTTGTATTATGCCTAAAAAAAATAGAAGCACTGCTTTATTTCAGTATCTCTGTGTAGAAATATATTCACTTCCTATGGATACCATCTTTGAATAAGATTACAACCAGTTTCAGCCCCAATTAGAATGAGATTTGTAAGACCTCTCCCTTCCCTTAATTTTTTGCAAAGCCACAAAAGAAAATATTTATTTTAAAGTCCCCAACATTTACAAAAGACAAAGTTCCTAAGCAATGTAATTCATGTTGCTTCACTGCTTCAATATTATGGGAGACTACAGGTACAATAAAAAGTTTCTAAGAAACATGAAAGAAAGACCTTTAAGAAAAATAAATAAATAATATCTATATTTAATATGAAAATGGAGTTCTAAATATGCAAACGGAGTTCATATGCTCACTCAATCCTCTAATTCAGGGGTGTCAAACTCACGTCGTCTCAGCGGCATTACGCGACATATATCAGGACTTTTTCCCCCTTTGCTAAACCAGGTGTGGGCGTGGCCAACACGGGCTGGGAGTTTGACAGGCCTGCTCTAATTCATTGGTTTCCAAATGCTTAATCCATTTGGTTTAAAGACAGAATGTGAAAAATGTGACTTTAAGTACTGGAATAGCAATAACAATACAAACATGTAGCTCTAACCTAAAAGATTATGTCATAAGATGATTCTTCTAATTATGAAAAAAAACCTTCTCCTATAACAGAAAAAAAAGATGTTTTTTTTCCTCAATTCCAGATCTCTGCCACTGCTATTAAAGACTGCAACAACTCTGTGTCAGTACTAGAATTATTTAGATACAAGACAGCCTAAATTAGACCTCCCCATCCTCCTCAGTTGTGCTGAATTTCAATTCCTACTACTGTTTCCCAGCACAGAGTTAACCTTTGAAAAATAGCAGGTTGTGGAAGGCTAACCAAAACATCAAATAGGTAGAGGTCATGAACAAATAGGGAATTTTTTTCTATGTGATTCTAGCATATCACCCCCAAATGAATATCTTGAACTCTGTTGTAGCCCAAGCCCTACTTGGAACAGCTTTCAAACGGAGATTTTAGAATGTTAAAGATACATTACATTGGTTAGAATCCAATGGTTTTTAGAGACATAAATAGCAAGTTATCTTCTAAAGACCTATTAGCCTTTAATCATTCTGTTGGGAGACAGAGAGAAGAAACACAGAGAACCAGATAAAAGGCAACTTCGCTGCAATAGTAATGTGGGTGGGCCAAGGTGCTCAAGAGGCCATGGTGTTCAAGGTTTTCCTAATTTGGAGGGCTATAAATGGGACAGTGAGAGAAATGTACTTTCAGACTTGTAAGATTCTGTTCACATGACCTTAACAATAAAGTTCAATTAGTTCATCTGGCAGTCTTTCCTGTCTGATGTAACTCATAAGGCTAACAGTTCTCTTTTCTTTCCTTCCACCTTCTCCACTATTCTTTCACAGACTTCTCCAGAGAGCTAGGTTTTTGCACAATATGTGTGAAGTAGGATAATTTAGGACTGGTCATTTATATCTTGAGGGGGAACTATGGGTTGATTTATTTGACAAGTCTTCTCAAACACCAAAGTTCAAAAGTGTCAATACTCTCCCTATCCTGCTTTTCAAAGTCTACCATTTGCTTCCACAAAGTGTCACAGGGAATACCATGGCTTGCATAACTCTGATTATTTGTAGGTAAAGGCACACTGAAGTATTTGAATATCTTTTCCAAGGTCTTCATGGCTGTTCTACCAAGTGCCAGTCTGCAGCATAGTTATTGACTGCTTATTCCTTTACCACTCATGGTAGATCTTAAAAGAAGCTACCCCCCTACTTCAATATCTTAATTGTCAATTCTAAGGCTGGTTATTCTACCTGCTATCATTAGCTTGGTCTTTTTTATACTGGTAATCCTCGACTTACAATAGTTCATTTAATGACAGTTCAAAATTACAATGGCACTAAAAAAAGTAACTTATGATCATTTTTCACTCTTACAACCACTGCAACTTCCAAACATATATGTGATCAAAATTCAGACATTTGCAACTGGCAAATATTTTTGACAATTGCAATGTCCTGGGGTCCTGTGATCCCTTTTTGCAACCTTCTGACAAGCAAAGTCAATGGGGAAGCCAGATTCACTGAACAACCTTGTTAATAACTTAACTGCAGTGATTCATTTAAACAAATATGGCAAGAAAGGGCAAAGTCCATTTAACTGTTTCATTTAGCAATGAAGTATTAGGCTCAGTTGTGGCATTAATCAAGGACTATCTGTATTTAATTTTAATCCAATTTTTTCACTGTGCTTCTTTACCTTTATTATTTGATCTTACATACACACACACATAGCATACTATTTTAATAATTCCTTCTGTAGAATTTAAAAAAGATAAATCTAGTTATGAGTAAACATTTCAAGAGTACATGTCATATATATTATGTGTATGTGTGTGTATATATGTATGTATGTATGTATGTATTTCAGACAGGAACATACTGAAAAAAGAAAAAAAAGACACTGGAGAATTAATGGCGATAGTCTTCATTAATGCCTCAAAAGAATTTTTTTTAATAACCATTACATTCAAGATTTGTTCTAGAAATCTCCATGATTTGACAATGCATTATCTTCATGCTATGGAAGTAATATAGGATCTTTGATGAAGATCCAGTCCTATCCCAATAAATACTATCCTTATCTATATCTGAAGTAACAGCCATATAAATAAATATGGGGATAAATGGTAGTATTCCAGATCAGAAAACCTAGTACAACATTAAATGATTACTTATTATCAAGAAAAAGGGTCAAGAAAGGTACGTATAAGGACTTGCTCACTTCTCATACTTACAAAAATCTGAACAGGACTTTAAAGTAATGTTTGAAATAAATATCAAATTGTTCTATTATATAGAAGCTTACCATACAGAAGTCATTCTAATTATAAGCTTCTCAGTCTGATCTGACACATCTCTAGGAAGAATAATCTCAACTGGCTGCAGGCGTAGTATTAGATTTTCCAACTCTAAACGAGCTACAGAATCTTGAAAACTGTCAAACAGAACCTCTCCTGTAGTAGGTTGGACCGCCTGAAAAAAGAATATAGCAACTTCATAAATTATTTTCCAGATAGAATAACTCTGTGAAACCTTAAGCCATCTAATTTCTTTCTTTCTCTCTCTCTCTTTCTCCGAGTTTAATAAACCAACTTAAACATAGAATGATTCTAAAGAATGTTTATTTTTTATTTACATGAAATGTCCATACAATATGTAGCTATTATTTGTCTTCAGCCATACAGATGTCTTGTGTATTTGCCAGAAGTACTTAGTAATCAACCATTCAATTGCCCAACGAAGACCATTATTAAGCTGACTTCATTGTTTAAAACTGCTAAAACAGTGAATATCACTGCACATGGTATAGTTCATATCACACATTTGTTTCAAATCCATTTTTTATTTATGATCCTGCTTTTAGTTAAGTTTCAACGAATTCCAAATTCTGGGATCCAGTATTTGTTTGCTTGCTTGCTTGATTAATTTATTTGCCATCTACCTTGCTTGGAGATACTCTAGGAGGCTTTGGTGTTTTGGTGTTGCTCAAGATGCTACTTTACAGATACTCCGGATTATGACTTAAATGAATCTTACCCAGTTAAGTCAATGATCCTTTTGTAATGAATGAGGGGAAGAGGTAAGGTCAGTTGGGGAAGATTAATATAAACTGTCAACTTTAATAATTCCCCAGATTTTCTTATATAAAATTGGGTTTGTCCTGAACTGATTCCACTTTTTTTCTGCTGAAAGCAACAAGGCTTCAGTGGAATGCATCAACCCTCAACCTTACCTTACCTTACCAATCTATAAAAGTTATATATAAAGCAAACCAACCTGGATTGAATTTACTACTCCTTGTATTATATTACTCAGTAGCATCTGTTAGAATGCAACATTTCCACTTTTTCTTCCCACTATCAGTCTCCCCAAAACTATTTCAAAAAGATTGGGCAAAGGGATCGGTTTGAAAAATCGGTGAGAAGAATTGACAAAATAACCCTAACCTTTCAATCTGTCCACTCTACAACCAACCCATTCTTGAAGGTACTCTGACCCTTAAAGTTCTTGTAGAGCCAACAGAAAAGCAGCAGCTGAAAAAGTCCCCTTCATTGCTGGTACTGTACTAAAACAAATTACAGTGTACTTCATTAATTGGTTCTGGAAGGGGCAATAATTACCAAACAATATGCCAATCTGAAACTTTCACTTTTGTACAAGGCCATTTTGTGAAGGTTTTATTCTCTATCTAGTTGGGATGGAAATTCTCAACAGGATTAAACAAATTTTTACCATAAAGAATAATATATTGAGTCACACGGTAACCAATACCAACCAGTTCTAGCTTGTGCATTGAGCACCAAAAAAACAATGAGTACCAGGACAAAATGTTTGTATCAAAATGTGTTGAGTACCAAATTTGATGAGTTTCAATGTGGCTGAGCACCAAGATACCCACTGTATTGTATTTATATTGAAATACAGTTGGATACATTGTGAACAATTACAATGTCTATAGCTATAATTATAAATTAAAGCTTTTTAGAAATGCTTACCACTACACCCAAAACAATGTTGTGATTCTTATGGTTTAAATTTTCTTTGTTTTCAGAGATGCAGAGAAGATAATTATCGCAAACATTAGAAGAGATTTCCTCAGCCTCCATTGAATTATCTAATTTCAACAGGGGATTCAAATGTAGCAAAGTGTTAAAGGAAATTAATTCTATATGTACTTTTAACATAACCCAAATACAATATGATCTGAAACTTTTACTTTTGTACAAGGCCATTTTGTGAAGGTTTTATTCTCTATCTCGTTGGGATAGACATTCTCAACTAGAATTAAAGAAAATTTGGGGTTTCCCCACCAATTTATTTTACAAACTTCTAAATGTCGTTCTGTGTTATCACTTTTTAAAAAAACCAAGATTCTCCAAATGATTTTTTATTTTCATAGATTGTATTTTAAATCCCCCAAATCACCTTTCCCCTAACCCTGTGACAGACTTTTGAAGCAAATAGAATTAAAGTTAAAACTACATCATATTCACGTAATGAGTTTTGTACAATAACCTATACAATAAAATGCTATAGAAAACCACAACAGGAAAACCATCATCCCTAATATGGGCAATTTGAAGCAAAACAGACGAAGCAGGTGTAAATGTAACTAGAAGAATAAACAGAGTACATTTCAAACGAACGAATAAGAGGTACACGAAAATAAATGTCATCAAAATAATTTAACATCCATAATAAAAGGATATCTTCTCCTAGAAATGTAGCTTTGGTATAGAGTGAAGTTAATTTTCGGGTAAAAAGAGAGCTTTTGTTCTCTCCAATAGCCTTCAAAGCAGCAGTTTCCATTTGTTTTACTACTCCTACCTGCAAGAGAAGCAGAGAACATGAAGCACTGAGAAACACTGAATAAAAATAAATACATTAAATATTGAATTATTTTAACTCAAATTATTTTGACTTAATTATTATACATCCACCATTGCTGGTCCCAAGCCCAAATGAGAAAGGAATATCGTTGATTGTCGGGCTAGCAACCCATCCCTGTAAAAAATTATACCCGCTACAGAAACAGCAAGAAGGATCTCCAGAAAATTTACTTAACCAAGCAACAGTTGTTTTGAGCCGTTGGCTTATATGACGACACTGGAATATCTTGGGGACCATAATTTTCAGATATTGCCCTATTTGAGGAAGTTGAACTGAAACTACGATGAGTGACTACTGTCTTAGATGAAGCAGCAACCAAAATTAGCCTCAGGATAAGTGCCAAAAAATCAAAGGTCATGTATGTGAACTCCACCACACAGATACACAATGAATCACACTAGGACCACAGCAACTTGAAGAAGTAGAAATTTAGGCAGTGTAATCGCTCAAAATGGAGATGCAGAGATGGATATCAACTGCTTCATTGGAAAAGCAACAGCTGTTTTCCAGAAGATAAATAAAATCTGATCCTTGTTATTTATATCACTAAAACTTAAACTCCATTTGCTTGCTTCTATAATGATTCCAACAGTCATTTATGCCAGCGAAAAGGGATCAGCAAATATTAACAAGAGACTTTACATCTTTCTAAGGATTCACTGTTTTGACCATATTATTAATGAAAAAGTGCTTCAGAAGAGTTTCTCCTACAAACTATATAACATTGTTACATGCAGATCCAACTTGCAGGTCATATTCTCTGCATGGAGAACAATTGAATCCCCAAGATAGCAATGAGATACCCCCCCAGATGCCAAATGATCAAGAGGATGCCCCCAAAATATATGGCAAATAACATTCATAGAAGACTTAAAGAATCTAAACATCACATGGGAAAATGCTGAAATATTCACTGAAGATTGAAAATGCTGGAGATCCCTTGCTGTCCAATATATCCTACATAAGCTCTAATGCTAAATTGAATTATTTTACAAACTGATGGAAATCATACGTATCAATTTAATTTTTCTTCTGGTAAACAGCAAAAAACACTGATGTATGACTTCGTACCACATTTTATATGTATAACATATGATCAAGAAGCAGACTCTACTCCTTGGAAATATATCTTGATGATCATAACATTGTGATCTGACTAAGTAACCAACCTCTGGTCATGACATTACATTTAGGGCCACACATCACATCACTAAGCCATGGTTCATTTTAATCATACTAGAATGATTGGCGTAATGCAATGTGATTTATATTCCCAATCTCCATCTAGATTTATGTTAAATATGCACATGGTTCACATAGCCATGGTGCCAGAATGAATGAATGAATATGCTGGTGTAACTAATGATTTTGACAGGTTCACGGGTTTAGTCATTGCTCACATCATGCACACTTTTTTTGCCTATGCAATCCTGTTTTGTTAGGCTTGTACAGTAAAATGGGAGCAGAGTTAAAATTCACTCCAGACCTTGCTCACCTAATTAACTTTTTAAAAAACTGCAATCTTCCCTAAGTTGCTTGATATATCCTAGAGGGTAACAACTCACAGTTAAGGAATGTTCCCATAACTAATCATTTTAAACAAGAAGCAAAGAATTGCAGTTCAGTGACAGAGCATTTGTTTTGCTTGTAGAAGTTCAAGACCCCTGACTAAAATCCTGAATAGTCTACAACAAACAAAGGAAGTAGTATACTAGGACAGATGGATCAATTACCTAATGATATAAAATAGCTTCCTGAGTTCTAAGCCAAAGTTATAAATCATAAATGATTCCAAACAACAAAATAAATAGAGGGAAAAAGCACACAAGTCATATTGGAAGATTGCATATAAATTCAGTAAGAATTAAATACATGCTTTGATTACTTCAAAACCAAATTAGGCAATAGTTTTGTCTTGGAATTGTAATTACAAACTACTGTTCAGATTCGGAAGTAGGAAAGGTCACTTGGTTTGGAATATTTTATTTGAAAGCATTCAACTCTGAAAAACAAGCTAATATAAAGCTAGAATTATATATGTAACTTTAGAAGCAAACCTTGTATCCCTTTGCTACAAGACGGTGAACATGAACAAATAGTCTGTGCGTTGGTATGCTGGCAGTCATAAAATTGTGATTTTTATTACAACATATATTCAACTCCTTAGCAGCAATCTATAAAATATAATTATAGATTATAATTAAAAAAAATTCTAGTAGCAATGTAGATACTACAAAATTCTTATGTGCACACAGGTAGTCCTTGACTTACAACCACAATTAGGACTGAAACTTCTGTCACTAAGCAATATGGTTGATAAATGAGTTACATTTGATTTTAACGACCTTTTTTGCCACTCTCATTAAGCAAATCTAGCTTCTCCCATTGACTTTGCATGTTGGAAGCCTCCTGGAAAATTCATAAACGGTCATCATGTAATTCAAGGAAACTGCAACACTCGTAAATTCGTACTGGTTGCAAGCAGGACCCCAATTTTAATCACAGGATCAGAGAGATGCTGCAACTATCGTTAAGTGCAAGGACTGACCATAAGTCACCTTTTTAGCGCTATTGTACCTTTGAACTGTGCCTAAGGAAATGGTCGTTAAATCAAGAACTACTTATATAATAGTTATTTAATGACATTTACTTAAATATATTGAATAATTTTAAAAGTCTCAAAAGATTAAATAATACTTCAACCATATTAATATATTTATTATAATTTTATATAATACTGTCTAGGCATGCAGCAGTACAAAAGAGGAACTTAGAGGGTTTTTTAAATCATAATCTTTGTCAATACTTATCTTGTAAGTATTACCAGATATCTTGTAAGTATTGCCAGATATCTTGTAAGTATTACAAGTTATCTTGTATTTCAAGCAAATTTCAAAATTAAAACATACAGACACAAATATAAACAAATTTATATCAAATACTGGGTAAAAACCAGTCTTGCAAATAAGTTGTTAAATAAATATGTAAGTACTATTTGGAGCCAGGAAAAAAAGAGCCACTAAAAGAGCATGCTGCTACTGTAGCTGTAACCTCTCTACCAAGATAAAAACCAATGTCTGCTTACAACTCCTGTCCCACTTGGACGTTTATATGTATCACATTTTACCTTTTTGTACATAAAAGCTTTTCAATAATTATGCACAATATTAGTAACAGCAACATATAACTATAATACAATGCCATTCAGACAAGAGCCTTACCTCTGCATCATCTCCAAAAAATCTGTACTTATAACCACACTCAATACATAGAATAGCATCTTCATACTGTTTTTTTAGTTCTAGGAACTGAAGCTCAAGAGGTGTATATACAATTTTGGTTGGTTTTTTTAAAGTTGTATCTGATGTATTACGGGTATTTTCAGATCTCATTTTCATGGTGAAAAAGTGGGCGACATTTTTTCCCTATATGAAAATATTAACAGGAAAATGTTTAGCAAAAAGTATCAGGCAGGAACAAGAAATTATTATAGAACGAAATTCCAGCTCATCCTCCTTTCATTAGTGACAGAATGCCAAATATAACCCAGGAAGCAAACAGAATTGGAAGCCCTCTCAAAGTAACATCGCAACGAAAAACCAAGATGTGTTTACTTGGAAAGACAACTATAGCCAAAAATCTGGTGAGCAACTAGAAATGTTATCACAGCAGACACATTACAGATCACAGAGTACACAAGCAATTTAGAGAAGCAAAACAGACACAACAGAGAAGTTATAAAAGACAGTTAAATGTTTTGTTCCAAGATGGAACACACTGAGAATAAGAATGAAAAATCTGTGGGGTCCTTGATGCTCTCTGAGCTTGGTTGTTTTCTTGCAGACATTGGTCTGTCTTCTAACATAAATGGTGTTACTTAGTTGGATAATGAAACATCTGCAAAAAAAAACCCAAACTCAGTAAGCACCAAGGACCCCACAGTTCAACTCTTGTGCTATAAATAGCATCTTCTAAAGTCAACAAACTCAAATCATTATCAGGGACTACTATGATAGAACTTAGTCTGTGTCCTCAAAGAGAAACTGTGTGCCCATTTTTATTATTACTTTTTCCTAAGGAACTAAGGTCTCTTTATAACAGTCCTGTTTAATGGATGCATTTAACTACATAAACCCAAACTGAAAATTTATAAAAATTCTCTAGCATTTTTTCCTGATAATTTTCTAGTTTTGCTTGTATTGTTTTCCAATTATATCTTAACAATGTATAATGTACTATTTTAAAAGATCAAAAACTAAAATAAACAAATTTTAATGTTAATTTAAAAGTTGCACTAGTAAGAAGAATTGTAATCATTTTTCAATAGATACAAAGAATAATTTAGCTCCATAGCCTTGAAAAAATCAGTGATTTATGCAGCAATCCTACATGTACAATTCACACAATAAGTTTTGTTGAATTTAATATGGTTCATTTTTATAGGAATAGATTTCTTTGTGTTGGAAAACATCAAGATCTGTTAAAAGCATTACTTAAGCCCATTAGGATTAGTACAGCAATCTCATGGGAGATGGGTGCAAGAACACGTCTCTTACTTTTAATATAAACTATATCAGCTATTCCCAATTAAAACAGAAAAGAGGAAAGAGGAAAACTTTTCCCTATTGGAACATATTTTTTTCTCCTATAAATTACTTTAAAAGGAAATTTTCCCATTCTAATTCTATTTGGCATAGATTAAGAATGTAAATTACTCCTTAGAATTTAGAACAATTCTAAAGCAACTTTAGATCCAAAGCCATTTCTACCCTGGCAGAAGGAATGTCCATCAAAAAACAATTGAGGTGTGCCTTAGGATGACATATTAAATAAGGTAGACTATATATATATATAATATGTATGTATGTATATGTATATATGTGTGTATATATATATATGTATGTGTGTGTGTGTGTGTGTGTGTGTATATATATATGTGTGTGTGTGTGTATGTGTATATGTGTGTGTGTGTATGTGTGTGTGTGTGTGTGTGTGTGTGTGTATATATATATATATATATATATATATATGTATATATATATGTATATGTATATGTATATGTATACGTATATGTATGTATGTATTTGTTTTCTTAAGTTTTCACGGGTACTTACATGTATGGTATTCAGCTTTGTTCGGGTATTTTCCCACATCATTATTGTTGTGCTTTTAAAGTTGTAGCAACGTTTCAGCAGAATCTCATCTGCCATCATCAGGCTTCTGTATTGTGTTCGTCTGTGAGTCAGACTTTTACAGCTGTTTCAGTTTTAAATTTGGGGCTAGCCTACTGCTGTGCCAGAATGGTTTTTTCTTCATCCTGATTGGTTGGGTGTCTTGGTCTGTGTTTATTGGTCTTGGAGTTTGCTGTGTTCTGCTTGATTGGTGTTTCTAATATCTTCTGTCTGTTTTGTGGCTTTTTTTGTCTTGAATGGCTGACAACATTGCGTTCCTGTATTGGAGGCTTTTAGTGCAGCTTGGCTCTGAGTAAATGGATGGCTATCATTTATTAGGAAGCTAGGTTTCATCTGGGTGCCTGGTTGGGGTGTGTTTGAGCGGGAGGTATCAGGGGGGATGTTTGTGCCCAGGTGTTTGCCTGGCTTGTGGTGTGGAGATTTTTTTGTTTGTGAGTGCAGGCTTCCAAATAATTGACAGTCTGGTGGAATCATCTCTTCTATTCATGCTTTCAGGTCATTTTCAATCTCTATGACTTCTCTGGTAATTCTGTGGCTGGGGTTTTCTATAGTGGCTAGGGTTTTGGTGCCATTGAAGTTGATGCTATGACCTGTGGCTTTCATGTGTTGGACTAGTGAGGAAGTGTGTTCCAGCTTTTTTACTGCATTTTTGTGTTCATCCAGGCGGGTCCTTATTTTTCTATTGGTCTGTCCAATGTATGTGGCAGGGCATGATGCACAGGGGACTTCATATATGCCTTGGTTTTCCAGGTCAATTTTATCTTTGGGGTTTCTAAGGATGGCTGCTATTTTTCTGTCTGTTTTGAAGGCAGTCTTGATGTGATGCCTGTGTGGTATCTTACTGATTTTGTCTGTAGTACCTCTTATGTAGGGCAGGACAGCTGTTCCATAGGTCTGTTCATCTTCTAGGTCTCCATTATGTCTCAGTGTGTTTTTGTGGATCAAGTCGGTGATTTTGCTTTTGTGGAAGCCATTGGCTGTCAGTACTTTAGTCAGGGTGCATAGTTCAGTCTTTATGTGTGTGTCTTGTCTGCCAGGCGATTGTTCTGCGATTAGTGTTTTGGCCACGGAGTAACCAAGCTAGGTTTCATCTGGATGCCTGGTTGGGGTGTATTTGAGCTGGAGGCAAACACCTGGGCACACTTGTGGTGTGGAGATTTTTTTGTTTGTGACTGCAGGCTTCCAAATAATTGTTAAGTACCCGCGAAAACTTAAGAAAACATATATTTATAAACATACATATATTGTGTTCAATGAACACAATACAGAAGCCTGATGATGGCAGATGAGATTCTGCCGAAACGTTGCTACAACTTTAAAAGCACAACTATAATGACGTGGGAAAATACCCGAACAAAGCTGAATACCATACATGTAAGTACCCACGAAAACTTAAGAAAACAAATATATATATATATATATATATATGTTGTATATGTACACACTCACATATGGATATACTCACATGTGGATATACTTATTCACCAACTGACTTCCAGCACATTGCCATATCTACCAATACATCAAATGCTGATACAATTAATTACACTACTTAACATGTCACTTATTCATTTGTAATGGAGAATATGATGATAGAAGATTTAACAACAGTAAATTGCTGTCTTAGCATCTTCAAAATTCAGTCAATGTTCCAAATTAAATTGTAACAGCTAAATCAAAAAATAGCAAAGAACTGATTACCTTACTTATATTTGGGGGATGTAAAGTATCATTTGTTTCATTGTTTCCAATCACAGAATGTTGGCATTTTTTCAAAGCTACTGACTCTTTTCCATGAAAAGCTTCTGAAGAAACTCTGTTTCTTGGAGGCTCCAAACGGCTAAATGCTCTCAATTTCTCAAAGGTTTCTGAGCATATTTCAGAGTGCATACGTTTCTTTGTTTTCCCTTCATTAGCAATATAAATAAAATGTTTTATCGCAAACATACTACATCCAAGGAATATTTTTTATCATTCTTCCATACACTTTTCTTATCCAATAATTATGCTGATATCTATCATGCTCAATAGCTATATTTGGCTATATTATATAATGTCAGTCTTTAAGCTATATTGCTTCTCCCTTGACAACAGTGCAAAAATAGGGATTTTTTTAAAGTCTACAAACATCCTGTTTTATACACTAGTTATTTCTTGATTTTCTCATATCTATCCAGAAATCTGTTACCAAAAATCACTCATATACCTTGCTGCTTTGAAAATGTAATCCTCTCATTAATTTCCAAAACTCTCCTATTCTGCTCCTATTCTCTCCTATTCTACACATTTATGACAGTTTAATATCTAAACCAAATAAAGTGGCTGAAAATAAAGATTCACAAATATTAACAGTTTAAAATATTTACAAAATATGACTGAACATCAAACAACAGGTATAAATGGTTAAGTTTCAATTAGGTGGCATATGCTAATATATATGAGAATGAACTTTGTAAATAACAAAATAAAAAACCCAAAGCAAATCCCAATTCTGTCTTGCTCCTAGATTTCTAGATGACCACAAAAGCTGCAGTTACAGAATATTTCCCAATTTTTGTGATAACTTCTGGACAGAAAGAAGTTACAATATTTAGAACATACCTGTTTTCTGAATATCTACTGAATTATTCTCTTCTTTTCCATACTGTAGAGACTTTGAGGATTTGCCAATATATTCTTTGTTCTTTACCAGTTTTTTCTTTTTGCTATCAGGCTCAATAATCTAAATAAAGAAGTTTTAACATATTTGTGAAATAATTTGTTTTTTATTCAATTAATAAAAGCAAAAAAAAAAAATTCAAACTGTGGCTTACTGAAGTTAATCATCCTTGCTTTTGATCTGTGATTATAACCATAAAGCTATTTACTTGTACTAATCATCCATAACAGATTGACCTTTTCTAGTTTCCAGAAAATTAAATCTGAAACCAAGATTGATAACTGATTGCAAATTTCTGATTCTTAACACCTCTACACTATCAGGGAGGTTTTACCCAGATAGGATGGCTTAAGGAATGTGAACCAATGCCCATCTGGTTCTAATCAGCAGTGGTATTCAGCAGGTTCTGACCAGTTCTGGAGAACCAGTAGCGGAAATTTTGAGTAGTTCAGAGAACCAGCAAATACCACCTCTGACTGGAGATTTTACAGTAACCTTCCCCTGCCACGCCCACCAAGCCATGACCACAGAACCGGTCATAAAAAAAAATTGAATCTCACCACTGGTTCTAATGGAATGATGTTGAGATTTATATGTTTTCTCTCATACATAAGAAAAAGGAACTATTTGAATCAGCATTCAAAGTTACAATGGCATTGAAAAAAGTGAGTTACGACCATTTTTCGCGCTTAAGACCATTGTAGCATCCCCATGGTCACATGATTTACATTTGGATGCTTGACAACTGATTCACATTTATAACGGTTGCAGTGTTCCAGGATCATGTGGTCCCCTTTTGTGACCTTCTGACAAGTCAATGGGGAAACCAGATTCCTTAACACCGTGTGACTAATTTAACAACTGCAGTGATTCACTTAATAAATGTGGCAAGAAAAGTCCATAAGATGGGGCAAAACTCACTTAACAAATTTCTCACTTAACATAAATTTTGGGGTCAATTGTGGTCATAAGTTGACAACTACCTGTACTTCGAATGACTGAACAGAAGGGAGATTCCTGGGTGTCCTAAGCCCAATGCTGCTGTGATGGGGAGGAAGCAAACAGGGTGCTTATTCATACTTTTGTAAGTACTATTTGGGGTTCAGCGTGTTCTCTTTACATCAGGGGTCCCCAACCACCGGGCCCCGGACCGGTACCGGTCCGTGGATCACTTTGTACCGGGCCGCAAAGAAATTTTAAAAAAATGGCGGCTTTCTTCGCTTTCGGTGAATGCTGCTGGGATCAGGGATCAAGAACACAAAGGAGAGAAGGGGAGGGAGGAAGCAACTGAAGCCTGTCCTGCTCTCCGGCTCAGCGGCTTCGGTTTCCTCCCGCCTCGTTCCTCTCTGTCTCTCTCTCGCTCCTCCACCAGCCCAGGAAGAAACTGCTTCAAAAAAGCCGGCAGGGTGGCTTCCTGTCAGCGCAGCTCCTCCGAAGCGCCCATTCACCCCCACACAGCCGCCCGCGGTTCAATCCAGTGCTCCATTCTGCCTGCCTGCCTGCCTGCCTTCGTTTCTGGTTGTTTCGGAGCAGCTTTGGCTGAGAATAATAACTGTTCACCTCTTTTTCTCAGCCGAAGCTGCTCTGAAATAACCAGAAACGAAGGCAGGCAGGCAGGCAGGCAGAACAGAGCACTGGATTGAACCGTGGGCGGCTGTGTGGGGGTGAATGGGCGCTTCGGAGGAGCTGCGCCGACAGGAAGCCACCCTGCCTGCTTCTTTGAAGCAGTTTCTTCCTGGGCTGGTGGAGGAGCGAGAGAGCGACTGAGAGAGGAACGAGGCAGACACCTGAGGGATGAGGCTGAGGGAGGGAGGGAGACACCTGAGGGATGAGGCTGAGGAAGGCAGGGCCGAGAGGCGGGGCTTCTCAGCCGTCCTGCAGGGACTTGTCCTGAGCCGCGGAGAAAGCCGTGGGCCGCCACCGCCCAGCACTCAGTTTTGAAGGCGCTCCTCAGCCAAGCGCAGTTCCTGAATCTGCAGCTGAAACCCTCCGTTTTAAATGTCCCAATAGAAGAGAATATCTGTCGCTCAGGGTTGCAATGAGGAGGCATTGGCGCTCCTGAACTTGGTGGTTTGCTGGCAGACGTTTATTACCCGACTAGGTAACAACATCAGATGTTACCTAGTCAGGTAATGAAACGTCTGCAAGCAAACCACCAAACTCGGACTCTCTCCCCCCCCCCC
This sequence comes from Notechis scutatus, assembly GCF_049901735.1. NCBI lineage: Eukaryota > Metazoa > Chordata > Lepidosauria > Squamata > Elapidae > Notechis > Notechis scutatus. The sequence goes on from NC_142010.1 coordinate 232,547,133, forward strand.
CGTCCTTGAAAAAGTGTTTCTGCGTGAAACTGGTCCCTGGTACAAAAAAGGTTGGGGACCACTGCTTTACACTCCTGCTTTGAGGTGTTCTTTTTAACTACCATAATGAAATTTCAGTATATTGTAACTGGTCTGACTCCATTTACCATGAAGCTGCGGCCAAACCAACTTTGTTGGGTGCTCTTGGTGTCACAGCACAAAGGAGCAGAATGCAAAGGTCCCAGACTAACTTTATTTTTACAAAAAAAAAAAAAACGGCATATAACTTTGAAGAGAAAGCTTCCCAAGTAGGATTAGCAGTTCTGCAACTACTACTACATACAGCCTTGCTTCTAATAACCATTGGAGGTCAATCCAGGCTCAGCGGGTTAAGGCTAAAACGGGATGAGGGGGAGGGGAATTACCGCCAAAATTACCCAACCCGATCACGGTGCTTTAAGCGGGCCACAAAACAGCAAGAGGGTCAACGCAGGAGTTTTAACGAACGAGGACCCCGCTTCGCCTTCACTACACCATCCGGGGTGATACCACCTTCACCGTATGCTGAGCAGTGGCGTCAGGCGTTAGAAAGTGCTGTTTCACCTCCTCGGCGGAGCCGCTGCTTTGCAAAGATGCCACCGGCGGGAAGAATTTGCTTAACACGGGCTGGTCCCGAGACTGGTCACCGGGGTTAGGCCGCCTCCTTCTTCGCCCAGGCAGCATCGCAGACTCGGTGCAGGAGCCGAAATATTACGAAAGTAGCCCCCGGCCTGCGATGAGCCGCTTGAGACGAGCCGCGCAGGTCGGCGGAGCAGCTCTAGGAGGACTCGTCTGCCGGAGACTTCCCGGGCTTTTTCTTCCCGCAACGGACGAGGCGCGGGCGTCGTTAGGTCACAGAAGCGCTCCGACTTCGCCAGTCAGCGAAACCGACCCCGCCATTACGGCTGCCAAGACCACCCGCCCTTCTCTCCTTGCAGGAGGCGGGTCTCTCTGCGCATGCTCCGAAGGTTCGCTGGCTCACAAATCTAGCGGGAAAAGGGACTCGCCGATACAGAGTTCCTGCGGCGAAAAAGGAGCGATGGTAGCGTCTCTGTACTCGATCGTTGCTGTGTGCAACAATATGGGCATCGGAAAAGACGGGAAGCTTCCTTGGCCCCCGCTCAGGTACTGTCCGGCTTCTTTTCTTTCATCCCGCGCTTTATCGCGAAGAGAAAAACCACAACTCCCAGTGTGCATTGCTTGCCTTCCATTGGAAGTTGCATTGAAGCATTTTTCTGAATGAGTGAGGCGTAAGCTTGGGAGTTGTAGTTAATACGATCAGACTTGTTTTTTTAACCCAGAGGTTAGCAAATATTTTTTAGCGCAAGTTTTTTCTTTAGTGAGCTCTTAACAATAGTTTATTGTTGAATTCATTTTCCCTCTGCCAGTCCCTAACCAGTACTACCGCTAAGCTGGATATATGGAACATCTGGCCCTTTTCATCTAAAGCGGTTTTCAACGAACAGCATTATTTTGTCGCCCGCCAAATAATTAGAAAGTGCTTGAAATCCTCTTACTTTTCAAAGCCCGATACTCCAGTACTGGGCAAAAGCTTGAAGCAAGAGATAAAACGTCTCCCCGCCCATCCTCAGACAGAAATTGCCCAGAGTTAAATAATATTTCAGAAGATCACTGACCTTTGGGACAGCAAACTTACAGATTGCGTTAAGTGGAATAAAGGGCACATTTCTGGGGATATTTTTCTGTGTGTCCCTCTGGATGTATGGGTAGTCCTCAACTTACGACCACAATTGAGCCCAAAATTTATGTTGTTAAGTGAGAAAGTTAAGTATTTGTCCCATTTTACGACTTTTCTCACCACATTTATTAAGTGAAACACTGCAGTTCTTAAATTAGTAGCAAGGTTGTTAAGTGAATCTGGATTCCCCATTGACCTTGCTTGTCAGAAGGTCACAAAAGGAGATCATATGACTCTGGGACACTGCAACCGTCATAAATGCAAAAATCTGTTGTCAAGCATCTGAATGTAAATCATGTGACTATGGAGATGCTGCAATGGTCATAAGTGTGAAAATAGCAATAGCACTTCGACTTATATACTGCTTTATAGTGCTTTACAGCCCTCTCAAAACGGTTTACAGAGTCAGCATATTGCCCCCAACAATTTGGGTCCTCATTTTACCCACCTCGGAAGGATGGAAGGCTGAGTCAACCTTGAGCCTGGTGGGATTCGATCTGCCAAATTGCAGTAGAAGTGGCTTGCAGTACTGCACTCTAACCACTGCACCACCAAGGCTCCAAAATGGTTGTCACTTTTTTCAGTTCTGTTGTAATTTTGAATGGTAACTAAATGAACTGTTGTAGGTCGAGGACTACCTGTATTGTCTGAAGGAGTAGAACTGAACTTTGTAAATGAGAGAATTGCAATGTAGAGACAGATGTAAAAATTAAAATTGGTCTGTGTGAATTAACTGCATAACTATTCCTTCGTGGTTTGATATCTTGACATAAGAGTAGAACCGAAGAACATTAAGGGAGTTTAGATCTTAACATTTCGTGGACTTTTTCTATTGGACACACACACACTTGCTTGATTAAATCATGGCACATGATTTAATCAAATAAGTGTCCAGATCTTGAGAGTAATGTTAGAGAGTGCTCGTGAAGGTTACATCATCACAAAATGTGTTTTTGCTTTGTACAGGAACGAATATAAGCATTTTCAGACAATGACAATGACGACTAAAGAAGAAGGTAATAGTGGCTAATTTTTCCTGGATTGGGTGATGACTGTTATTGTTTAGACTAGAAGTAGGCAACTAGGACACTTTTATGACTTGTGGACTTCAACTGGCTCAGGAATTCTGGGAATTGGAAGTTCACAAGTCATAAAAGGATCATAATTTCCCATCCCCAGTTTTGAAAGAAATGGAATCAAAACATTCTCAAATCTGCTTTGAGGGTCCAAGCACATTATTGATCCTATCAGAAGCCCACAGGCTGCTGAATGAGAAGAATGTTTTATGTGTTGTGGAAGTACATTCTTGGTTCAGTTGAAATCAGCCTTAATAAGAAAGCCTTAACAAGCTAGGGTAGCAATGTCATATTTATTTTACATAGTAGCACAATTTGCAGTATTAACATTTTGTATTTTCATCTTTGTAGTTCCTTAACACAACCCTTCAAAGTATGTTAGTAAAATTCCAAATGTTTAGTGGAGTGATTTATTTAAAATCATATAAAATGACCTAGAGAATAAGGAAATACCTAGTTCTCGTGTAATTCTTTCGACTAGGGCGCTGCACAGCTAAGTGCAGTTTGTGTTTATTTCTATCCTTAATGTAAGGATCAATTCCTCAGTCCACGTGATAAAAGGATATTATAACTATCAGTCATGCAGAGACTTGTCCCAAGTTATATTCTGGAGAGAAGGAACAGAAGAGAAACGTTGCTGGGACTGGGATGCATCAGAAGAGAAAGAAGATTGGGAGAGGCTGGTGGAAGAACATGTCTCTTCCACCATTTTACAACAAAATAATTTTCAAATCAGTAAAGGATTTTGTGGCAGCAATAAAAACCAATAGAACCAATAGGAAAAAATCCCCACAACAGACAAAGAACACCATGGTGTCATAACAAAATCAGTGAAAACTGTAAAATCCAACAATTGTCCAGGAAATAGACTATAAAATACATTGCTCAAAAAAATAAAGGGAACACAAAAATAAGACATCCTATATCTGAATGAATGAAATATTCTTATTAAATACTTTGTTCATTACATAGTTGAATGTGCTGACAACAAAATCACACAAAAATTATCAATGGAAATCAAATTTAGCAACCCGTGGAGGTCTGGATTTGGAGTTACACTAAAAATTAAAGTGGAAAACAACACTACAGGCTGATCCAACTTTGATGTAATGTCCTTAAAACAAGTCAAAATGAGGCTCAGTAGTGTGTGTGGCCTCCATGTGCCTGTATGACCTCCCTACAATGCCTGGGCATGCTCCTGATGAGGTGGCGGATGGTCTCCTGAGGAATCTCCTCCCACACCTGGACTAAAGCATCCCCCAACTCCTGGACAGTCTGGTGCAACGTGGCGTTGGTAGATGGAGCAAGACATGATGTCCCAGATGTGCTCAATTGGATTCAGGTCTGGGGAATGGGCGGGCCAGTCCATAGCATCAATGCCTTTGTCTTGCAGGAACTGCTGACACACTCCAGCCACATGAGGTCTATCATTGTCGTGCATTAAGAGGAACCCAGGGCCAACCGCACCAGCATATGGTCTCACAAGGGGTCTGAGGATCTCATCTCAGTACCTAATGGCAGTCAGGCTACCTCTTGCAAGCACATGGAGGGCTGTGCAGCCCCCTAAAGAAATGCCACCCCACACCATTACTGACCCACTGCCAAACCAGTCATGCTGGAGGATGTTGCAGGCAGCAGAACATTCTCCACGGCATCCACAGACCCTGTCACGTCTGTCACATGTGCTCAGTGTGAACCTGCTTTAATCTGTGAAGAGCACAGGGTGCCAGTGGCGAATTTGCCAATCTTGGTGTTCTCTGGCAAATGCCAAACATCCTGCACGGTGTTGGGCTGCAAGCACAACCCCCACCTGTGGACGTCGGGCTCTCATACTACCCTCATGGAGTCTGTTTCTGACCGTTTGAGCAGCCACATGCACATTTGTGGACCACTGGAGGTCATTTTGCAGGGCTCTGGCAGTGCTCCTCCTGTCCCTCCTTGCACAAAGGTGGAGGTAGCGGTCCTGATGCTGGGTTGTTGCCCTCCTATAGCCTCCTTCACGTCTCCTGATGTACTGGCCTGTCTCCTGGTAGTGCCTCAATGCTCTGGGCACTACGCTGACAGACACAGCAAACCTTCTTGCCACAACTCACATTGATGTGCCATCCTGGATGAGATGCACTACCTGAGCCACTTGTGTGGGTTGTAGACTCCATCTCATGCTACCACTAGAGTGAAAGCACCGCCAGCATTCAAAAGTGACCAAACTGTCAGCCAGAAAGCATAGGAACTGAGAAGTGGTCTATGGTTACCACCTGCAAAACCATTCCTTTATTGGGGATGTCTTGCTAACTGCCTATGCTTTCCACCTGTTGTCTATTCTATTTGTACAACAGCATGTGAAATTGATTGTCAATCAGTGTTGCTACCTAAGTGGACAGTTTGATTTCATGGAAGTGTGATTGACTTGGAGTTACATTGTGTTGTTTAAGTGTTCCCTTTATTTTTTTGAGCAGTGTATAAAGATGGCTATTTCATACAGAACTTTACATTTTCTTGATATATTTGCAATCCAAATCCCCTAATATTTTGTGTTATCCATCAGGAATCACAGAAGAAATGCACAACTGAGTAGATCCTTTTTTTCAAAAGGGAATCTGCCTTCATCAGAGGCCATCCAAATTTTATTTTCTTCTCTAATTGAACTTGCAGTGAGTCACTGATATCAAGAGCTTTTCTTCAAAGTTTGAGGTGTAGCAATATTGCTTGAAAAGGTTGACTAAAAATACCACACTATAACCACTAGGCGTCACTACATAATCACATTAAATTTATTTGCATTTTACAGGAAAGCAAAATGTGGTCATAATGGGTAGGAAGACTTGGTTCTCCATCCCTGAGAAATACCGTCCGTTAAAAAACAGAATTAATATAGTACTTAGTAAAGAACTGAAGTAAGTACCAATGTTGATTTTTTTTTCCAAATATCATTGTAGCTAATTTCCTTAAAATCAGCTACAATGACGTGATTGTTGAGAGTGATGTCAACATGGTCGCACGCCAACTTTTAAATAATTATATTTGATTAACAATCATTTACTTGTTCAGAAATACAAACAGCCATTCTGTCAGAGTTGCTTAGCAGCAATAATTTCTTTTCATTTTAATGTGAGATATTCATGGATATTCCATTTTCACATATCTTTGATTTTATGAGCAGATTGCAAAAAACTGGTTTTTTAGTTAGTATCCCCAGTAAATTTATGTTAATTTCAGTCCATTAATAATGCATATGGATTTTACTAAGATTGGTTTTTAGTCCCCAAAAGAATACATATGTCTTTGAGTTTTGTATAACAGTTTGTATAATATGGGGAAACCCCACACTAATATATGAGTGGGTTCTTATGACTAAGTTACTTGCTATTCCAAATCAAAGTGCCTACCCTCTTCACTATAACTTCTAAATTATTCGTGAAATCAGTAATTCAAGTCGAGTTCCTAGGCAGATATGTGATTGAGATAAATGCATGTATTTCAAGCCAAAGGCACAAAAACAACATACCGTGTTAGACTCCAACAATACGGCCTCCACCAATAGGAAGGCCCAGCATGTTTTGGGCATAAATCAAATTAAAAATTTAGGCCTATTTTAAAATATGCAAAATAAGGGGAAGGGCTAGACAATTGCCGTTAGGAGCACCGTAATTCTGCCACCAGCCGCTCCTAAGCATTTTGAAGGATTAAGCACAGGAGCTTGTTTACTCCCACCTTTGCTGCAGACACCTTTGGCAATGTTGCTTAACTTCTGCCCATTACGCCGCCACGTTGAATACTGCCGTCCGTGTTTGGAGTGCGGTCGCCATTTGGAGCTCCAAGCAGTGGCAGCTCCAAACATGACAGCTTAGCGATCTTTTATTTTGGTCCATGCGAAGTTCAAAGCGAGCAAGAGAGGGAGATTTCTGCGGCCTCCATCCGAGATGGCAACCTCACTAGTGGATCACAACGTAGGCTGAAGAACAGCAGACATAGAACCGGCGGGATACGATGGCTGATCTTTTGGAGCGAGAGGAAAGGGAGAGAAGAGTTGCTAGGCGTAATTTGCAGGAGGAAGTGGGTGTACCCACGGCAGGGAGCCCAAGGAAGAAGGGCTGGTAGGCAACGGAGAGCGCCCGTAGCTCCGGAAGCAGCCCAGAGACGCGCCGGGAAGAGGCGCAGATGCTGCCTTGTAGTCCCCAAGCCAACTGCGTGCGCCGCTTTGTTATGTGCGCTCCGCGCTTTGGGCATCTCCGTGTGATCGCGACCCTGTCCTTTCCACCTGGCGCCCTTGCTGCTTTCTGGCTCTTTAGCAAGGCATCGCGGTCTCCCTCATGCTCGCTCTGAACTTCGCACGGACCAAAATAAAAGATCGCCCGCCGTCATGTTTGAGCTTCCGCATTTGGAGCTTCCGCCGCCGCTTGGAGCTCCAAACAGCGGCAGTGCTCCAAACACGGCCGGCTGCTAAAGAGCCAGAAAGCCTATTTGTAAATAAAGAAATTTGGAATTCAAGTTTAATTAATGTTGATATTGCTATCAATGTTAGGAGTTTATTATATTTAATGTATATTTCCAAGCATTTTGAAGGATTATACTGGCTTGTTTAATTTATCTCTTGTTTTAAAGCTTTAATATTTTAACTTTATTGCATTAAAATTGAATACAGCCTAACTTTCAGGGATACGGAGGCCGCTGAGCGGCAGGAAAAGGGAGCTGGGCCAGCCACAGACCAGCCTCCGTGCAACACGCCACCGCCCGGCCCTGGCGAGGAAAGCAGCGGGCGCTCCCTGGGCGCGCGGGGGGGTCTCTTTTGGCCGGCCCTGATTTTTTTTTTTCAGAGCGGAATATCATGCCTGAAGGCTGTGTCTCTGTGCATGGCTCACAGCGTGCAGGGAAGCTCGTAAATCCCAAACAGATAGTTAACCCTGTCATATCCCACCCCTGGGTAGAGTAGAGCAGGAATCTTCAACCTCTTGGGCTGCAGGCCACAAATGGGCTGTGAGCTGTTTGCAACTGGGCCGTGGAAACAGCAGGCAAGTGTGCACATACATCCCTTCCACCAGTCCACAAAGCTGGAAAGATTGGGGAACTGTGGAATATAGTATTGTAGAAAATGGGTGTGCCCTCTGCTGGTTTGATTGGGAGAGCAAAATTGTACTTTTTCGAGAGGCAACTGGACTTTCCTGTTTTCCTTTGAAGTCATTTCACTTCTCATCCAAGAAGCTCTTTCAGCTCTGACTGGATACACCTCAAGAATAAAACATTGGTATCATGTGTTTAAGGGATGTTCCTGAAGGAGCCCATTACTTGGCTAAAAGTCTGGAAGAAGCCCTAGATCATCTTGAAACACCAGAGATGAAAAGAAAAGTAGACAAGGTTTGGATAGTTGGAGGAAGTTCAATATATAAGGTATGATTTAAACACAGAACATCTTTAAATAATCTAATAATCAGAGATGAACTTTTGGGGATTCATTAGTTGTTTTATAACAGTTTTCAGGTTTCACAGAATATGTGATTTTTTTCCCCCTTATCTTCATTTTCAACTTAATAAAGCTAAATCAGTTTGAATAAAATTCATAATGGTGATGCAAAAAAAAAATCAAATCATCATTATTGTATTGTAAAGGACATAAAAGCCAGTAAAATAAATTAATACAATTTAAACTGCAACTGATCCAATGTTACAATTTGATTAAAATATTCCTGCAATAAATTGTTCCATTTTATAAACATTCTAATTCTATTTACTGATTCTGTTATTTACCTTAATTATGTGAAGTGCATGAAAGTCATCAAATATAATGATGTCAGGAGCCCACTCTTTCTATTTTTTCTTTTTTTCATTTTGGGCCATGGCAATCTAGTTATTACAAATCCTTTATTAGTTTGGAATATCATATCCTTAATATAACAAATAATATAATTGGTAACAAAATATTGTTATATGAATCTAAATATTTTGTTCATAACTTAGCATTCTCAGAATATTGTTTATGGTTCATTGATATGCGTCCTTAATATTTTTAAGTTTTCTGTCAAACATATCTTGTAAATATACTGTATTTTTCTTACATACTTAAAAGTTTCACTGAGATTCATAAAATATTTTCAAATATTCATGTCTAAACTAAATCTAAAACGAAAGCCCTTTGGAACCTCTTGCCCTCCAAGGTAAGGTCTGTCCCCATCCTCCTATCTTTCTGTAAGACCTGGTTGGCCTGGAGACCAGATGGAGGAATGCCATGCTGTAGCTGGCTGCTGGATTGATGGCAGACTCCGCCTCCCTGCTTTCTAGTCTCTGCCCATACATCTTTTCATTACCATATTGATGTATTCACATGTTCTTTTTCACTGTTTATTTTATTCTATTATTTTATTTCTGTTTACACCCTTTTCCTTTCTTCCTTTTTAATTGTTGTAAACTGCCTAGTGCAGTGAAACAGGCAGCACATAAATTTAATAAATAAGTTATAATAAATGTCTATGGAGATTCTCAGTAATCCAGGTCATGGTTGTCCCCAAAGTGCTTTTTCAAAAGACAACTGAACTTTGATTTTTTCCTTGAAGACGTTTCACTTCTCATCCAAGAAGGTTCTTCAGCTGAGGAAGCTTCTTGAATGAGAAGCAAAACATCTTCAAGGAAAAAACAAAGTCCAGATTTCTTTTGAAAAAAGTATATTTGGGATAAATAATAATAAATAACGAAACACCAAAGAAATTTAAAATTATATTTAAAAAACAAAACTATTTTTTAAGATAAAGATGTTCCTCAACTTATGACCACAAATATGACTGGAATTTTGGTCACTAAGCAATTCAATCATTCAGTGAGTCATTATGTGACCAAACCCAAGTTTAAATTTATGCATCCAGTGTCAATGCTATCATGCCCTCTCTGGCTGCACATGCCATCCAAGAAGGACAGTGATGTAATTTGTAAATTATTTCATTCCTTAGAGGACCGTGTTAATTTCCTCAAAAGTCATAGGCTCAAAAGAATCCCACGTGATCATAGAATAGAATAGAATAGAATAGAATAGAATAGAATAGAATAGAATACTTTATTGGCCAAGTGTGATTGGACACACAAGGAATTTGTCTTGGTGTAAATACTCTCAGTATAAGGTTTTGCCCCTTCACCCTCCAGCTCAAAGCGAATATGACTGATTTTGCCTTAAAGTGTGTTTCAAATTGTTTTCAAACACCAGCAGATAATATTGTCCAATGGCCGACTTACAGTCCACCTAAGAAAAAGTCTGTTGTGATTTGAATATGTGACTTTTTGTGGCTTTCCCTTTGACTTTGCTTATTGGAAGCCAGCAGGAAATTTCAAATCCCACACGTATGAGATCCTTGCTTAATGACCTGTCATCTTTGCTTAAGAAGGAAACAGGGACTGCCAGGATTGCTGCCACTAAGGGATGCAATCACATGACATTGTGCTTTGTGACTGTGATGGAAATTCCAGTCCCCATTACTGTTGTTAAGTGAAGACTACTGTAGGCTTTCTGAAAAATAGCCTCTATACTATAGAGCAGAAGTCTCCAATCTTGGCAACTTTAAGACTTGTGGACTTCAACTCCCAGAATTCTACAGCCAGCTTTACTGGCTGAGGTATTCTGGGAGTTGAAGTCCACAAGTCTTAAAGTTGCTAAGATTGGAGACCCCTGCTATAGAGTATGCCCAACCTTTTGTCTTGCCTGGACTGCATTGAGTGAAGAGGAATTATTTTGGGCCACATATAAAATATATAATTATCACTAAAAATCACATAATGTTAAAAGTTTACTATCTTGTGGGGGCATATTACTAACTGTTCAGGGTTGCATTTGGCCTGTGGGCTGTGGGTTGGATATGCCTGCTCTATGTCATGAATGGGAAGTATTAAAAATGAATTACTCATGGATATTCATTATCTGTTGGTAATGGATATGAATATATTTATTTGATGTAGTTCAATTTTTAATAGAAATTTGCTTTTGAACATTTTCATTTAATAAAACTGCAAAAAAATGTTTAGGAAAACCATTGCCAGGTTAGTTTGCAGCAGAAATTTTCAGCCACGTTACATTAATTTAATTATAATCTCACCAATTTCTAGATTTCTAGCTATAAAATGTTATTTGGGTTGAAAATGCATATGTACAGTTTCAATGTGGATTATCATTTAGATTTTTCATTTAGTATGACTTGAAAATATATAGATTGTACTACTTACTACCGTGCCACTTATTTCATTGAGGGTGTGAAAATATCCATATACTTTTTGTGCAACCTTTACAAATTTTATATGCAGAAAGGCAAAAAATGAATGGTTTAAATGACCTGGTTCAAAACTACTGAACAGATTTTTCTGAGCAGAAACTCATGAACAGTTGTCAGTAGCAAATAATTAGTCAAGAGAGAACATCAGCTGATTCATTTTGATTAATGCATTGTGCAAAGTGTTACTCATTTGTAAGGAGAACAAGAGATGTGATATTTAACTTATCAGTTAGTGAATAATGGGAAATGAAGGGCTTTTGTTACCCATGCTAATAAAATAATTTACTCCGCATCTAAAAAGCAGTGTTTATTTAAGTCTCCAAAAAACATATTTTTCTCTTTCTGTTTAGTATGGCTTTAGACCTTTTCCTGCAAAAGGACTCCATATTTTAATGTAATTAATGTAATAAATCTCAAGCACATGATAGATTTGTATTTTGTGACAAAGTAGTTTACTCCCTGCTGTATTGCAGAACAGCATTTTTACCAAGCTTTACTACACATTGAATAGAATCCTAAAACTGTTACAAATTTGAGCAAAAAAAGCAAAAACCTAGATACAGTGACCCATATACGTATTTTAACAAATATGGCTGTAATTATTAATCTGAGTCAACACCAAGATATAATATTTTTGTCTTGTTTGCATTTATGTACCAACAATGTCTAGACGTAGCTTTTATCACTTATCCATGTAAATTATTTATTTACTTATTGAATTTATATTGCACTGGGAATGCTGTTTTTAATCCGTAAGTAAAAATACTAAAGACTTACTAATAATTTCTTAATTATTTATACAAAATTACTTGAAATGTTAAAGAGAAAAGTTATTCTTTTCTCTAACAGCCCTTACTCTGTGTTAGGTTCTCACATGGAATGAATCCTTGGTGTTAAAGTGATAACTGATAATCATCTTGCACATATTTGAATATGTTGATTTGTTATTACTTTGGAACAGCTATGAAGGAAAGGGGCAGGTTAAGGTATAACTCATTGATAGAATCATGTTGTTGAACGTTCTGTATTTTGCTGTTTTTCTAAATGTTTAAGATTTTGAAGTTATATTATGAAAAAAGGAGATGTAACATCTGGTGAAATGTAGCAACTTTGTAGTATCTTATTAGACTGTGGATTAATTTGGGGGTAAATTAGAACATATTATAATCTGTTTCTTTTACACTGTACATAAGAATTATAATAAATACGAGTAGATATAATCAATTGCATGAGAACCAAGTATATAGGAGTCATTGCTGTTCTCATATTTTATCCCTCCTTATAATAACTTGAATGATTATAGCATGGAATAATTTGGTTATCCAATAATGGAAATATTAATTCAAATTATGTTAATGGTGGTCCAATAACAAATTATATATTAGTTGATAGCAAATTCTGTTTGCTGTCATGAATACTTGGCTATAATGAACATTATGTAATGATCTCGGTCATTGGAAAGTTTTGGTACAAAAATTCATCTGATTATATATAAAAAAAGTATAACAGTGTTTGCAGCATAACTATTATTATGAGACAATCCAGGAGCAAACACAGCACACAGAGGCTTTGCCTTTTAACAGTGGTTTATATATAAGACAACTATATACATACATATACGTGGTAGGCAAATACCTGGCAAGTAATCAATCTTCTTTACTCTGCATGGAAGACTACAATGGAGACAGAACACAAAGAGAGAGAGGTATGCCCTCTCATGGCCTCATTTATATATACAGCTTCTTAAAGTGATAAAACCCTGTGGACCCATCCTCCATCTTAAACCGGCAATAACCATGCTGATTCATCCTCATTGTATCAGCCTTACAGCAGCTGGTCAGCTATTAAATCAATATCTTAACACTCCTCCTTTTTAAAGCTGAACAGCTGATAATCCAAATGCTTTAACATAGTCCTGATATTTTTCCACAGATACATGCTTTGGTAACATATCAGCTATATTACGGTCAGTAGAACACTGCTGGAATCTTATCAGTTTCTCCTTTACAGCGTCCCTAATATTACAGTATTTGATGTCAACCTGTTTACTCCTGCGATCTCATGTTGCCATTTTTATACATGCCACGTTGTCTTCAAACACTGGTACAGCTTCTTTTACATTCACATTTACATCCTTTAGCAATTGTACATACCAGATTATTTCTGAATAAGCCTCGGACAATGCTATGGATTCTGCTTCAGCAGAATTATAATGTTGATAAAAACATTAAAGTGTTGTAACATAAAAATTTCATTTTAGCAAAATAAGAGTTAACAATTTGGTTGTTCCACCATCACAAGAACATAATATTTTCATGTAATGAATTTTCTTGAACAACTTTGAGAGGCACCTAAGTAATCTCAAATCAACTAATTTAGTGTATTTGGATATTCTGCTGGCCTGAGTGTGGAATTCTTATCCAGGATTCTTTATCTGACTATATCCTGCCCATAGCTCAAGACCAGCAGTGTCTTAAAAGAGAATCCATAGTACAATTTATTCTTGCCTCGAGTCCTCGAGGACAAAATAAGTGACAACCAAAGTTAATAATAGTTGTTTGAGAACCCAAACAACAAAAATGCTTTAGCACAAATTTTTAAAAAAGACATTTCCATTATAATTTTAAGCAAACAAGAAAACTTGGTCAACTAATTAACTTTAAGGGAACTGAATTTATTGGCCATGAAAACAAGCCAATATATAACCTCTTGCCATTTCCTTCTTCCAGCAATGGACATGTTGTTTCAGGCAGAAATGGTAGGTTTATACAATAGTGATTATCCCAGCACAGGTTTAGGTCCAGCATGTTGAGGGCAGGAGGGAGACACAAAGTGCAAATTGAATGGCCTTTTATATTTCAAGAACAATGTACATGACCACTCAATGTGTCGGCCATCCCAGTTGTGTGCTATAGTACAGCAGTCCCCAACCTTTTGAACACCAGGGACCAGTTCCATAGAGAAAGGTTTTTCTGTGGACCAGAGGGGGCGTGGTTTTGTGTACTGCCTGCATCCTGCAGATGTGGCTTCACTTGTTTGCATGGCCTGGTTTTTGCCATGCTGCGGCCTAGGACTGGTCCACTGACTGAAAGTTGGAGACTCCTGCTGTAGCACACATGGCTGAGGTAAATAACCAAGATTGTTCAGTTCAGTTCAGAGTCTTGTTCAGTTGTGTTATGCAAACTAAGTTGCATTCTTACTGCTGTTTTTATTTTTAATAGCATTTATCAGTTAGATGGCCTTACCATATATTATTGAATTAAGCAAATTTTCTGCATTTGCATAGATTGTAAACCAGAGGTGGTATTCAGCAGGTTCTGACCAGTTCTGGAGAACCAGTAGCGGAAATTTTGAGTAGTTCGGAGAACCAGCAAATACCACCTCTGACTGGAGATTTTACAGTATCCTTCCCCTGCTACGCCCACCAAGCCACACCCACAGAACAGGTAGTAAAAAAATTGAATCCCACCACTATTGTAAACCAATCAAGTATAGTATATTAAAGTGTCATAGTATTGTTCATTTTTAGAAGAATGTAATGAGAATATTAGTGAATAGTATGATCTTAGGCAAATCTTATTTGATACTTTTTCTTGGCTCGTAAATGATAGAACAGTAGCCAGTGAAAATGTGTTTCTTCTTTTTTACCTGAACATATTTATAATTAGAGCAGTCATGTTCCCTGTAAGTGCTTACACTTAAAATATTGGATTAGATTTGCATGAACTGGCATTTGTCAAAGCTGTGGTTAATAATGCATTAAATGAATTTTCTTCAAATGAAGTGTTCAGTGAAAGAAAAGCAGGAAAGTGATCTTAACAGATAAGACTATATTATCTGCTAATGTTCATACTATTTTACAAGAAATGTTTCCCTTTGCATCTAGAAGCTAAAGAAAATCACTGATCAAGAGACACATTGTTTCAAAATGGTTTACTAAAGAACCCAACCCCTCCCCACCCCCCCCCCCGGTCACAAAACCAGCGGCCCCAACCCCCCCAACCAACCAAAAAAAACCCCCCCAAAATTTATAAAAAAAAAAAAATAAAAAAAAAAAAAAAAAAAAAAAAAAAAAAAAAAAACCCAAAAAAACAAAAAAAAAAAAAAAAAAAAAAAAAAAAAAAAAAAAAAAAAAAAAAAAAAACCCCCACCACAACAAAAAAAAAAAAAAAAAAAACAAAAAAAAAAAAAAAAAAAAAAAAAAACAAAAACCAAAAAAAAACCAAAACAAAACCCCCCCCCCCCCCAACCCCCCAAAAACACCACTTATATCACAATAAAGGAGTATATTTGTAACTCCAGATTGATATGAAGTTTCCTTGGCACTCTCTGGACTCATTTGTTTTCTAGCACTGATGATGTTACCTAGTTTGGTTATAAAGAATCTGCAAGAAAACAACCAAGGTCAGAGAACACCAAGGAACCATCCTGCAGTATATATCACATTAATATTTTAACATGATGCTACAAAATAAATTCTTGATAGGATATCAGTCTGCAAGGATAAATTACCGAGTCATGAAAACGTTTTCTTCTTTATATTAATGTACATCCTGCCCATGTTTGCACTACATGCTAACTCGTGGTTCCTTTAATCATTGTTTTCTCAATTAACCAATTTGCCTAAACGTCCATGCTGAAATACAAACTAGCCAACTACACTTTAGTGTACTCTAATATGTTCTGAAGACCCAGCCATATAGAGGAAATGCTTGTATTAGTGAGCTGGTAATAAACAAAGGGTCTTTTTTCTGTCCTGTTGTGACTTAGAGATACAACTACATAATTAATGCTGGGATAGGCAGTTCTCCTATTCCAGCAAGTTTATTCTTGTGTTTTTAGGAACACATCTTCAGCCTTTTTATTCTTTGGCTATTTAAGCCCAATATTTATTTTATTTTTCTTTAAACATTGTATTAAAACTGCTTTATCAGAATAGTGTTAATGTTTAGGGAACAAATATTTTTCATGTTGCTAAATAACTAAAACTCATTCACTATGTCTTGCTCTTTTCAAAGGAAGCAATGGAGAGGCCAATCCATCACCAACTGTTTGTGACAAGAATTATGCATGACTTTGAAAGTGATACATTTTTCCCAGAAATTGATCTTAAAAAATACAGACTTCTACCTAAGTAAGTATTATATCGACAAAAATATCTTGTATCAATTCCATGTATTTATACTAGCAATATAAAACATTTCACTGATGTATCTCTATTGAAGTAAATCTTGAGGAAATATATTTGGTTTAACAATACAGTATGAGTAAAAAATAACATTTCATGTTACTTTCAATTTAGAAAAGTATTTATCCACTAAAATATTATTTCTCTCTCAAGTTATACAGGTATCCCTGTAGATATCCAGGAAGAGAATGGAATTCAGTACAAATTTGAAGTTTATGAAAATATCATCTAGACCTTATTTGATATGGGCAAAATTACTCTGTAGATCTAAATCTATTTGCAGAATTAATCAAGACTTGTGCCTGCATTTTATTCTCTAGAAGAAGAAGAAAAAAAAGTGCCTTTGTGCTTCATCCTTCCCCCATTCATTGAAGCTATTGTACCCAAAAAAAAAACAATTAGCAGCTCTACTGAGAATAGCTGCCTGTGCTGCAAGCAAAAAAAGATTTATTTGCAAATATAGCTCTGTTGAAAATCAAGAAGAGGACCGTCTGTATTACATATTTCATGCCAGATAGCAGGTGAAAATAATAATTTTCAAGGTTGTAAAATGCATTTCCGAATTAATGTTAATAATTAAAAAGATAAAAGAAGTTTCTCTTCTATTGTTCAATTCTAGCTTTTTCATGTTCATAATTATTTGTACTATTAAATACATTCCATGTTTATTTTTCATTAATAAAACAGTGTATTCTAAAATCCTGCTTTTTGAATGATAAGTCTGCTTGTCTGGTTTATACATATTTTTATCATGTTAAAACACTTGATCTGTTTATGTCAAGAATAATTTGGAAATTTTCCAAATCTTGTAGTACTGACATTTGTATTAATGGTTATAGATACCAGGAATTGTAGATCAGAAATTCTGGAAAGTTATAAATGCCATACTCCAGATTTATATGCATAAATATTAATTGCATGTATTTAGGGTAAACACATATTTATGCAGAATTCTGTGACAGGGAACCATATACATGAAAGATTCACATATTGCACTAAACGATGGGTTGCTGAAGAAGATAGACCTGGGTAAATTCATACCAAATTAGGCAACCTACATTAGGATCCAGAGTGCAGATTTGGCTGAATAGATTGTACTATGCTAAGTACTATATGAAAATGTCACTGCCTGTTTGAGATGCATAAGGAGGTAGTGTTTCTCAGGACTGAAATACAAAAGATGTAAATAATCACCTGTTAGCTCAGTATTAGACTTTATAGAGTAATTTCTGTATTAGTGAGTTGAAAGGGGCACTAAGTAAAACATTAAAAGTGCCTGTCAGAACACCACAATTTTAAATTGCTTTAGCCCTACTAGACAATAATGTTTTCTTTTTAAATGTGCCATGTTGAATATTAGAGAATCTTCCGAATCTGCATACTAAATGATACACAATGCAATAGGCTCATAGCTAAGGGACTGCAGCTTCAGAGTACCCAATAGGGCAGGATCAAAGAGCAATAACAGTAAGCATGAGCACCTCACAGAGTTACTACCGTGTTTCTCCAACAATATGGCCGCCCCCAATAGGAAGACCCAGAATGTTTTCTAGGCATAAAATGAAATTAAGCCCCTCCCCCCAAATTTAGGCCTAGTTTAAAACATGCAAAATTGGGGGGGGGAAGATGGGGGGAACTTGCCATTAGGTGTGCCCCACGGGCAGCTACGCCTCACCATCAGCCGCTCCTAACACCATGGTGGAGCACGGAGGGCTCCCTTACCCCTCCCTTACCCGGGTCAGCAGGCGGGCGGCGTCGGCATGGATGTCTGGCAGTGTTTCAGCCGCTTCTCAGGCCTCCGTAGCTTCCACAGTTCCCACCAGTGCTGGCGCCTCGCCAGCGCCGTCTCCAACAACAGCATCTGAATCGCTCCCGCTTTTCCCCCGTCCCCATAACAACAGGAAAAAAAAAAGATTTTGAAGTACCTGGGAGTGCCGCGCGTTGTATTTTGGTTTAATCCCGAGCGGCTGGGTGGGCATGAGAAGAGTCGAGCGAGCGTCTCTCCTGCTGCTACCCTTGGTGCTCCAGCCTCGGGCTCTGCAAGTTTGCAAAAGTCCCAGTGCACAGCCTGTTCCTGCATTCCAAGCGCCCAGGCTGAGCTGCAGCTGTCCCTCGCCAGCGTCATCTCCAATAACAGCGGCAGCAGTGGTGGAAGCATTTCAGCTGCTTCTCGGGTGGGGGAGCCACCTTTAACTTCCATGGTTCCCGTCGCTGCTGCCGCTGTTATTGGAGACGGCGCTGGCGAGAGAGAGACAGCTGCAGCTCAGCCTGGGCGCTTGGAATGCAGGAATGGGCTGCGCACCGGGACTTTTGCAAACTTGCAGAGCCCGAGGCTGGAGCACCAAGGGTAGCAGCAGCAGAGACGCTCATTTCTCACGCCTACCCAGCCGCTCGGGATTAAACCAAAACGCAGCGCGTGGCACTCCAAGATACCTCAAAATCTTTTTTTTTTCCTGTTATTATGGGGATGGGGGAAAGTGGGAGCGACTCAGACGCTATTGTTGGAGACGGCGCTGGTGCGCGGGGGGGAAGAAATTAATTCACCCCCGAAAAGATGTCCTAGCCATTTTTTCGGGGCTCAAAAAAAAATAAGGCCCGGCCTTATTTTGTGAGAAACACAGTATCTGATGTAAACCAGCTCCTCCCAGTCCAAGTCATCTGGAATTGTCAAGGGAGAACTGGAATGTTTGTTTGTTTAACAAATTTATATGGCTACCCAGCTCATACATAGGTGACTCTAGGAAGCTTGCAACATTAAAAATTGCAGCATAAGTACAGACCCATAAAAAAAAACCACCCGTCTCCTTCATGGTAGCAACATCATGTTCTTGATAACGTGCTTACAGTTTTGCCTTACTGCAGGGGTCCTCAAACTTGGCAGCTTTAAAACTTGCGGACTTCAATTTCTCCAGTCATGTTAGCTCAGGAATTCTGGGAGTTGAAGTCCGCAAGTCTTAAACTTGCCAAGTTTGAAGACCCTTTACTGGAAAATTTACCAAGATTTTTTTATAGTAGAATAGATTTTTTATCTCTAGGATTCCAAATACATATTTTTAAAGATCCATGTGAAGAATATTGCGTTACTCCAATAATCAACTTTAAAGAAATAAAAAGAGGAATAAGAAAAATCAAGGATATGATAATATATTATAAATTACATTTTAGCACAGAATGGTTTTGTTAAATTGTTTTTAAACCATGTTTTTGCACTTCTTTTTCTCATAATTTTCCATTTAAGAGTGGTTTTTGTCAAAAAAAAATTAAACATTAGAATTCTTGCTTACTTATGACAATCCAAAGATTTTTAAAAATTCATGGCCTTTAAAAATAATAGATTTATTAAACAGAATCCACCATTATTCTGAATTTTTAACTGTGAATTACAGGTAACTCTTGCAGGAAATGTTCATGGTGGCCCCAAAGGTGGGGTCAAATACATCTTCAGTTTGGAGTCTCTATGCCGTGCATTTCCTGTTTTTAGCAAAACTAAACAATGGGGAGTTTCTTTAATAACTAGAGTTATTAAGTCAATGATATTCTCAGTCATGACTGTTCTGTTCGCTTAATTACTTACGACCATAATGGGCAGCCTCCATTATGGTTGTAACTTGAGGACTACCTGCATGTTATTACATGATAATTTCATTATTCTAAGACATGGAATATTATTGTGGATAAATGTGCCTACATTTGACTAAGAGTGGAAGCAGCATATTGCCTTCTACAGTATAAAAATCCTTGTCAAGTGATAAGTTGTAAGAATGATTCCCTCAATTCTACCTGTCGTATGTCCAGCATATTGGAGCATCTTAAGAATAACGGTATCTCCACCCCATTTAATCAATAGCATAATAAATAACATTTATAGCATAATCATTAACATTGATCCCTCGTATCTCCAGAATGTACAAGTATACTAGCTTTTGACACATGGTTGCATTTTGAAATTGTATCACAGGTACTTTATTGGGCTTCGCGAGACTCCTCTCCCCCCTTACACCTGGGGTTTGCTTATTAGAATGAGACTTTTTCCCCTTTCAAAAATTCCCCCTGTATTAGGAAAGGATTTCATCATTACTAATGTTTGTATGTGTTATAGCAGCTTCTAAAATTAATTGCCAGATAGTCTGGAACCCTTAGAGTGTATATTGGTTTGGGCCTCCATAAATTATAAATTAGATTTTTTAAATTAAATTTTAAATTAAATCAAATTAAATTAAATTAAATTAAATTAAATTAAATTAAATTAAATTAATAAAATAATAAAATAAAATAAAATTATTATTCTATCACTAAAAATGATAGGAAAGGATTTCATTTGGCACAAGAATAAGCAACAGCAGCGGCGTAATGTTTGTATGTGGTTATAGCCCCTCCTCCTAGTATCTTCTACTCATCAGGTTCCCTACCCTACCTACGGTTTTTAATTGTTTAGATGCATCTATCATACTACAAACAGCAACAAGAATGCCTGAGCTTCATATTGCCCAATTCATTCTTGCAACAACAACAAAAAAAAATAGAGAAAGAAAGCATTACTGTAGCCTATTGCTACATTTGGATATGAACTTCAAAAAAGGACAAAGCTAAGGTGGAATAGTATGGAACATCCTGGGATGCTAAAATGAGATTATTGGAAACAATCTTGCTATTTTCCTTCCATCAAATTATATTTTGTAACTGGTCACACCAACCATGGTAACTATTTTCTTCATTCACTTCACCATAGAGATACAACTTAAGAGACATCACCTTAAATTACTGTATGTTAGATTACCCACATTGACAAAAGAAGTAGGCTGACCTGGATGGCTGTAGTCACTAATACATCATGACGGCATAAATTAAAATATATGGTAATTACACTTGCCAAGATTTTGTGGAAGACTGATGCGTTTTAGATGAATCACCAATCTACTTTTGGAACTCTAATGGAGGCCATCTGGTTTCAGCTTTCTTGCTGCTGCTACTATTAAACAATATTTAATATTTAATCTGTTTAGAACACTTTGTTCCCAAGAAAGCATGAATGAGGGGGATTAAATTATATCTGTATTATACTTTTCTATCTGACTGGTAATTAAATTGTCATTCACTGTGCTATATTATTCATTTCACTTAGCCAGATAGTACCTGGGATAATTTTTTTTCTCCTGTTCTACAAGAGATTGTTTCAATGCAACTTATTTTTAACTTGTATAGTGATGACTACTGTGGAAACAAGGGTCATGCTTCTAAAGATGAAGAATATCCTACTGTCTCACAGTATTGTAAGACTTATAGAACAATATTTTAAATCCATTGTTAACCTAGCACTTTGAAAGGATTAATTTGATGCATAATGAGAAGTATGCATTCAAAGAATAAGATGTAGAAGTGTGGGCAGCAAAACAGCCTAACTCATAGTCTTTTACAAAGAACAGGACCAAAATGAGAATTCAGCCATGGGTCTCAAAGAGGTCCTGTCAGCCAAATTATTTTTAGGAAAAACAGAGATGGAGCGAGCCATAGCACTGAAACAGTTTGGATGTTTAGGTATAAGTATATATTGAATGATCTCTGACAAGGGCAGAGTAGTGGTTGTATTTCTATCCTTGCCCTACTTGACTTCTATGCAGCTTTTGATCTTGGTATCCTTCTGGATTAGTTCAGAGGATTAGAGGTGGGTGGCATTGTGTTGTGCTGGTTCACCCGCTTTCTCCAGAGTATAATCCAAAGATCTATGCAAGGATCCTCTTTGTAGACTTCAGTTCAGCATTCAATACCATCATTCCAGATATTCTTCTAACTAAACTAAATCTGCTAGCTGTACCTGACCACACTTGTAATGGATCATAAACTTCCTAACAGACAGGAAGCAGGAGGTGAAGCTACCGTGTTTCTCATAAGGCCGGGTCTTTTTTTTTTTTTTTTGAGCCCCGAAAAAATGGCTAGGGCGTCTTTTTGGGGGTGATTTAATCCCCCCCCCTTGCATCCTCGGGTGGGCAGGTGGCAGTGGCATGGATGTTGGCCTTGGCGGAACGTCCACCACTGCTGCTTCCTCTTGGAGCGTCCTCTTCCGTTTGGAGCATCACCGCTGTGTTTGGAGCTGCCGCTGCCGCATTTGGAATGTTGCCACCATGTTTGGAGCTGCCGCTGCATTTGGAGCATCACCACCACATTTGGAGCTGCTGCTGCCATGTTTGATGCTCCAAACGTGATGGTGGCAGCTCCAAAAATGACGGCAGCTCCAAACACAGCAGCAGCAGCTCCAAACACAGCAGCGATGCTCCAAACGCTGCTGCGGCAGCTCCAAATTCGGTGGCAGCAGCTCCAAATGTGGCAGTGATGTTCCAAATGCCACCGTGGCAGCTCCAAATGCAGTCGCAATGCTCCAAACAGAAGAGGATGCTTGAAGAGGAAGCAGCAGTGGTGGGCACCCGCTGAGGCCAACATCCACTGATCCGGCCTGCAGCCAGCACCATACCCATTTTATGCCCATTTTATGCTGGGCCTTCCTATTGGGGGGGCGTATTGTTGGAGAAAGACGGTAGGAAAGATCACGTCAGATACCTGTACAATTAGCACAGGAGCACCCCCAAGGCTGTGTGCTCTCTCCACTTCTCTTTGTATACCAATGACTGCATCTCAAAAGATCCCTCTGTTAAAGTACTGAAGTTTGCAGATGATACAACAGTGATTGGTCTCATTTGAGACAACGATGAATCTGCATACGGACGGGAGGTTGAACAACTAACCTTCTGGTGCAACCAGAACAATCTTGAACTAAATATACTCAAAACTGTAGAAATGGTGGTAAGTTTTAGGAGAAACCCTACTATATAACCACTGCTTACAATACTAGACAACACAGTATCAACAGTAGAGACCTTCAAGTTTCTAGGGTCTATCATATCTCAAGACTTAAAATGGTTATCTAATATCAAAAAGTCATAAAAAAGCACAACAAAGAATGTTCTTTCTGAGACAACTCAGAAAGCTCAAACTGCCCAAGGAGCTGCTCATTCAATTCTACAGAGGAATTATTGATTCTGTCATCTGCACCTCTATAACTGTCTGGTTTGGTTCTGCAACCCAAGAAGACATACACAGACTTCAATGGATAATTAGAACTTCAGAAAAAACAATAGCTACCAACCTGCCTTCCATTGAGGACCTGTATACTGCCCGAGTCAAAAAGAGGGCTGTGAAAATATCTACAGACCCCTTTACATCCTGGACATAAATTGTTTCAACATCTACCCTCAAAACGACGCTATAGGGCACTGCACACCAGAACATTTAGACACAAGGACAGTTTTTTCCTGAATGCCATCACTCTGCTAAACAACTAATTCCCACAACATTATCAACTTATTTACTAAGACTGTATTAATATTATTCCTCTACTACTAGATTACAATAACACTTCCTAGTATCTATCTCTTCCCACTTATAACCATGTTGCTTGTAGCTTTACAATTTATATTGTTTTATTTGTTTCCTAATATGATTTGATTGCTTATTAGTAACCTATGACTATCACTAAGTGTTGTATCTAATTATTTTTGATGAATGTATTTTTTTCCTTTATGTACACTGAGAGCATATGCACCAAAGACAAATTCCTTGTGTGTCCAAATACAGTTGGCCAATAAAGAATTCTATTCTATTCTATTCTATTCTATTCTATTCTATTCTATTCTATTCTATTCTATTCTATTCTATTCTAAACAAAAAGAATGCAACTTTAGAAGTAAAAGATAATAATTTCCTTAAACGAGCTAACATTCCTAGCTTTTTTCGAACCAATTTCACAGTAAAAAAAATTAAATAATTCCATTGGTTCCTGCTAAAGAGTATGTTTTTGAATTGATGTTTGTTTGGAGTATGATGACTAATGCCCATTATATAATGTCCTTGAAGATTCTTACGTACAGAAAAGGAGGTGGATAAAGCATATACAACATTAAAAATGTACTTTTCCATTATGAGTAACTTTACTAATTTAATTGTTTTGTTTCTTGACAGTATTGCTAGGAAACAGTTGATATTCAGTTACTATATAGGCCTTAGATAAGCTACTTCAAACTGAATTCCTACTCACAAAAAAAGAAGAATTCAAGCATTTAATGCTTGAATTCAGGGAGGAACAGATTATCTAGACAGGCTTGTTGCAACTATCCTCGTGAAGTTGTCTCATGATCAGATAACCAAAAGCTTTTGTTACTTTTTCTGCAAAAAGTCTTATTCCTGGAGATCATTTCATGTCATTAATGAATTCATTCATTTGCCTATATGTATATTATATTTAATGTTAAAAGGTTTATCTGTAAAAGCTTCCTGTTACCTAAATAACTGTTTTCTCATTGGCTTCCAGTCATGTTTAGGGATCAGAAATATAATTAAACCATTTGAACCAGATAAAGCCCCGGTTTCAGATTTTATTACGTGTGAAATAATGATGATGATAAAAGATCTTTGGGGACTTTCAAATACAGACAGATAATCTGTCAGCTATGGAATTCATCGCTGTCACATAGTTGAAGAAAGTGGAAAGAGGTGGTGTTAATTGAGCAGCTCTTAGTAGACAAAATATATTATTTTGATAGTTCAAGGTTACAAAGTGTGGTGCAGGAAGAATTAGAACTTACTTTGGGATTTGTGCACATGATCTGATGATGAAGGAAAATGGGATGGGTTGTAGATTGGGACTTTGTGGGGAAGCTGGGATGAATTAGTTCCGGATTTCCCCAGGACGTGCCAGGTACTGTTCTAATAAAAGTACTTTGAGATGGCATGTGTCTTGGAGTTACTGAAAGGAATGGATTTTCCCTGGAACACTGACATCATCATTTGGAACACAACATGCCAGATTTCACAGTTGTTGAAAACCGAAGATATACAATTCATTGATATCACTGTAGCAGGAGATGCCAGAGTCGAAGAAAAAGAACTGGAAAAAAATCACGAAATATCACGATCTGGTCATTGAAACTGTGCAATTATGGATGAAATGTAACAGTGATACCCATTGTCATTGGGGCACTTGGTACCATGTCCAAGAATTTTATAAAGTACATCAAGAAATTGCAGCTTCCTGCAATAACAGCAGTGGAACTGCAAAAAACTGCGCTACTTGGAACATTGTACATCTTAAAAAATACTTGATTGATACCTAGGATGCTGGCAGCAACCCATATTAACCATCACAGCCAGTCAATGATATTTATGATACATTTTTAAATGTTCCATTGACTGAATTTCATGTTTAATGAATAAAAGAGATAATAATAATAATACAATTTGCATGGTTCATCCCAGGGCTAGCTTGTCAATCCCAAACTCAAACAACATAGTGAGATCCACTCAAGTCCAGATCTTTATTTGCTTGTATCTAATACACAGAATCTTGACAGACTAAAGCTATAATCTTCTAAGCTATTAAATTTACCCTGGGAGATTCTAAGGTGTCTGAACTTTTTCCTTCTTCTCTTATCCAATTCAAGTTTGCACAGTCTCTTATCTTGGCTCCTTCTTCTTTCTCCCTGGGAAGCCACAGTGCTATTGCTGGCATTTCTTCTTGCTCCTTCTTCAGCTGCATATTCCATCACATAGTTTAATTTTTTTATAGCAATAGATAATTCAAACATAATACCATGGGTTTTGATATGAACACATACAGCAATATATAAGAAGGATAAAAGAGATGTATGTATGTATCGTGAGTCTGCTGTCCAAAAAAGTTAAGGAGTTGTTTTATAAAACTTGTTTGGACCATAAGGAGGAAGTGATCTCTGCTGCTGGGAGAATAGCTGTCCCAGGGGTGGTGCTTTCTAGATGGGTGATTATTACACTTGCTGCCATTCTCAACCAGTCTGGATGGGAGGTGTGTGCATTCCCATCCAATGCATTTGGAAAGTACCAGATATATCTGGGGGGGGAGGTCTAATTTAGGAGTTGATGAAAGAATGAAAGGATGGCTTTGCTGATTTTGTAATAATCGCTTTGAATGAACTCAAGATGGACACTTCCACCTGTTTGAAGCTAGGTTGAGTTCTAGAAACCATCAGAATCAAACCAAACAGCTTTGTATCTGTTTGTGTCAAGGGCGTTAAAATGCTTCAAGTGTCTTTTAGAAAAATTTCCTGGTAAGTAAGGACATCTCTTTGGAATGATCTGGGAACATAAGCCAACATATGTTACTCTCAGGTAAAATAACTGTGTGTGAATGCCCAAATCTGAGTGCCCCAAGGCTGGCATTTTGCCTGATAGGATACAGAATGTGACCATGCATGCTAGCTCCATCTCCAGTGTCTCCAGCTTCCTGTTTTGAGTGGGGTTCCTCATTAGATGGGATTTGTATTTGCTTTTAGCACAACTAGAAGACAATTTTCTCAACATGGGAGAAAGGGAAGAATTAGGCTAAACGTATAAGATGATCCAGCTAACAAGCACTCAATCAGTTTGCTACGTTAGATCAACAAAATGAATGGTAAACAGCTGCAGAAGAAACTAATTGCTTGGCTTGAATCTGAAGATATTTTGTGGGATGAACAAGCTTCAGAACAGGACAATCAATAGTTGGTCATGCCTTGGAGCTACAATGTCTAGTAGAAAAGTATATTCATAATTCAGGATAATTGTTTTGCGCAGCATTTATTGATTTCAGGTCAACTTTTGACACATTATCTAGAATTAAACTGGCATAAATTCAAAGATACCACAACTGACAAACATCTACTTCTGCTGCTCATTTAAATGCAAGAAAATACAAGACTGAAAGTCAGGTACACTAATCAAAATAACTGAAAACTTGAAGAAATATTTTATTTTAAAATAATTCCAATTTCCTTTTAATATGCTATAGGAAGAGGGAGAAATACATTTACAGTTCATTAGTTGACCATTTTAATTCACCATTTCATATACTTTTAGAAGAAAAAAATATTGTTCCTTGTATAATGTTCTGGATGGGTTTTTAATTTCATTAATTATTTTCATATTTATTCTAAAGCTGTAAATATAGCTTTAGAATTAAATGTTGAGCATATGCTTTTATGCGGATTTTAAATTCAAGCTTCCAATGCAGATGGCAATCTTTAAAATATTGAAAAATTTTCAATTAAGGATTAAAAACAATCATACAAGTCTGGTGTTTGGAAATGTGAGTAGCTTTTATTAAATAGATCTGCCAATTCAATAATATCAAGAATATTACTGAGGGAGATGGGTAGTTAAGAAACAGGAAATATAAATAAATAAATACTGATAACACCTATTTTTGTAAATGTTTTTGTGACCTATAAAACATCTAAAACTTCTCTGAAATTTGGCAGTAAAAAAACATGGTTTTGCATCTATTCCTTGGAAAACCAAACAAAAGGTATGCCTAATACAATAGATAGACATAGATATCTTAAAAAGTATAACACTATTTAAAATTTCCAGCTTTCCTAAAAACTCCTATTAAAACACCAGTTCTGAAGTGATGCTACTATGTCACAGCGCCACTGAGGCTCTCAAAAAAGGGTGATCCATGGCCATCAGAATCAATGTTGGCTCCTATATATATAGTACAGCACAAAATTATTCGCTATTGGCTGAACATACATTTGACTAAGCCAGAGTGCTAATTAAACAAATTCTGTTCCAATTGTTACCTTTTATTTTAAAAACTTTAAATCAGCATACCAATACTTACTAGCCTTTACAGTGCTTCAGATGTAGTTATAAAAAGGTACTATGCAGCCCTCAAGGATATGAACAGAGCATTTGTCTGCAACTCCAAAAAGTAACAATTTGCTATACAGTGTTTCAGGAAGATATAGGTAGTCCTCAACTTACTACCGTAATTGAGCCTGGCAATTACGGTCGTAAGTCATGACAGTCGTAAAGTGGGTCATCATCACATGACTGACCCAATTTTACAACCTTTTTTGCAATTGTTGTTAAGGGAACACAACAGTTGTAAAGTGAGCCCATGTAAAGTGAGCCCAAAAATGGGCCATTTTTGCCAGAAACCAGAAATAAAGACCAGTTTTCTGAAAAAATGTTATAAATGTTTGGTGATCACATAACCATGACACGCTGCAAATAGCCTTAAATGTGGGCTGGTTGTCTAGTGTCCAGAAAGCAATCACATGACTGTGAGGTGTGGGGGCTGTTGGAACTTCAAAATGAGGCCGTAAGTAGATTTTGGGGGAGTCCACTATAACTTTGAACAGTCACAATAATGCAATGCCATATTTCCACCTGCACAGCGTATGATGTACTTTTCTGGAGTTGAATCCAAACCATTTCACAACTCTGATACTTATGTTGTCAAATGAAAATCCATTATTACTTTTAAGAAATATAAATACCAGGAAGAGAAATGTTACTGTAACCCTATAATGCACTTTAAATGATGAAAAAGAATTAATAATGTTATTGGTCTGTGTAATGGAGTATTTACAATAAGCATTATCATTCTGTTAATATACTTTAAAAAAAGCTTGGAATCTTATTCTGTAAAGATTTACTTAGTGGATTTTAGGTGGCCTGATGGGATCAAAAGATTGATTTGTTTGATTTAGTGATACATAAAAAATATAATGGAAAAATAAGTCTGGATGGATTGCTGAAATATTGATATTGCTATAATTTTATAATGATATCAACAAGCAAACATAACTACAAATTCTTGGTCACCAACTAATCCAACTTCAGGTAATAAGTTTTCAAACTTGAGTAAACAAGCAACCATAATCCCGAATAACTCTATTAAAAAGGATATTTGCAGAAGAGTTTCACAACTGTAAAATACATTTCTTATGTGTAACTTGTCTGAACAGTTACATGAAAATACAGGCTTCAAAAATATCTTTTCACATCAGATCCTTTGCAATTTCTCCTCTTATAGTATTTAATTAGCAATGCAAAGACATTGGGGAGTATATTAAGTAAATATGGAGGAAAATTGATTCAGCTGTAGTGGTGATGCTGTCCCTACTATAAGAACTTTAATAAAAACCAGTCAGAAGTGTACACCACCCACATGCCTTACATAAACCAGGCTGTAACAGGTCATAGAAGAGCAGTAACATTTCAAAAAAGAGTAGGTGTGTTGCATATTCATCTTCCAGGCTATTCAATACAGAAACAATATTAACAATGTGGGTGGTACATGAAGCAGGAAGGATGGCAAAAAAAAAGAGAGAGAGAGAGAGAGAGAAAGAGATGGCATAACTGTCCTTGGATGTTTTCATAGTATGGACCTCTCTGGGTTATTGTTTATATGTATGCCTTATTCAGCTAGCTAGTTTAGAGTCATGGTAACATGGTATGATGTGCTTGCAGACAATTTTATTTATAGCAATAAGTCAGCTGTTAGTGTTGTATTAACCATTCGTTTCACGTGCTACAGTTTAAAAAGGAAAGGCTTCCTCAGATCTGTCTTGATTTGACTATCCTTAATACTTTTTATGGCAACAACATGAAAATGGTTGCCAATATGTTTAAGGTTGTTTTTCCACTTTTTGGTCTATCCTACTTCATACTATCCTACTTCAGACCCATTTTGCAAAGACCGAGCTCCCTGGAGAAAGCTCTAATGCTGGGAAAGTTGGAAGGAAGGAGAGGAGAATTGCCAACATCAAAGTGGATGATTCAGTTTAAAGTGGTGACAAGTCTAAGAGAACATCTGTATATGAT
Organism: Notechis scutatus; assembly: GCF_049901735.1. Classification (NCBI taxonomy): domain Eukaryota; kingdom Metazoa; phylum Chordata; class Lepidosauria; order Squamata; family Elapidae; genus Notechis; species Notechis scutatus. The sequence goes on from NC_142010.1 coordinate 232,577,031, forward strand.
CACTAAAAATCAATGCTGACTTGGTAACCTATAATCATTCAGTCCACTGACTGTCCTATCTACCCAAGATTATCTGGTGCCTATCCAGAGGAAATGTGTCTTTTTCAGTCTTGTTAATAATCAGGAATACTCTTTATGCAGCAGCAATGCATGCTTACGTTCAATCCCTTTTTCAATGTGTCTTTCAGCTCACCCAATTTTCCATCATTACTGAAAATTCTGGCAGGTGAAGGCACCAAAGTTGGAAAAAAATTAAATATAGATTAGCCTATGCAAATTACACTACACAGTCTAGTTATGCTGTGATTATTCAGTCCTTTTTATTTCTCTTGGAAGGAAATATGGGCTTTTTTCTGAAGAAACACATATAGGATCAAATGTATTTTCTTCCATGTTAATGAATAATTATACTGAAAGTTGGTATGAAGTATAAAACATATTTCACATACCTTTAGGAGAAACTCAGAACTTTGGAAGAATATCTGTACATTTTCTATATTTCAGACCTTTTAATTAAGATCTGAAACTAGCTACTATCAAGGAGACAGTGCCGGGGTCCACAAAGCAAGCTAAACAAAGGGAAAATATTTCTGCTCCTAGAGATTATGTTTTTTTTTTTAAAATATATCTGGCCAATTAATTTTTTTCTATAAATCAAGGAAGAGACTACCAACATTATATTAGCTACAAGAGAGACTACCAACATTATATTAGCTACAAGAGGTAACACTTTGCCTCTATATACAGTATCATCAGTTTTACTCATGCCTGGCTTGTGTAGTTTCTAGGGGAATCTCATAATGTATGATGGGAATTAAACGCTAGAGCAAATTACTGCATTTACAATGTTGCTTATGTTTGGTTTGGCATGTTGTGGAAACAATCAATAGGAATATGGTCTGCTTAGAAAGGTTTTTCTTGTTCTTTCAAGATTACTGCAAAAGTTAATAAAAAAAACTTATAGATTGATATAATGCCAACACAATTCAGTCTATTTCTAGATCATTACCTTTAAATTTTTATTCAGTTAATATTTACAACCACTATAGGTCTTAAGTTTGAATTAATAACTCATTACTTTTGCTAAGTAATTAAGCACAAGAAATAAAGTACTTGTGTATGCAACTTTTTTTAGGACCTGACTGAGAATACAATTCAGAATGTTACAATTAAAATAATATATGATATGTAGGGGATTTGTGGGAGTTGAAATCCATACTCTTCAAATGGTCAAGGTTGAGAAACATTGGCCTTTAGTATAGCTCTATTTTTAATAAGCTTATATGAGATTAAAGTCAGTTTTTTATAGTGGTTAAGGTGCTGGCCTAGAAACCAGGAAACTGTAGTTCTAGTCCTGCTAGATCAGTTGCTCTCTCTAGATCCCTAGTTACCTACATTTGACTGGATCAAGAGTGAGTTTAGCATGTTTGCTGGACAGCAAAACCAAATTAGCAACAGAGAAAGAGAAAGTTAGCTCTACTTTGTAGTAGCTTTGGGTTAGGTTTCCCCAGTGAGTCATGTCATATAACTGACTCTTGTCTTCATGTTATATGAACAAAATACAACATTTCAGCTTTAGCTTCCAGTGAGAAACCTGATATTTATTTCATCTGCTACTAAATTATTTATTTTTTTCTTAGAGTCCAAGGTATTTTCAACAATTTTCTCCAACATGATAACTAATATTAATAAATATGTTATTTTATGAACTGCTAACTTGTTAGAAAAAGCAACAAGGAAATTTTTCAATATCAGAAATTAAGCCACAGAATCCCTTAAGTATCTGTGTTGGGACCAATGCTTTTTAATATGTTTATAAGCTGTCGAACTTTTGCCATGCACAACAATTGAAAGTCAACCTCACACTCAATAATATTTTATGCCATTGAAAGTCGTTATGGATTCAGGCTGTCCTAAAAAGTTGATAAATAAATAAAAAGCTTCTAGATTGATATAATGACTCTTACTGGCCTGAAGTTTTTGATTTCTATGTCAGTAACTTCAGTTCTTATATAAACAATCTTCATTGAGGTAAGATGTAAGCTGTTCCAATTTGTAGATGATAGTAAACTATTCATACTAATCTATGGTACTTCCATACCGAACAATTAGTCAAATTCTACTTGCTGCACTTGAAAAAAAAAAGAATATACAATAAAATCTCAATATAACAGATTTTGGAAGTCACACTTGCTTGAATTTATTTCATTTGGGTTATAATATTATACAAATGACTGATATCACACAAATGTGATAATATAAAAGAAGATAGATGATTAATATCTGTTATCTATATAATGATATCATTACAATGATGTAATCTCTGATCAGGAATAATAGAGATATTTTTCCCTCCACTAGATTCACTATATCAAGGTTATATCAAAATTTCACTGGTGGAAAAAGAACAGAAGGTACCCAAATTTATTTGGTTCACCACCTTCTCCAACTCTGTCAGCTCTTATCAGCAGGGCAGAAACCATGGGAGGTACATGTCATCATGCTACCTCTTAGTTGCACTGTTCCTAGCTAAGGAATTCCAAATATTCTATTCTTTTCTTCTGATTTAATACAATTATTTAATACAATAAATAATTGTATTAAATCAAAAATAGCCCACAGGAAATGTCACACCATACATAATTAACCTGTGGAATTTATTACTCCAAGACACAATAATGGCCTGGTAGTTTTAAAAGAAGACTGAATAAATTCAAGAATGGCTGTTCTATCAAGCAATTTTGATCTTGAGCTTCAGTGTAATCTCTGAGCAGAAGGCAGGAAACCTACAAATACTACTTTGAAAGGAAAAATGATGTGAGAGACATTGCGAGCACCAGACATTTAAGTGGTCACTGTGAGAAAAACAATGAATAGACTTTGGATAACCCAGGATGCTGTTGTTATTATTTGCTTAAGAATCAATATTATAAAATTCATTCCACTGTAAATCAAATTCATGCAGAAGCTTATCTGGTTTTAGTCCAGAAACTTCTCAAGATACTTTGCTGCACCAGAAAGAATTGCAAATATCTCTTTCAAACTTCTCTGTGTATTACAGAATATGGAAAGCTACCTTATACAAATTATATTTATACAATGCACTATGGTTGTCTTATTTTTTTATTTAATAAACTTCAATGGTTGGATTCATACACAGGATGGTTTACAAAGCACTGGCTGGCTTCGTACAACTCATTAACATCTTTGTAAGCAAACCACTTTTTTTCTGTAACCCATTTTTCAATAATCCCTCTAATGCAGCATAACTGATCTAACTTGGTTGTTATATTACAAAAAACTATAGTTTTTAACCAAGATTTTTAATAAGCCAGCATGAGGGAAAAGCAAAAATGTGTTGTCCCCAATTCAGGTCTGTGTCTGGTGCCAAATACGATGAAGAACCCTAGATATGAGGTGCAGATTTTGTTTCCTTTTATTGTAGCTTCAGCAAATGGGGTCCTAGTGTGCAAAATGCCAGGACCCAGAACAAAGGATTAAGAGGGCTTTATACAATCTTATTAAAGCAGACAGCAGGAGAAGGCAGGATATATAAGAAATATCATTTAATAAACATTTTAGTAATGATTTAACCATTTGTTCTAGTGGTCTCTAGCTGTCCCTATTCCTAAGACTTGGCTAATGAATCCTCCAGAAATTATCTAATATACATACTATTTGGTCCAGGCCATCCCTATTTCTAATTTCTAGCTGAGGTAGGATGTCTAACTCTTTGTTACTGTTTATCAGTTCTCTAACCACCTAGAATGGATACAAATGTTACACCTGATTATTCTAAACAGTCTTTGTTCTTTGCCAGACAGATTTCACAAATACAGGCATGCCGTAGGCTTGCTTTTCTTTTCGCAGATAAGCCCATCACATGGTTAGTGTACAACATACTAAACATAGACCAGATTTAAGAACAGTTTTTATCCAAGTGCAGTTTTGAGTCTGAATGCAGGGTCATAAGATTTTTGTGGAGTCTAATGGCTGAGAGTAGTGGGGTATTTACATTTTTAAATTGTATAGAGATTATTGTATGGTTGGTTGTGTTTAGTTTAATTTTTTCTTTTTTCTTTTTTAGTGGTGTTTGTCCAGTTTTACTTGTGGAAGAGCACCTCATTTCGTTGCACCTGCTTGCAAGTGTAATGACAAATAAATTCTTATGTCTTATGTCTTATGGTTTGAAGATATCAAGAATTAAACACAGGACTTCTTCCCTGCAATACATAAACTATACTATTGGATTCATACAGTAGGATATGGATAACTTTAAAATGGGTTAGCCCTAGGAACCAGTTCTGAAAGTTTACATGACACGCTGAACCACAAACTAATCCTGAGGACTAGGATCCATTCAACATACTAAAGTAGGTTGGCCAGTTTAATGCTTACTTATCACTAAACAGCCAAACGAGGCTCTATTCCTTTCATTTACATTTGAAGCAAAATCCCCAGAACTGCATCTCCAGGTAAGGAAGATGCCATTCTGGTAATTTCTGCTTCAAATGTAAAGAAGAGGAATAGAGCTCGTTTGGATGTGTAGTAACAACCAGTAATAAGCCAGGCCAGCTGACAAATCAAGTTAAATCATAAACGGGCTAAGGCTGTTGCATGATTCCCATCCACCGGCGTTTAGGAACTAAACGTGGCTTTTTCAACAATCACAATGAGAAGAAACCGTGCTCACATGATTCACGTGTGAATCCAGTCACTATTCAAGATCTGCTTTCCTTTCAGCTCTGAACGACTGAATAAGCGGGCCGTGGGGTGGACGACTGCGCACGTTCACGCCCCCCTCCACTGGTTGCTTTCGCGGCTTCTGGCGGGAAGCGCCCCTTCCTTCCCTCAGTCGGTTTGTTGTGCGCGCAAAAGACAGGTGTCCGCTCGCCGGCGTCTGGCGGCACCGACCTGGAGCCGTCATTCCGCGTAGAGGCGGCGGTCCGAGGAAGAGGCAAAAGTTGCTCCGGACCGCATTGACCCTCCGGCTTAAAGCCGGGTTCCTTCCACTCTTCCTTCCTCCCCGTGCCTTTTCCTCCTCCTACCCGGAGGAGAAGCACAAAGCGCCCGAGGTCAGAACAGGCAGACTTCCGCCCCAAGCCCCTAGACGGCCGCTTCTTCAAGCGGGTAAGTAGTTCAAGCGGGCCGGCAGGCGAACCTTGTCGTCGGGAGAAAAGAGGACAGAGCAATTTAGAAACGGCGCCTTCGCTTTTCTGCAATTGCGATGGATTCGTACGGCGACGGCTGAGTTGCCGCCCTTCGAGCGCCCCCGGATGGTTCCCTCAGCCGTGCGCTTTGGAGACGCCCTAAGACAGGGGTCTCCAACCTTGGCAACTTTAAGCCTGGAGGACTTCAACTCCCAGAATTCCCCAGCCAGCTTTGGCGACGGCTGAGTTGCCGCCCTTCGAGCGAGACGGTTCCTTCAGCCGTGTGCTTTGGAGACGCCCTAAGACAGGGGTCTCCAACCTTGGCAACTTTAAGCCTGGAGGACTTCAACTCCCAGAATTCCCCAGCCAGCTTTGGCGACGGCTGAGTTGCACCCCAGACGGTTCCCTCAGCCGTGCGCTTTGGAGACGCCCTAAGACAGGGGTCTCCAACCTTGTCAACTTTAAGCCTGGAGGACTTCAACTCCCAGAATTCCCCAGCCAGCTTTGGCGACGGCTAAGTCGACGCCTTCGAGCGCCCCAGACGGTTCCCTCAGCCGTGCGCTTTGGAGACGCCCTAAGACAGGGGTCTCCAACCTTGGCAACTTTAAGCCTGGAGGACTTCAACTCCCAGAATTCCCCAGCCAGCTTTGGCGCGGGCTGAGTTGCGCCCCAGACGGTTCCCTCAGCTGTGCGCTTTGGAGACACCCTAAGACAGGGGTCTCCAACCTTGTCAACTTTAAGCCTGGAGGACTTCAACTCCCAGAATTCCCCAGCCAGCTTTGGCGACGGCTGAGTTGCGCCCCAGACGGTTCCCTCAGCCGTGCGCTTTGGAGATGCCCTAAGACAGGGGTCTCCAACCTTGTCAACTTTAAGCCTGGAGGACTTCAACTCCCAGAATTCCCCAGCCAGCTTTGGCGACGGCTGAGTTGCACCCCAGACGGTTCCCTCAGCCGTGCGCTTTGGAGACGCCCTAAGACAGGGGGTCTCCAACCTTGTCAACTTTAAGCCTGGAGGACTTCAACTCCCAGAATTCCCCAGCCAGCTTTGGCGACGGCTAAGTCGCCGCCCTTCGAGCGCCCCAGACGGTTCCCTCAGCCGTGCGCTTTGGAGACGCCCTAAGACAGGGGTCTCCAACCTTGGCAACTTTAAGCCTGGAGGACTTCAACTCCCAGAATTCCCCAGCCAGCTTTGGCGACGGCTGAGTTGCGCCCAGACGGTTCCCTCAGCTGTGCGCTTTGGAGACACCCTAAGACAGGGTCTCCAACCTTGCAACTTTAAGCCTGGAGGACTTCAACTCCCAGAATTCCCCAGCCAGCTTTGGCGACGGCTGAGTTGCGCCCCAGATGGTTCCCTCAGCCGTGCGCTTTGGAGATGCCCTAAGACAGGGGTCTCCAACCTTGTCAACTTTAAGCCTGGAGGACTTCAACTCCCAGAATTCCCCAGCCAGCTTTGGCGACGGCTGAGTTGCGCCCCAGACGGTTCCCTCAGCCGTGCGCTTTGGAGACGCCCTAAGACAGGGGTCTCCAACCTTATCAACTTTAAGCCTGGAGGACTTCAACTCCCAGAATTCCCCAGCCAGCTTTGCTGGGGAATTCTGGGAGTTGAAGTCCTCCAGGCTTAAAGTTGCCAAGGTTGGAGACCCCTGCTAAGATGTCCTAAGAGAATCGCTCTAGGCTGCTGGAGGGATTTTGGGTAGCGTGGTGAAGTCAGGCTGCTGGAGGGATTTTGGGTAGCGTGGTGAAGTGGGCGAGAAGACGTTAAGCGGAGCGGAGCGCCGTATCTTTTGCTGAGATAAATACCGTAGGGAGTCACGTTAGTCCGGCTCTAACTGGGAGCCATATGGTTCGAAGTGAATGGGCTGATACTGGAATAAGCAGAATAGGAAATCGGTTACTTTATGGCAATACACAGCTTTTCTCAACTTGGGGTCCTTTACTGTATTTGATCTGTGTGGGCAGAGTCAGGCTTGCTGGATGGGGTTTATGGGAATTGTGGTGTCCAGGTTTGAGAAAGCAGCCTTTAATCCTGTGTTAAAACAGAATTTTTGAACAGGGTTGTTTTGTTTGCTTTTAATTTTGCCATTTTACAATTCACCGCAGTGCATGAGAAATTTGTACGAAGTGTTGTATTTGTACCTTATAGAATACTGTACTGTAGTTATACTTAATTAAAAGTAATGTAATCCATTCTAGAATGCAAAGGTGGAGTAACTTGGGTGATAATACTATCCTAGTTAAAGTCTGTTAGATTGCTATAAAGTAGTGCAGGCGAGAGCGAGAGGGTCTAATTTTCTACAAAGGTAATTTTATATAAGTATAATTATATAATTCTATATAAGTAGTTAAAATGAAAAACTCCAAATCCATGGTAGGATCTCTTTAAAAGCTACAAAGATTTCATGCGAAACATGCACATTGAGGTAAATGTTTATTTTTCTATTGCCTCAATCACTGAAATTACTCTTAAGTGGCTTACATGCCTGGGTTCAAATATTAATAGCTAATCTTTAAAAGGTTGCAATGTGATGCCTGTTGATATAGCAATGACTCATATTAAAGATGAACAAGTATCTGTTGGATAGAGGTTGTTTCCTAGGAGTTATTAGGAATGGCCTGCTTTTATACCCTGAACCTTACTCAGTGCCTATTGATTTGGGACCAGTTAATTTCTGAATACAGATTTGAAGCTTAATGGTAAATGTATTTCATAAAGATCAATTGCATTTTATTTCAATAAGATTTACATACCATCCTTTATGATAGGGTCTGTAAAACAGAACCAAAATAAAAGTGGAATTGCTCGAAACACCCCGTCTCATTTTTGTTTTTATAAAGGGTAGTATATGGATAATGAATAAATAAAAATAAACAGTGGGTAGTTAAACTGAAATTCACTAACTGCAGTTTGGATGATTTTGACAGTCAAAAAGTTTAAAAACAGGTTCGTGGAAGATCAGCTTCTATAACTACTAGTATTGATGCCCATTTGCTGTATCTTCAGTCACAGAAAGCATTCTTTATGTATTGATTGCTGTGAATTTATAGTGGAAGGAAGTTATTACCTCAGTACAATTATGAATTTCTCAATGCATCCAGTTCATGGCTCTGTGACACAGAAATAGAGTAAACAGATCTGTTGCAGCAAAACTACTCCGATATTCCTATGACTTAAAATATGGGCCTACAACTTTTCCTCATCCACCTATCCCCTTAGGAATAGTTGTATATTCCTGTCACAGGATACTCTAAATTTATGTTGAACTAGATTGGTTTTCATGGATACCAATGCTATATATTTACGGTGCCACAATATTCCTAGTTGGCTTTATTTGCATAGTGCTAAACTTTAAGCCATATTTTACAAACTACATTATGTAACAATGTGATAACCTGGTCTACACAAGTTAGTATCACCTATATTTGAAATCGGTTTTGTACTATGCAGGTATTAAAAGGCTGAAAGTTCCCTTATTATACCATACAGAAGCAGTGGTATAAGTCATTTTGTAGTGAAATGTGCTGCTTTTAACTAGCTTAGTGATCTCTTTGCTTTGGTTGTTTGCACACAATATTTTAGGGTAAATTATTTTTTATTTAGTATGTTCTCAAACCTAGAATTGGAGAATCTTACATTCATCCATTCACCAGTGAATGAACGTACAGTAATCTACGGATTGTTGCATATAATATATAAACTATATCGGGTTGCAGTATTTGCAAACTACGGTATTCCTTTGTCTAAAGATTTGACCTGTTTCAACTTTTCTTAGTGACTATAGGGAAAAAATCATTAGTTCTAAGAGTTGACACTAATTTGATGATACATAATCCTTTTTCTTGTCAGAGCAAGAAACCTTTATCAAAGGTTTTGTGAAAGATGCAGACAAACTGTAATACTGGAAAAGGGCAGTGAGAAAGATTTGGACCTATTTTTATGAAGAGAAATTAAGGGATGCATTAAGGGAAGAAGGGTCAAATAAAAAATAAAAACCTGTCTCTTTTATTCAGGAATTAATGTTAAATTACAGGAAAGAAATTCTAACTGAATATTAGAAAATTTAGCTGTTGAATCAGTTTCTAAGGGAGGTTGGAGCTCCTCTTCCCTAGATGTGTTCAAGTTCAGCCATCTGTTGAAGGAGCTTTAATTAGGATTACATCACTAATAAAATTGGACACATTAGCCTAAATGCATCCAATTTTCTTTTTTAAACATGAATACTGCCAAGGAATAGCTAGGCTATATTCAATCATCACTAATTCTAAGAGATCATAAGCAGATATTTTTTACATTTTTATTCTTCAAAAACTTCACTGAAAACTTCAGCAAAGATGAAATTAATATTCTGCATGTCACAGATGTTAGTAGAATATTATACATGCTTTGAAATGACTTCAAATTTAGTGCCTCTCCAGTATCCATCTTTTTGTACAAAATCAGCAACACTGCTTGTCAAGAGTAAAGGTAGGCATTTGAACGCATTTCCCAAGATATATACTCATTTAACAACAGAGCAAACAAATTAAATATTGTCTGGAAATAAAATAATTTTTCTCTAGTTGTTATAATGTTATTTTCTAACCTCTTAAGATGTTTAAATACTTGAAGTTTTCTTAAGAAGACTCATTGTATGTATGAAATAAAAATGGAAAATTTGTTTTCTTGGTTAGTCGATGAAGATCTGTGTTGTTAGGGGATGATCTGTCTATCATTCTAGAATTAATTTAATGTAATTTGCAGTTCCATTTTCTACAAAATGCAGAAGTCTTAGAGGTGCGTTGGAATGAAGTTGTTGCTTAGTGATGAAATTGTGCAATTGACTACAGTAAAGATTTTCACCTTTATATTGTGTATTGTTGAATTTTGATTGCCATTAAACTTAACTCTTGCTTTGAATACACAATAATTTTTTGCAATGGGTATATCCCATTAGTGATCCTGCCAATCACCTTCTTTTTCTGAAGCAATTATATTCTTCATAAATTCTTCAAACTCAACTTATATACCTCCCTATTTATTTTGCTCATTATGAGAAAGGCTTTAGAAAATGCCCTCATTGAAGAAAACCAGTACAATATATACTGTAGAACATTAACTTTTAAAGGAGTCCCAGGCAATGCAGCCTTCTTCCCATAGAAGTGATTTGGCTCCCATTCTCCTTGTTCACAGGATAATTGCTATATGAATGGCTTCGCTTAGGATTGAAATTCCATGGGCACTCCCATTGCAGCATCCCCATGGTCAAGTGATTAAAATGTGTTGGCAACTGGCATGTATTTATGATGGTTTTGATGGTAATCATCTTTTGCAATCTTCTGACAAGGAAAGTAAATGGAGAAGCCAGATTCACTTAACAGCCATGTTACTAACTTAACAACTGCAGTGATTCACTTAACAACTATGGTAGGAAAGGTCATAAAATGCAGCAAAACTTACTTAATGATTGTCTTGCTTAAGCAACAGTAATTTTGTTTTTTACTTTTAGTATTAAATTTAATTTTATTCAAAAGTGTAAACTTACAAACCCTGGATATAAATGATAACATCAGAAAACCACAATTGACAAAATAAAAGTGAGTAAACAAATCTAGTTAGTAATTCATAGTAGTAGCAACCCCCAATAGTGGAAATCCCCAAACTCAGGTAAAGAAGGTGGTTTTAAACTTCCTTCCTAAATGGCAACAAAGATAAGGTCATCTTCATATGAGAGGCAGACTTTTCCACAATTTTGGGTTACTCACCGAGAAAGTGAATTTCCTGAACCCCATTGCATTGCTTCAGGGGGTGTGAAAATGCACACCATGCTTTTCAACTCACTCATATAAGATGGGCAATTTTTTATCTAGAGATGATGTTTCCAGATATAATTCTGAGTCAGAATGAGCTGTACAGCTGGGGCTTCATCAAGCTATTGATAATAACTTTCTCTTCTATTGAGTCTATTGTATGACTTGAAACTATGACAACAATTTCAGCCACACAGTTATCACACAGTAGAAAATAAATGCAGAAAAATATCCAGGCAGTTAGTACATTGTAAAGATAACACTTATGGGGGTGTGGAAATAATAGATGGAAAAAGTTATTATTTAATATTTCTGTTGCTTTTTCAAAAAGCAGATTCTTTAATGTACTCTACAGCCCATTTAACTGGGGACATAAGTAGAAATCTTACTTCACCAATGTGTCTTTTTTTTAGAATTGCACCCTACAGTGGCTGTAATTGATAGGGCAGCTTGTTTGACTACAATAGAAAAAATATCTTTATTGAACCATGTATAAGAAAGCCTCTGTAGATCATTCAGATAAATGTTTGGATAAGCTTTGCCACAAGAACATTATTGTTTCACTATCAATGGAGAACAGGGAAAACATTTTGTGCACAAACTGTTCTGTATGTAGAAGAGCTACTTTCAGATGCTCTGTATCTAAAGCAAAATGATATATTGATTCATACTTGGAATATGATAGAGTGGCTTTGTTCAGGTGTGGATAGAAATGCAATTGTTTGAAATAGTTTTGAGAGAGAAGGGGAACAAGGAAGATCCAAAAATGTTAGCAGTTGAGGAATAACATGTTATAGACAGAAGGTGGGATGATGGGATCTGCTACAGTAGGAGTTCCTATGGGAAGGAGAGAGTCACACACCAACCTTGCTCAGTTAATCCAATAACATCTCTCCAGATTTTTTCCACAAAACCTAGAACAAAAATCAAACATTCCAGATTTTGCTTTGACTGGCCTATGGCTTACCAGATTTCTGGAAAAGTATGATTTATTCTAGGTTTCAAATAAAATAATTTTCCATTCTGTGCACATCCTGGTCTAAACTTAGGAAAAAATATCTGGCACGGAGAACTGGTTTTCTCTCTATCTGGAATTATTTCCAAATTTAAAATTTAGGGAATAGTACTAAGCAAGAATGCTAATAATATGCAAAAAGCAATGCCAATATTGATTTTATTCTGAAATTACAGTATGTATTGTAGTCTAAGTAATTAATGAAAATCAAGATTTTTGTTAAGTATAACTTTTTCATGCAATTCCTAGCAATTTCTAAATTTTGTCTGTCATATCAATGTTTAGATTGATCAGTGTCATATGCCTCTCTTCTGTCAGCCTTGGTACATGTATTACTTTAGTTAATTCTGGTCTAGAATTAATTGAACTATTTTTCACTATTATAAAATATAAAATGAGCTAAATACATATCCCAAATATTAAAGATGTATGTTGGGTGGAAATGGCAACTGTCTGATATTTCAAATTCCTTATTTTTTGTATTTTGTACATGCTTTTGTAGCTTTTAGGGAAAACTAATTTTGGAAGGATTAACTTTTATTATAAAAAATACTAAGCATTCTTCTGTTGCTGCTTTTAGAGAGTGATATCTCTATTCTGTTTTCACTTCTACCATTTTCTATCTACGTGTTTGTGAGGATAGATATGCAAAATTAGAAGTCTATGATTAGAGCCAAGGTTTCCAACCTTTTAGAATTGGTAGGCACAGTTATAGTGTTCAGAACATGGCAGGATATCTGCAGGAAGGGTAGCTTTGAAAAGTCAAGATGCCAGCCACGAGATTACAATGCATGTAAAAAAGGAGCAGGGTTTTATTGCATGATATTAATCACCATCTTGACCTTTTTAATGCCCCTGCAGACATCCCTGGAACATGTAGTGGGATTATTGAAAAATAAGTGCTGGGGAAAGACAAACAGTCCCTGTAATTTTGCGTTTATTAAAATATCACTTGCCTTTATTCCATCCTCCATAAGATCACAGGTTTAAAGGAAATGGATATGTGCTAATTTACTTTTCCTCTGGGATGCTGGTTTTATCTCAGGCTTAAGGGACAAATCTTGAATTCTGCTCACAGGATCCTCATGTTCAAATTGCCTACGGCATTGCTGTTTACTAAAAGCTATATATATATAGATAGATAGATAGATAGATAGATAGATAGATGTGTGTGTGTGTGTGTGTGTGTGTGTGTAATTATAATTATTATTTATTAAAAATAGGTTCAACTATTTTAGAGCCTATTTTTATTTTCCCTCGTCAAATAAAAGTTTAAATGTTTAGGAGCTATATTAATATTCTATTCTTTTTCCTGTTTAACTTCTCTTAAAATTAGGTCATATTTCAACTGCTCTAACCATCACTTGAAAAAAAGGATGGAAAAAGCCACAGAATTTTCATCAGATGGCAACTCTTTGATTAAAGCTGTTTATCACAGAAGACTTCGCCTGACAAGATTATTGTTAGAAGGTGGGGCCTACATTAATGAAAGCAATGACCATGGTGAAACACCTTTAATGGTTGCTTGTAAAACAAAGCATGTAGATCATCAAAGTGCTAGCAAGTTCAAAATGGTGAAATACCTTTTGGAAAATAATGCAGACCCAAACATACAAGACAAAACTGGAAAGACAGCTTTGATGCACGCCTGCTTGCAAAAAGCTGGCCCTGACGTGGTTTCTTTGCTCATTAAAAACGGAGCTGATTTAAGTTTACAAGACCATTCAGGAAACACAGTTCTTCTATATTCAGTGAATTCGGAGGATAAGGAAACTCTAAAAATTATTCTAGATGCTTGTAAAGCAAAGGGAAAAGAAGTTATAATCATCACCAAAGACAAATCTCCATCTGGAAAGCAAAGAACTAGACAGTTCTTAAATGTGCCTCCTCCTGATGTTGATGAATGTCAGTTTTCAAGTTCTTGTACTTCTCCATCAGAAGTAGAAGTTAAAACAACTTTGCCCCCTCCTACAGATTCAAATGACACAAACGAGTCTCTATTTAATTTCAAAGAACCGAGTCATCCTGGAAGAAAGGAAGGTGCATCTGAACAGCATTCTCCTTCTAGAAAAATACACACAGGTCCTCAAGTGCCAAACTCCAAAATTTACTCTGAACCTTGGATGAAAACTTCCTCTTCACTCTTGAATCAGAATCAAATATCTTGTTTACAAGAAGAGCTTCATGATATAACTCCAGAAGAAGAGTTATGTTTTAAAATCAATAATCTAGCCCTGTCTAAGAGATATATCACTAGGCATCACAGCATTGATATTAAGGATACCCTTAATTTTTTGAAAAGCTTTGATCAAACTGCCTCAAGAAAGATGTCATATGATGAAATAAATTCTAATTCACTTGTTGGTGAAGCTAGTCGGAGTGAAATTCCTTCAGACCAAAATTTGGATTTGACCCATATGAACTTCATTTCCACCCTGAAAAGCATTGGTCAAAGGAGAAACCTGGGTGCAAACCACTATAGTTCTGATTCACAGTTAACTAGCGTAGGGCCTCTTACAGAAGACAACAAATTACTTCTAGGGAAGAAAAAGCTTCTTTCACCATCTCCATCACTGTCTTCAAGTTCTAAAGAATTGATTGAAAATATGCCTCCGAGTTTCTTAAGCAGGAGAAGTCACGCTATTCAAGAGAGACGGGGTTCAGATCACACTGCCCTGACTAGACTTAACTTTCTCCCCCCCTTAAATGTGAACTTTCATTCCCCAATCTCTGATGTCTACAAGGTAAATAACATATCTTCCTGTGGACAAAAACCCCTAATTCCAACAGCACCAACTTACTCCAAAGACTTTAAGAACACAACTTTGTTGACAAGAAGACAGTCATTACAAACAGAGCAGATAAAACAGCTGGTGAACTTTTAGAAAATGATAAACAATGATAACTTGTGTCTGCTTCCTTCAAGTTTTTTTTCTTGTATGAAAATTAGCTGTTCAAGCATCTCGGATAAAAATTATATCAACCATTTGTTTTTTTCTAAATTCATGTTGAAATGAAGCTGCAAAAAAGAACCAAAGTCTTGTTCGTTTGGAGAAATATATGTCTATATATAAATGGACCACACATGTAAACATTAATGTTTATTTAGCTTTAGCTTATTATGTTGTGTCAACTCAGCCCATGGTAGCTTATGAACAGTATCCGTGACTTAGCAGGTTATCTTAATTTAGCTGTAGTGAGCTACAAAATACTGCTGCCCTCATCATACATTTCATTATAAATATGAAAGATTGGATATTCTTGTTTAGCATAAGGATTTTAAACTACACATTATTCATAGAACATTTTTAACATTAACAAATGTTAAGCTAGTGTTTTTATACAATCTACTGCATCCTTCTCCAGTGGGGCTTCCCAGACATGTTAGACTGTCCATCAGCCACTCACCTCCCTGCTGTCATGACTGTTTTGGGCACTCAGCAGCTGACCCACATTTATGGCCATTTGCAGTGTCCTTTGGTCACATGAATGCAATTTATGACATTTTTGCTGAAAATCAAAGTATTTTCTTCTGATTTTCAGCAGAAATGCCCCACGATGAACAATGGGTTCACTGAACAACTGTCACAAAAATGTTATACAATGGGTAGGGTCATGATGAACCACTTTATGTCTCACTTTGTACTCACCTTGATGAGCAGGCTCTATTATAAGTTGAGAGTTACCTGTATAATATATCCACACAGTAAAATATAATTAGGGAATGAAAGAAAAGCAGATGTCTATGTGCAGATAGTATTTTGTTAGGTTCCACATGTGTCACTTACTAAGTTAGAGATACTAAAAAAACAAAGCCACTTCCCCCAAAATTGTTGAGTAATATTGTATTTGTTAGCTTCTCTAACAATGCATTAAGACTAATCCAGATATTTCTGTAGGACCAATTTAGCCATTAGCCATTGGGAATGTTCACATAGTCTGATTTTTTTCAGATGGGTTAGGCTTCAGTTTCTGTAATTATCTAGCCAATAATCCAGTGTGAAAATTATGGAAGTTGAAGTCCACCACATCCAAAAGTTGTTAGGAACTCTAGTGATGCAGTGTTAGAATGCAGTATTGCGGTGTCAACTGCCCACAGCCTGGAGTTCGATCCTGACAGCACTCAAGGTTGATCCATCCTTCCATTGAAGACCCAGATTGTTGGGCGCAATATGCTGACATTGTAAACCACCCAAAGAATGCTGTAAAGCACCATGGGGTGGTATATAAGTCTTAAGTGCTATTGCTAATTGCTATATTGGATATTTGGATTTACAGTGTCTTTGCATGGGAACGATAGCTTTCACGTACAGTTATGTCTTGCTGAACATGGCAGGTGCTCCTTTTATATTTCTGCTACATATTTTAAGCCCTCTAGGCATCTATTATGAAAAATAACTTTGCTATTTACTCTTGTTCTATGGGAATAAAAAGGAAATATGAACACTGTAAATGTCAGAATTAAACTTTGTGCTGGAACAATTCCTGTGAAGAAATGTCAGGCCTCTGTGCTTAGCACTAACAGGTGCTTTAAAATTGTTTTGAAGCTTTTAGTCTCAATTTCTGAAGTAAGATTAGGATTTACAACAATAAAAGTATATACTTTGATTTAAACCTTGGAATTATTGGTAGTGTTTTGGTCTGAAGCTTTTGGTACGTTCAATCCTAAAATAGTATTAAAAAAGACTGCAATTTTATGCAATTTTTACATATTCTTCTGAGTATCAAGATCTTCATTTAGTCTTTGGGGTTATGGGGGTGGCTTCTCCTTCTAATCAGAAAAGGGATTTTATCATGGTATCTCATGACTATTGTTGAGGTATTCCCCATTAGGAGAATGAGTGCACTCAGGGAAACGTAGTGAGAGTGGTGTTGAATAACACACAACCAGCACACAGATACACTGAATAGTAAAATGTAGGTTTTACTTCCAGTAAATGGGTAAACAAAGTCCAACAAACAGTCCAAATCATACACGGTTAAAGCAGGTAGTATTCAATACAATCAGTCCAGGGATAATCCAAAAATGAAGTCCAGTATCATAAACAAAGTTCAGTAAATGGAGTTTGCTAACAGGTTGCAAGACTCACAGCAATCCAAGTAGAACGAAGATCAGGCAATACGGCAAAACAGGAAATGCAAGTAGAACAAACCAGGTTTCTGGCTCCATCTTATGGCTGTTGGAGGAACCTCAGCCAATCACAATGACAGCATTCTCTTAAAGATACAACAGTATTAAATGACTATCCTGGTTTATATATTGCCAACCCAACTGTTAGGTGACTATCATTGCTAACATTCTCCCCTTTGGTAGGACAATATATAAAACCTTACAGTCCATATTCCTCACAGCAAGCCTTATGTTTTACAGTGCATTGGGCTTTTGTAAAATGATCTGCAATGTTATTCTCTGACATGCAATACTCCAGTGTAATCATTTTACTTTGAACACATTGTCTCACATTCAGATATCGTAGATCGGTGTGTTTTGATCTTGTCTTTATGGCAAAATTGGAAGCCATCTAAATTGCTGATTGGTTGTCTTCATATACAACAATAGGTTCCTTTAGATTAATTCCCATATCTATCATTAGTTGTTTATAACATACTGAGTCCATACATAATAGAGATAAACATGAGAATTTAGCCTCCATTGTTGATAAGCTTAGATGTTTTTGTTGAATAGATCGCCATCCAATTAACACCTTTCCAAATAACACTACAGTACCTGACATTGATTTCCATGTAGGTACGTCTGTAGCGAAACTTGCATCAGCATATGCAGTTAAACTTAGTTCATCCTTAGGCTCCAAATATAATGCATAATGCATTGTTTGTTTAAGATATCTCAACACACGCTTAGCTTGCCAGTGCCTTTCAGTAGGCTCAGTATTAAAAGTGGCTAATTGGTTGACACTATATGCTATGTCTGGCCTAGACCAATTACTGAGATAGGATAAGCTACCAATCAATAATTGATAAATGTCTTTATCAAAAACAGGACTTTGCACATCACTGTGACTAAACTCCTGGCTCATTGGTGTTTTAGCCGATTTACAAAGTTCCATTTTAAAATTCTTCAGTAACTGGTTACCGATTTATCGGGCGTATAACACGCACTTTTTCCCCCTGAAAATAGGGGCAAATGATGTATGCGTGTTATACGCCGATATAATGTTAAGAAGCCTTCGTGAATGCTGCTGGGATCGGGATCAAGGACACAAATGAAAGAAGGGGAGGGAGGAAGCAACCCGAAGCCTGTCCTTCTCTCTGGGTCAGCTTCTCAGTCGCTCTTCTCGCCCTCCACCAGCACAGGAAGAAACTGCTTCAAAGAGCGGGGCTTTTCCTGTCGCCGCAGCTTCCCTGAAGCGCCCGTTTCTCCCCACCCCACCCCGCCCGCCCGCCCGCCCGCCCGCAGTGCTCCGTTCTGCCTGCCTGCCTGCCTTCGTTAATGGTTGAATCGAACAGCTTCGGCTGAGTAAAAGAGGCGAATAGTTATTATTCTCAGCCGAAGCTGCTCCCAAACAACCAGAAACTAAGGCAGGCAGGCAGGCAGGCAGGCAGAATGGGACACTGTGGATTGAAGCGCGCGCGCGGGTGGGAGTGGGGGTGAAACGGGCGCTCGGAATAGCTGGCGGCGACAGGAAAGCCCCCGCTTCTTTGAAGCAGTTTCTTCCTTGATGGTGGAGCAGCGAGAGAGCGAAGCCTCCTTCTCTCTCTCCCCCGGTCCTTGCAAAAATTTTCTGCTTGAAACCGGTCCCTGGTACAAAAGGTTGGGGACCACTGATTTACCTTATAAGTGGTAATAATATTAATTAAAAAAAGTTCTGAGCTACCCTTATTTTGCTTCAAAGTTTTTATTTAGAAATTTAATTTTTTTTCCTGAAATTTCCTCTTAAAATGAAGATGCGTGTTATACGCCTGTGCGTGTTATACGCCGATAAATACGGTAATTTTATCTGCCTGTGAGATTTTGTAGCCTCCCTTAGTTTTATCTATTTTCAAACCAAGATACTGTTTAATCTCACCTAAATGTTTGATTTTAAATTTCTTTTCTAACAGTGAAATAATCCCAGTAGCTTCTTGATCAGTCTTAGTGATTAATGCTATGTCATCAGTGAACAATAGCAACAATGAAATTACACCATCACTTTCCTTTTTGAATAAACATGGATCAGCCATGCCAGCTACAAAACCTATCTTTGTTAATTCCTTCACTATACATTGATTCCATTCATAGCCTGATTGCTTCAAGCCATAAACTTTTTTTAATCTCCAGCAATCAGTTTTGTTATCAGTTTTTATACCCAAAGGCTTCTTTAAATATATAGTATGTTGCAATGGTGCATGAAGACATGCCATCTCCACATCTAAATGGTTTATTGTGTATTTTTAGCTGCCCAGACTAATGCTGCACGTAATGTGGTAGCCTTCAGATTAGGTGCAAACACCTCGTCGTAGTCATTGGCTGACTGATCGAACCCTTGTGCTACTAATCTGGCTTTATGGGTAACAGTCCCATCTACACCTGTCTTAATTTTATAAATCCACTTACACCCTATGGCATGCTCACCTGGTGATAATCTGACATTTTCATATACCTCCAACCTTTGTAAGGATTTCAGTTCCTTATCCGTTGCTTCCTGCCAAGCAGCATGATCCTTAGCAGGATACAGTTTCAGTTCATTATAGTTAGTAGGAACTATATTTACTTGGCATACTATACTAGCCTGATATCTATCTGGTGGTCGTGTTACACGGGTTGAGCATCTAGGTAACTCAGGGCTTACTGGTGGACTCTCCAGTTCCACCTGCTCCTGTTCTTCTACCTCTTCCTGTGCCTGTTCTTCCTCTTTAATGGCTATTGATGGTTTAACTATCTCATCATTAGGGACTACTTGGGTGTCAATAACAACATCATTGTTAGATTCCTGTTCTAGTTTATGCCATCCAATGTGCTCAAGAAATTTAGCACTAGCGCTACAGTAAATATTAGCTGTGCCTGGATCCCAAAATCTAAATGATCTATGGTTGGCCTCGTAACCTACGAAAAATAATTTCCTGTCTCTATGTTGCCCTTTAAGTCTTACTTGTGAGGGAGTATGCACCCATGCTGGACCTCCAAATGTGTGTAGATAAATTTGGTTTTCTGCCATGCCAACAAGTGAATGACAATTCACCAGTTGTGTTCACCACATTGTTTAACACATGGTTGGAACACATTATGGCTTCACCCCATAGCGTTTCAGGCAAACCTGAATCAGATAACATAGTGCGAGCCATGGCTTGTAAAGTTTGCCCTCTTCATTCTATAAACGAGTTATGTTGTGGTCTGTAAGGTGCAGAACGCTTATGTTTGATACCAGCCAATTTTAACATCGTTTGGAATCTATTGTTAATAAACTCAGTCCCGTTATCAGCTACTAATGTAATTACCTTATGTCTCATTTTTCTCTCAGCAAATCTTAGCCAATTAAAGAAATGTTGGAACGTTTCTGTTTTGTTTTTCATTAGATAGCAGAAACCATACCGTGAGTAATGATCCATTATACTCAAAACATAGCAGGCACCTCCCAAACTGGGTTTCTTAGGACCAATTATGTCAGCAAAAACAACCTCTAAAGGTTCTTTGGTCTTAAACCCATTCAGTCTGTTTGTTGGAGTAACCATGCTTTTCTCCTGATTACAGGCATTACAGTTTAAGTACTTGCTACAGGGTTTTAATTTTACTCCCTCTGACAATTCAACAGTTTGTTTGAGCATTTTGAAATTAATGTGCCCCAAACGTCTATGCAGTAAATGTATACATTCGTCATGTGCTTAACATTGTTATAAACCGAGTTAGCCATCTGTAACTGGTCATCATGTACAACATATAAATCATTCTCTAAAGTAGCAGTAACACTTTTACCCTCTTTTTCTATTATACAGTTATCTGCCCTAAAGATTACTACATAACCAATATTAACTAAAGCCCTTACTGATAACAAATTAAATTTCAGTTTAGGTACATATAACATAGATAAATGCTCATTTACACATGAACAATATGCAGTACCTTCACCAGTTGCTTTCATTTTCCATCCATTTGCCAGTGATACATGTTGCTTGCTCGTAGACATCTTTACAAACCTGTCTCTATTTCTAGTAATGCACTGCGATGCTCCACTATCAACTACCCACAAATCATGGTTTACAGTTGAATTGCTAGACATAGTTAAATTAACATTCTTCTTAGCCTTCTGGTGATTACCAGTATTCTGTCATTTTCCCTTCTTACAGAATCTAGCTATATGTCCCCTAGCCCCACAAGAAAAATATTTCCTAACAGTATAGGCAGTTGAAAATAAATCCTCTTCTTGTGGTTGTTTCACTCTCAGTTGGTCTCTTTCCTGCCTTCTTCTTGCCTCTTCTAATAATTGTCCAGTTATTTCAGTCAATGTCAGTTCATTTCTGGTCAGGACTTCCAGTGAAGATACGTAATCATCATAACTTTCATCCAATGAGGAAAGAATGATGTAAACTTGATGCAGTTCTGAAAAAAATCAGTTCCTTTTCACGTAGTTCTTGAAAAGTTCTTTTCATGAAGTTCAAATGAACTAACATATCTCCACCTTTCAGAAGACGTGCTCTAAACAGTTTATGTGTAAGATGTATGTGTGCACCTATACTGTCATGAACATAAATCGTCTTCAAATTCTCCCAACACCTAGCAACAGACTCTTCTCCACGAATATGGACTAGCTGCTTGTCACTCAGTGTTAGTCTAATTATACAAAGAGCTCGTTCGTTGTTCCGTTTAAAGTCAGCTAACTTTTTGGCATCATCCTCATTATTTGGATCCCAAGCATTCACATCCGATGGATTCTGAACTGCAGCCCATAACCGCTCCCCACGCAGAAGTAGACTGCACTTCATAGACCAGGAAACATAGTTTATTCCATCCAACCGGGTTATCAGTGATAGACTTGTTGACGGGTCTTGTGCCATCTTTACCAGGACAGTAACCCACAATTAAACAGTAAACAGCTGTCTGTATATGGTACTGCGTATTCACACTAACTCTGTTATCTAATTCTGGTATGAACTGAGCCCATAACCAGTGTTGAGGTATTCCCCATTAGGAGAATGAGTGCACTCAGGGAAATGTAGTGAGAGTGGTGTTGAATAACACACAACCAGCATACAGATACACTGAATAGTAAAATGTAGCTCCATCTTAAGGCCATTGGAGGAACCTCAGCCAATCACAATTACAGCATTCTATTAAAGATAAAACAGTATTAAATAACTATCCTGGTTTATATATTGCCAACCCAACTGTTAAGTGACTATCATTCCTAACAACTATTACTACTGTAATTACTATTACATTACTATTACTATAGTATCTCATTACTATTACTCTAATAGTATCTACCTATTGGTGTTGTCCTTATATAACTCCCATTACTTTTCAGATAACTATCATTAGCTGCACTAATTAGGGGCAAACCAAGGAACAGGAGAGCCAGATGAAGAAATTTATACCAAAATTAGTTAATTCTTAAAATGCCAAAATACCAATTCTTCCAGAACTGTCCATTGTTCAATATTGTATGCTGTGCAATAATTTCAGTATGCATCCAATAATTATTAGGAAATTGTTGTCTTAATCAGTGTAATTAGAAAAATCTAAAGTATACAGCCTGGTAAGAAATTAGTTTTGCTAATAAATTTGCATGTTGATTTGATACATGTATCTTGAGCTGCATTATTATGTTATGGTTTAGTATTGTGCATAAACTCAGTTCTTTCGGGTCGAACTCCATTATATATAACCTGTCCTAGATTATAAATTTATGTACAAGGGGTCAGTCAATTTGTCTTAACAACATGAAAGAAATTATATGTAATATATGCTGGTAATTATTGAAACAGCTTTTTCAGAGTTCAATCACAAGATTATGCAGTATAAAATTGTAGAATTATTATAGTTTCCTTTATGTATCTTCTGATACACCCACAGTCACTGACAATGTGAAACAAATAACGTGCATTCTGAAACGATTACATTTTTTTGTTTCCAACCTCAATACAAGTTATAAGATAACATGAAAAGGGTTTATGGAAAATATTTAAATAAATGTAGTTAAACTTCAGTAAAAGCCTCTGTGATTAAAAAATTGGATAACAGAGAAAATGAAAAAAGGCTAATATCCAATTAAGATAAATTACATTTGAAAGGGGAGACTACTGTATTTACTCTCTGCAAATACTAAAAAAGATTGGTTCTCTGACTGACATAAATGGAATAACTATTTTTCAAACCACTATTTTAAAATGGAACCAAATCAAAAATGTTCATTTGTTATAGTTTCATTAAAGTATTAATTATGAATTGAGGCAAATAAAAGATTTGGGTATGCACCTTTCCTACCAAAATTTGCTATGTTTCATTTTACTTTGTTAAATTGTAATAATAGCTGATAAATGTTTTACTGCTAGCTTTATTTTTTCCTTTAGATTATTAAGGTCAACTGTAAGAGCAGTTTCAGTCATATTTCATTCCATTTAAATGAAAAAAAGTCATATACATGAAATACAATTTCATTTGCTTTCAATATCCTTTGGGGAAAATATGTATTTGTGTTAAAGATTTGGGTTTGCTTGGGTAAGAACCAGTGTGCCCTCAAGTGTGTTTCCAGAATATGTTAAACATACTAGCCAATCACAATTTATCCTAGCATATTTTACCAGTAGTTCAATATAACATGGGAATCCAGGACACTGAAATAATTTATTGAACCAAGACTTGGGATAGGTAGGAATGGAAAGACAATGTGTACAGTATATAATATGTGTACAATACAAAGACAATCTTAAGAGTCATTTGTGGAAAGATCATTTAGGATTGTAGACTATCTCTACATGGACATTTTTCTCCTAGGAAATTAAATCAGAAAAGATGAGATGGGATATAAAAGTGAAGTCTCCTTCAAGTCAAGCTTGACACTTGACATGCCCATTTTGTTTCCTGGGGAAAATATAGGGGTGGTTTATACTGTCTTCTGGGATTTTGGGGTGTTGTTGAAAAATTAAGCTCTGCTTCTATTGTTTGTTTTAAAGCCAGTCAGCCATTACTTCAACTCTTTGCATAGATATGCTCTGTGGAAAAACTGTACAGCAGAGGAGAAAGGGGCCTATGATCATCTTCAATGGACCTTAAATTGGAATAAAATAACAGACTGGCAGAGATGTCAAAACTGTACAATCTCTATACAAACTAAAATAATTGATTGAAGACTTCCCCATCTGCCAGGCTCCTATGAAAATCTGCTATAGGTTTTTTCTAACAGTTGGAAAGTCCACAGAAGGAACATATTCCAATGACAAATCAGCTTTCAAATGTCTGGGGACTATTTTGAGGGGGGGAGGAGGTTTCCAAAGCTTTGATGCTACCCCACCCCCAAAGCAACATTATAAATATCATATTAATAATACACTAAGGTATTTAAGCATTAATTTTATATTTAAAAAATGTACGGCACATGCTTCTCAACTTCATGTTTTGAGTTCTTTATAGCAATTATTGCACAGTAATGATATAAAACTGAACAGCCTAGATTGAATTATTTTGGAACACATTCTTAAACTAGTGAGGCCCTTCTGCATCAGTTTGCTCCATATTAAAAAGCACCACCACCACAGGAATAGACTTAACTGTTTCTTTTAAATGTATCTGTGGAGGACCCATCATAGATGCCTCACTAACTCTTAAGCAGGAGGTAGACGTCAACTGTGGTTAAAAGTCCTGTGATTAAAAGCCCGAAGTCAAATAATGCCTATATGCCTTAGGGCAGGGGTGTCAAACTCAAGGCCTGCAGGCTGGATCTGGCCCATGGGGTGCTTAGATTTGGCCTGTGGGGCTACCCTAGACACAGCAAAGGACCAGCCCATGGTGCCTCTGCCAGCAAAAATGGATCTTAGGAGGGCTGCGCACTGGGAGAGCACTGCAGGAGGCTTCGACACAAGATGATGAGCTGGCTATGTCTATCCCGGTGACACCCACCTGGCATCCCTGAGATCAAACACAACCCTGATGTGGCCCTCAATGAAATCGAGTTGCCTTAGTGAGTCACTTGAAATAGCTGGGAAAACAACTGTTAACAGGGTAATTACATATCCCTGAGGATGATTTGGCAATGTTTGTGTTTCCATGTAAAGGAGTACAGCCTTTATAATAGTAGCCCATGTGCTAGACACACACCACATCTCCTCCTAATGATGTCCATTAACATCTCCAACTCCTTTTTTTAGACAAATTAATAAAGGGAAGTGCAGAGGCAAGGCTTTTCAAGTTCGTGCTCCCCCATCACTGGATATACTAAGGCTTAGAGATAGGTACCAAACGTAAGATGATTTATATGAGCAATTAATAATAGCATACTTTCTATATTATTAAAGAAATGCTTAAGTGCGCATTATGATATATATCTTGCATTTTGTGTAGAATTGTTCTAGAAATGTTCTGCTTGTATGAAAAATATGAGAAGTATTAGTATCTCAGGGGAACTTGGAATCTGTTGCTAAAGTATAAAGTTACCCACAGCACTAAGCCATGGTTTATTGGTGAAAAAAATCTGTTAACTTTATAAAGAAAAACAAAATACTATTGTGGCTTAGATTGTATCAATCTATGGTCCAAGTCAGTTAAATATGTAGCATGTTATGATATTTTGCCACAATTTGTGGCAGTGTCAGTTGTCTAAACCAGAAATAATCAAATTCTATCTGCTTTTTACTACAATCCCCCACATTCTTTTCCTAATGGTCATGTGGGCTTAAGTAGATTGAAGTTGAATATGAAACACTTGTAGAACATTGTTATCTCCTCAGTGTAATATGAGGGCACAGCCTAACAACAGATACAGGGATGATGTCTGCATAAGAGAGAGAAGATAGAGCTCAAGGGAGAAGTTGAATGCTGCAGAGCGTGAATGACCTTAGTAGAAGGTTTCAGTAAAGTTTTTGAAAAAACTCTTCTCGCTGTACAAATCTCACTCTGTAATGAGGATAAATAAACTTTGGAATTTAAAGTAGATTTTAAAAGTTTGATATTTAAAAAAAATGCAACTATAATCTTAGTTTTGCCTTTATTCCTGCAAGGGGAAATAATTTCTCCCATAATCTCCCTCCATTTATTTCCCTCCCCTCCAAAATTCCATACCATTAATAAGATCAACTTTTTGCAGAAGCAGAAGGAAGCTGTGGAAGGGAAATGGATGAAAACATCCACTACAATAAGTACAATTGTATTCCATCAGTGATAGAAATTTACAAATCAGTTTAATGCATTTTTTTTCACTTAGTCTAAAGCCTAAATATATTGTTGATTGGACTTTTTTATTTATCCTTTTTTATATTCCTATGGCTTTTCTGAATTCGGAATTTTGTGGCTCCAAGATATCATAAAAAACTCTACATTTATCAAAGCTGGCTCTGATGAAGAGTAAATCATCTACGGAATATTCATCATCTTTTCCAGTCCAAATGGTTAATGTGTACCTGGAAGAAGAATCACCAAAGTTGAATTACTTCACAAATATCTAACAGATATTTAGGTATCTACCTATCTAAAATACGTATTGCAATAAAAGTAAATGCCAAAACTTCAATTGTGTTATAAATATTGTTTCCACATGATGGATCTATCAAATGAAAGCTTTCTGAGGAAAGTGTTTCACTGAATCCACACCATCAAAATTAAATAATAAAAAAGTGAGAATCCTTATTAACATAATGGTTGGTTTCAGACAATCATTTCCATCTTCATAAATCATGGGTCAGAGTTTTGAGGTGGGGTTGGCTTAAGGCCATAAGGAAGATGAGGCTGCATCATTTGGGCAGAGAAGCTGAGGAGGTTTCTTTGTGTTTGTGTTTACTAATGATAAGTCTATTTTGGTGCATAGTTGATGGATTTGGTATATTTCCCCATGCAAAAATGGTGGTACCTTGCTATTAGTTTTCAGGATCTATAGTCAGATTCTTAAAACCATAAAAGGGGACTTGAGGATGGCTGGTTAAGATACAACAAAAATAGTAAATGAAAATGAAATACTCCTGTATTAGCTTTGTTGAAGCAGACACTTTCTGGTTTGTTAATTTATTTTAAATCATTTGTAAAATCTTTTATACATTATTATAATATTCAGTTAGGGCAAATCATACCTGTTTGATTGCTGTAGTAACCACAGAAGTTCAGATTTTGACCGACAGACCAAATCAGCTCTTGCAGCAAAAGTGATTGGCTGAGTACGATCTCTACATAGTTCTGCCATTTCTTGTACCATGGCTAGACTATAACCTAAAGAAGGAACAAATGCTATAGTATTCAGACATGGAAGCTGAATTTCTGATAGGTAAACTGTCGACCTCTAATTAAAACCCTTTTTTACTGGAATGAGGAAGAGATACGAATAGGAAAGAGAAACTTTGATTCTTGCAAATTGCTGTTCTTCTCTACATTGAAAAAGATAAACTGTAATGTAACATAACTGAAAATATCCAGAGTACCCATTGTTTTTGTCAAAACGATGAATATGCATTACTGCCACTCCACAAACTCTGTCCCTTTTGTACATGCAAGTGACACGATAGCTTCTGTCAATTCAATACAACATTTTAACTCCTCCTGCCTTCCTACAGATGCTGCTGTGTATAATATTTTTCAAAATATACAGTACTATAGGTGAAGGCTTTAGCCTTTGAAATTAATGTTACAGTTGTGGGATCAAAGAATCATTTTGATATAAATATCAGCCATGTCAGATTTATATGCACGTCTTGAAAATTGCACAAGTAAAGGAGATGGGGAATCATGATTGTACTAATAGTTTTTCCATCTTGGTTATGAGCTGAATTTTAGTCCTCTATGTGCAGTGACCTCAGTATAAAAGATCACCTTTTATACAAACAGCTACCTAAAAATGTCTTATCCTGATTGCAGGACAAGATGAATTGCACATATATATATATGAATTTATATGAATCTATACATGAATTTAAAACATTAGCACAGGCTTGCATTACCTGTATTGCATTTTGAATTAATTCTCCCAGTAGTCCATCCCAAAGATAAAGTTACATCTGGAAAATATGATATCACTGTGTCTAGGAATCCCTTTGCATCTACAGGGTGATTTCCTTTAGGTCCTAGAAGTATGTCTGCATTAATCCAAACAGGTTGCCTAAGATGCAGGTCTCCAAGAAGCTTCATTGAGGGATTCACAGCTTCTAGACTATAAACAAGCAATACATTTTAAAGTATATGGTAAAAGGATACGTATTTTTCACTGATTATCAAAATACTGGAAATGCAAATTTGGCAGGAAGAAATGTTTGGGTTTTTTTTAAGTTTTAAATTGAAGGAAGGGTTAATAGTAAAATTTGGTGGTTTAACCATGCAAATGTTTAAAAAAAATCAAGACAATTCTCCCCTTTTTTGTAATTTGCAATTTTTTCCCTCTTAATGCCCACAAAGCTCCCAAAATTAAAAACTTCCCAATTACTTTGCATTTTATGTGTGGCAATAAATCTTGACTCCAAAATTTCAACATCCATATACAGGAACTTGTTTACACCAATTTTTTAAAAAATGGCATAGCTAAGCATGTTGCTTTATTGCAAACAGAAAAATATCTAATGACCCTGGACACTGTACAGAGACAGCAAGACAGACACAATACTAGAATGTTAAGTTTGATGCTGGCAAAGGAAGGAAGAGGGATTTATTTTCATTCATGCATGCTTACTCTGGGATTTAAATTCTAAGATATTTTTCTTGATTTTTGGCTTCCATCTTTGCTAATTCTTCATTTTAAAACAGACACATACATAAGAAAAAAAGACCACAGTTGTTTAAAAAAAAAAAATAGTGGAAAAGAGTTTCAGGGTTGTAGCGCCCTCTACTGATCAGGGAAAAAGAGATTGTTTGAAATAAGTCAGAATTTTGCTATTACCGTATTTTATTTCATTTTCTTTTAAATTTTTTAAATTAACAAAATAATGAAATAGCAAATAAGGATAACAAGAATAAAATAAAAGAACTTGTGCAGTGAAGCCCTCCGTTTGTCACATGGAGGTCTGTAGTCCTTGACATGACAAGTTGAACACCAAGTCGTGCACATTCAAAGGCTTATATCCACAAAGCATAGTGACACTTCATATACATATTAAGTTAAACACGATTACATGTATAGAAACCTATTTGATTTGTAATGTCATTTATTCTAATTACTGGCAACTTTTTATTTTGAATTATTTCAAAATACATTAAATAACAGACAAATACTGACAGTTGTGGTATTTACTTACCTAAGGATAAGTGGAATAACCACAGGTAAGCAAAAAAGCTGTAGGAGTGAGTTCCTACCAGCTTCCCCATTGGTTTTGCTTGTAGGAAGCTGGCAAGGAGCATTGAAAATCATAATCAGGTGACTGTGGCTGCCCATGGCATCATTGCTAGGCCACAAGTTTATGAATACACCTTATACAAAAGAATGTAGAATAAAAATAATCCACATCTACAACTTGTGAATGGAAAGATAGAGAAAAAAATTGGATAATTATTATACTATTACGCTATTACATATACTATCATATAATAGTAACTATTATATGAATGTTCTAGATATGTGCACAGAATCATTAAATGAATTCTTTGCTGGTGTTGTTTTGTAAAATATATTAAATACTAGCCATAAGGCTAATTCTTCCCAGTCAAAATTTTGGCATTAGCCAGTTATCTTATTTCAGCTTTTTATTTCTAGGGTTTCCTTCAGCACTTTACCTGAAAGGTAATACTAAAAATGCAATTCTTGGCATACTTATACAGATGTCATTGCACTTCATAATGTATGTTTTGGTAATTGTTTGACCAATAATTCCTTATTCAATAATATAGTGGTTAATTATTTAAAGTCTAAAAGTGTGTGTGTATGTATGTGTATTTCCAAAATTACCTTTTAAAATCAAGCTTGATCCCTTTGTTGGTGTTTTTAATTTCATTTAACCATTCTTTGAGTGAGTTATCACTATTTGTTTCAGGCGGATGAGCCATGACTGGGTGATTATCGTAAAGGAGGACATCTGCTTCTATCATGTGAGCAGCACCTATTTCCAAAACAAAGATGGAAATATAGCAATAATGTTGTTATATCTAAAAAGTCATTTGTAGCAAAGCATTTATTTCCTTCTACTTATATATATATCACATGAGAACGAATAAAAGGAGCTATGAGGAACCAATTAAAGAGTCATGGAGATAAATCATTAAAGAATCATCAAAAATTTATTTTATCCTGTTACATCCTGGGGTAATTATATGAACTAAAGATCATAAGAATAATTCATCTCTCCCATGAATATGTATACATTCTAATCACATTACTTATGTTGTCTATTGGGAAGGCAATAGAACAACTTAAAATATGAACTTTAAACATCTATTGCTTTAAAATACAAAATAGTAAAAGAATTAGAAATTGCTCAGAGAGCAGCTAACTGGAAAAAAAACTCAGTTCTCTCTGCTTTGGGTATCAAATCATTTGATTTCTGTTTTTAGTACAGGCAGTTTAGTTGCTTATGTCAGACCCAAGTCGAAAAACAACACAGTGAAATCCAATGAAGACCAATTCTTTATTTGCTTATTCTGAACCTCTTCTTCCCTCTCCTCTGCAGTCTCTTATCTTGGGCGTATTTGTACTCTTTGGCAGTGGATTCACAAAGGAATGCCTTGCTTTTTCAGTCACTGTGCAATTCGCTTTTTCTTCCTTGGAAGACTGGTGCGGTAAGGGAGTTAGTCTGATGCACGTTTGCTTTGGAACAATTTTGGATTAAGTCTGCTCAATTTGAAATATGAAATATATAACAGAGGGTGGATTTGCAGAACATACTAATCAAGAAATTAGTGAAACTAACATGTTATGCAAGTTGGGATTAATTTTGACTCAATACATTGTATAATTAGAGAAAATTAGATTGAGTGAACCATGTTTATCTTTACTTTGGCTAAAATTATTATGTGAATATGCCACATTGTCGTCTGCATTTTTTGCCTGGAAAAAGGTTAATGGTAGGGTATATAAGCTACATAAGCAAAATGGAACAAATGCACTTCACATTGTACAGTATATTTTTCAGATTTTTGTCTCCAAGCATACATGTTTTTTCCTGTCAGGAAATTCAGCATCTCTTTAACAGATTACTTAAAAAAACAAACCTGATTCCCTCTAAAAATATCCAGCCACTTCCATCAAACTAAATGTAATGCTCTTGTGATTTAACTCTGCTCTGTTGTTTAGAATTATTGAAATAAAATATACTGCTATACTCTATTATGAAGTACAAACACAATAAGAAAAATTAAATTTTCTTACCTGGTTGACATTCAAGTATTATTTTCCAATACTTACTCTGTATTGCCTCTTTCATGTGTTGCTTGCTGTTTGCTCTGTGATACCAAATGATTTCAGCTCCATCTCTTGTTTTAATTTGCTTGGTGTTCAGAAAATAATCCAATATATTTTGGCTCCAAAATCCTATGTGGAAAACCATGGCAGAAATAATTTCATACAAGAGACCTGTTTGTTTTATTTCTGTTCTCTTTTCTATTAATTTATTATCTACTGTCTCAGAGAGCAGAATCAGAACCAATGGGTTAAAACGATTTCCAGATTGTATGAGCTGTCAGCCAGTGGAACAAGCGGTCATACAATGAATTTATTCATTAAACATGAAACTCAGTCAACCGAACATTCAAAAATGCATCACAAATACCATTGACTGGTGCTAATGGTTGATACAGGTTGCTGCCAGTGTCCTAAGTATCAACCAAGTACCTTCCTAAAATGTACAGTTATTATTGTTGTTGTTGTTGTTGTTGTTGTTGTTGTTTATGTTTATTCAGCTGAACAGAGACAGAGCCTCTTTTAAAGAAAAGGAAGCCAGTAATGACAAGAAACAATAGGACCCATGAGATCTGCAGTACAAACTTAATTTCAGAGACAATGAATGATAGTTGAAACTGCCTCAGCCCTGAAAACACAAAAATAGCTTTAAGAGTCCGATCTGTTTCAAACTGAGCAATGCCAACTGGGAGAAAGAGAGGGAGGGAGGTGTCATAGTGTATTCTCCCTCTGGGTGATGAGAATTTTGCCCACGCCTGGAGACGGGGAGGAGAAAGGGCGCCAGCTTCCCTTACTCACTAACAGGGTACAGGGCAGTCCACATGAGTTCAACGTGGTCCCCAGGTGTCCCTTAATCCCTTCCTTCTTAACTTTGGGATGGAAGTCTGCCTAGCAAGAGGCTTTCAAGGGGGGAAAACATCTTGCGCTTCTTTCCAGTCTCTGCTGGGATTATTGCATGATTTATAGCGCGTGTCATAAATTGTTCGGCTACTTGGGGGTATTTGGCTTTAATAGCCCAATGTAAACGATCAGGTCGGAAGAGCCACTTCAGTAAGAGATCGCACCGTTTAGCAAACCAGAACCGCTCCGGGGTAGCTCTACACATGGCTACACCCTCTAGGGCAGGGGTCTCCAACCTTAGCAACTTTAAGCCTGGTGGACTTCAACTCCCAGAATTCCCCAGCCAGCAAAGCTGGCTGGGGAATTCTGGGAATTGAAGTCCACCAGGCTTAAAGTTGCCAAGGTTGGAGACCCCTGCTCTAGGGGTCTCCAAGCCCAACTCGGAAGGGGGGAAAGGGAGAGCGGGTACCTTTCGGTTCTCCAAGCGCGGATCCTCCGGCGCCCGCTCCTCCTCCTCCTGGTTCGTCTTCTTGCATGTCCGATCGCGGGTCTTATTCAGACGCCTCCAGCGCCCGGCAGAGTTTGCCCTTTTGCTTGTTTTGAGGCGTGCAACCGGGGTTCTCTTGGCCGCATTGACGCGGCCCTTCCGGCAAGCGCTCCGCATCACAGCTCGCCGAGTCCGACTTCCGAGGGCTTTTGTTTTGCCCGTCGCCCGCCTCCACGTTGGCTTCCCGCAGAGCGACGGCTAGGCTTGCTCCCGAATTTGCGTCGCTGTTCGTATACTATTCTAACCTGGCCTCCTTTGAAATCTGCGGTTTGGGATTTATTATTAGCGGCATAGCTTCCATCAACCAGATTTAGGTATGATGGACTCGTCTGGATGCCAGCTCCCAACTGGCAGAATTGGCGGCATCTCTATGATGCATCCGGACTTAAATCCCAGCTCAGCCGAGGAAGCTTCAGAGGGATAATGCGCATGGCCCCCGCTCCCTTTTACAGATTGGCTTTACCGTAGTTGACTCCAGTGTTTAATGGAAATGTAGAAACTGAACCCCTAAGTAGTTTCTCTGCCAAAAAAAACCCATATTTGTAAAATGTGCTTGATAGTTTATGAGGATTAGTAAATGATTCCTGTAATTCGTGCATAAGCGCACCAACGTGCCTACCGTCCCTGTCCTATTGTTTCTCTTATTCTTCTTTTATTTTTCTTATATGTACCCATTTCATGTATTCACAACTATGTATACACTTATACTTATTATCTTGTAAACAATTGGCAAATCAAATAAATAAATAAAAATAAATAAATTAAAACTGTAACCTGCATCTTTGGGGAAACCTCCCCTTGCTATTTGTAGGAGGGCGTTTTGCACGCTATGTTTTCCAGTTGGCTTATTTAATAATTCTATTTATTTTTATTTATTTATTTGATTTGCCAATTGTTTACAAGATAATAAGTATAATAAGTATACATAGTTGTGAATACATGAAATGGGTACATATAAGAAAAATAAAAGAATAAGAGAAACAATAGGACAGGGACGGTAGGCACGTTGGTGCGCTTATGCATGCCCCCTACAGGCCTCTTAGGAAAGGGGTGAGGTCAATAGTAGACAGTCTAAGGTTAAAGTTTTTGGGGTTTGGGGAAGAAACTACAGTCGGGTAGAGTATTCCAGACATTGACCACTCTATTGCTGAAGTCGTATTTCCTGCAATCAAGTTTGGTGCGGTTTACTTTGAGTTTGTATCTATTGTGTGCTCTTGTGTTGTTATGGTTGAAGCTGAAATATTCAGAGTGAAAAGTGCCAGATACTGTACGAAGCTTGTTGCAAAAGAATCAAGGGACCCAGGATCCTGCAGCTAATATTTGTTGAATACTGCAGAAGGCAAGGGAGTTTGACAAAAATGTCTATTGATTTTATAAAAGTTTTTTAACTGTGAGGACATATATGAAAGCATACAAGTATAAGGCTATCAGCGCCTAGTGAATAAAACATAGTATGTGATGGCAAAAAGTGGCAAACACTGGTTCACTGCTTACTTGCCCAATTAACCCCTGCTTTTTCAGGCCACAAAATAAACAATCATATAGTGGCAGGGTCATGTGTTATTCTAGTTTTACTTCGAAGATTTGTATATCTTATATCAAGTATTAGGGTGCAACAACTCCTACACATCAGACTGCAAGCCAAAACAAACAGAAATAACAGAAATCTCAGAATTAATCTAAACTTTAAGTATACATTTTAATTTATTAAACACAGATTGAGAATTTTTTGCCAAGGCGTGAAAGGCCCCAGAATAATTTTAAGTTGTTTCGAATTTTAAATATCCTTTAATGTTTAGCAAATCATTGGCATCATAAAATAGAGAAGACAAGAATGCTTCCTTTGACTAACCCAAAGAGAATTAACCCTCTGGGGCGTGGTGTTAAATCTGCTTCCAAAGCATTTTTTTTAAAGTTCAGCATAACATTTATAAATCCTTGAGCTGAATGAAATATTTAAAATATTTAGATTTGGGATAGCTAGAAAAGGAAAGGGAAGATACATTGGGGTATTTATTTCACATTCCTATAATTTGGAATCACAACCTGAGCTACCTCCTTACGCTAATCAATAAAGAATCATAACTGCTTGGTAAGAATGTAGCTACCTTAAATCTTTAAAAACAGGGAAATATATAATGCCCCATTCATGTATACAAGGAAACTTTGAAGCAATATTTTGAATTTGCAATGCTTAATTAATGCTATACTTAGGTTAAAAACAAGAAACAGACATTTGTGTCTTTGTTAGAAAGCCGCAGCAATCCTGGCAAATGATGATTAAAGTATTAACAGTAATATGTTTGGGGGAAAAATGCTGGGGAACTGAAGTCCAGAGTGAGTAGATTATTCAATGACCAGAAGACCCAATTACTATGCAGTAGTTCTAGATTTTTAAACGTTTATACCAGTGAAAATATAGTCAGTTTTTTTTAAAATACAGTCATAAAAGTATTATGAGAAGTGTTTGAAGAAAGTACAAGAAACAGTAGGAAATAGCCTATGGCAGACCTAACACCACACAAGATTAAAACAAAGAGAGTGAGAAAAAATGGGGAAATACATGGTTAGGCAGAGAACAGCTGGAACATGGGCCAAAAACACCACTGGGTCAGAGGAGTATGTGACTAGGCCAACGATTTTGGTAATCTCAGCTAAACCTAAGAAAGATTTTGAGGAATAAACCTAATACATTATAAAATATTACAAGGTAATCATAATGATTGAATTGATACAGTGCTGATTTAACTTCATTTACCAAATAAATCATAGTTCACGTAACAAAACCAAATAAACCACATAATGACAGAGTTCTCATCACTAAGTTAATGTACCATCCATCTATCAATACATAGCAGAAAATTATGCTGTTGTGACATTTGTTATTCCCATTCCTGGCTCTAGTCATTTTGAGTGATAATGCCTAACCAATTTGTACATACCTTGAAGTCATCTTTGGATGGTTCCAATCCACTTATGAACTGCAGGTGAATTGTAGGCAACAAGGGGGGGAAAAGATGTCAAAGTCTTGCCAGAGGCAACAGAGGGCCTCTATGTAAGGCCATTTAACTTTCTTTTCCATCTAACTGCCATATCACAATAAGCCTCAGAAGTATATTCCAACATAGTGAAGGAATACTTTTATTTAAAGGAAAATACCAAAGTTCCTTTAGGTATGTAAAATTAGATGTGAAGTTGTTGCAATCTTACATTTTATTATCTATGCTTTCAACAGTCATGTCTGTTTTTATACGTTATTCAGCAAGTTTACAGTAATATGAAGTAAGATATCACTCCAAATTTTAGTGAACAGAAGGACCCATTAAATTAACTGAAACATTAAATTAAAAGAACATCATAATTTATACTGAATCAATGGATCAGACTTAGGCTTCATTAAGGCATTTGACAAAGTATAATTCTTGGTAAGCATTATAACAGCATAATTCTTGGTAAGATAGAACAATGTGGGATAGACAATATGCCCCCACTAGATGAATTCACAATTGGCTGATCAACCACATTCAGCATTGGATTGAAACAACATCTACATTGAGGGAAGAATGTGGTAGACTACCTCAAGGCTCTGTCATAGGCTCAGTACTTATTAACATTTTCTTAGGTGATCTGGACAAGGGGATAGAAGGGAAATTCATTAAATTTGCAGACAACACCAAGCTGGGGGAAATAGCCAACACTGCGGAAGATAACTCAAGATTCAGAAGAATCTTGGCAGACTTGAGCATTGGGCCCAATCCAACAAGGTGCAGTTCAGTGGTGAGAAAAGTAAGATCCTGCACTTAAGCACAAACACATCGATACAGAATAGACAGTGTCTGGCTTAACAGTAGGTACTGTGAGAGGGATCTGAGAGTCCCAGTGAATTAGGTATAAGCAAGCAGCGTGCTGCAGCTGCCTAAAAACTAATGCAGTCCAAAACTGCTTCAACTGAAGGACAGTATCAAGATCCTGTGAAGTGATAGTATCGCTTTATACTGCACTTGTGAGACTACACTTGCAATACTGCATCTGGTTCTGGCCACCATGATACAAAAAAGATGCTGAGACTCTAGAAAGAATACAGAGAAGAGCAACAAAGATAAGGGTCTGCCTTATCTAGTCTAACAAAGAGAATAGGGGTGATATTATAGCAGTCTTCCAGAACTCGAGCGGCTGTTATGGAGAAGAGGGAATCAACCTATTCACCAAAGCACCTGAAGGTAGAACAAGAAATAACAGGTGGAACATCATTAAAGAGAGAGCCTACTGAGTAGTAAGGATAAATTTCTTGACAATGACAGCAATTATTCAGAAGATGTGGGTGCTCTACCACTGGAGATTTTCAAGAAGATATTGGACAACAATTTATTCGCAATCATATAAGGTCTGCTTGAGCAGGGCCCTTCCAACCCTATTATTCTATGTTGTTATAATCAGTGCTATCAAAAGAGCTGTTATGAATACCTTTTTAAAAACTGTTAAAAACAAATAAGGAACTGATGAAATTTAACTGAACTGAACCACTAAAATAAAAGACGTATCTAAGTGATCTAAATAGAAAAATTAAAATGTTGTTTCTGGATTGTTGAGCTTAATTTACAAAGTTTTTGGTAATCTTTTTGTTTATATAGTAATACTTATATTCTAAAATAAAAGCCTAATGTTAGTATTTATAAAAGGATCATCCTCCAGAGAACAAAAGTCCTTTTAACAGAGTAATGCTTGGTGTTATATAAAATTGTGTCTTAAGAAGTCATATTTATACATTATGGATCAATACTTCAAACATTTAACATTGTTCATGTGTTCATATGTTCAACAGTAGCAGAACAGAGAAACAGATGCACATTTAGTATACAACAAATTTACAATTCTTGATACAAAGGAGTACAATGTTTTCATTACAATGGCCCATGGGACTAGTTTATTGGAG
This sequence comes from Notechis scutatus, assembly GCF_049901735.1. Classification (NCBI taxonomy): domain Eukaryota; kingdom Metazoa; phylum Chordata; class Lepidosauria; order Squamata; family Elapidae; genus Notechis; species Notechis scutatus. Next base: position 232,614,747 of record NC_142010.1, read on the forward strand.
TCTTCTACACTTCCGTGTCTTTATTCTGTAATTGTCAAATTTCTGAGCAATAAATTGCATTTGTAACTGCAGTTCATATACACATCTAATGTCAAGGCATTTAGTTATAATTAGAATATTATATATTTGCCATTATAGGAATATAAGTATAAATAATTCAAAGACACACTGACATACAATTTCGTACAATACACAACGAAGAGCAACATTACGCAGGCATTATCAAACTTGAATTAGGTTACTCGAGCAGTAATCTCAATTATTTTTCTGGTACATAAATGCTTACTTATTGAAAATAACTCATTACAAAAATAAGACTTATATAAAGAGCCTCAAGTATTTTATGGCAAACGGTTCATGAATATTCAAACGAATACATTGTTCTCTCTGAACATAAACAGGGATATCAATAGGTCTCAAAAAGTAGAGAAAGGAGCACAGACAGGCTTCGTGTCTGATTTACTGCTACAGGATGACTACTTTAAGGGTCATCTGACTTCTTATTCCTTCTTGGAAAATCCAAGAAACAATTGTATATCTGAGCACAGAAGAAAACAACATTATTAAGTATTTAATATAAAAAGTATTCATTTTATGTTCATTAAAGCCATTATAAATATATAACAAAGTCAGCCATTAAAATGGAAACTATCGTTCCACTAATAATATACTTTAAAATATACCAATATTAAAAATTTATAACTTTATAAAATGATCACAAAACATATTGGTTTTGTCATAATGATAATTATACTTGTAGAAACATATTCAAGATAGGATAATTATGCTAATATTCTCGTAATTAACAGCTTTTGTATCTGAACTTAACTATGGAGCAAGAAACTTCTACTCCATTTAAATATGATAATTTTAAAAAATCACACAAAATAGTTAAGAATTCACTAGATTTACCAGTAATTGCAAAGAATATTAAGCTTATCTGTAAAATAATTCCTTAATCACACATGCTAACTCTATTCCTTCCTTGCCTTAACTGTATTGAATGTAACATTTCAGAATATAAAAAAAGTGTACAGCTTTAATTAATTTTTTGTTTAAGTAAAGATGGAAAAACAGCTTTTAATTAAATAAAGCTCTCTTAGAAGACTGCTAAATCATTGGCATAAAAACACTTGAATATTCCATTCATAATATAATGTTTTTGTATTGGTCAATAGAGCAATTCAGTTTATTACATTGTAACATACTTGCCAGTTATATTAAAAGAGACTCATTAATGAAAAATATTAATTCAATTTCCAGTGGTAAGCTTGTAGTATTGGATATCCAGCCATGAATTACTGGAATCAAAGCGCTATCCAAATCATTTAAGTAATGCTGTGGAAGAACCTGGCCTCCAGATCCCGCCTGATATTCTACCTAAAAGAAAAAACAAAAAATTACTATATTAGATCCCTGAACAATTTATGCAATAGATTACTAGTGATATTCATCTTATCACACACAGAATTACGTTTTAGAATATTTAAAATCAATAAGAAACTGATCTCTTTTAAACTATACCATAGCATCCCATTCTATTTGCTGGCAATGCTACCTACTAAACAGATGCAGATGTGAAAAAATTATCTACAAAATGGATTCTGTTACAAAGGAGTTTGCACTTGGAGGACAAATGACGAGTTGACACATTTATAAATGCTACCTAATCACCCAATTTTTCCTGTACTGGACAAGGGAGACAGAGTTGCATTTTCTCTGTTAGGTAGGTTTATCTGTCATGTCTACAGATGTTAGCTAGGAAGAAGACCTGCAGGTTTTCAATACCTGTAGTTCAGGCATGTCCAACCTGTAGCCCGTTGGCCACAAGTAGCCGTGCACAGCTCGTAATGGGGCCCAATAAGACCAAAAATTCTTAATATTATGTGATTTTATATTATAAAACTATATTATAAATTTTATATGTGGACCAGGAAAATTCCTCTTCAACAATGAAGCCTAGGCAAGTCAAACGGTTGAGACCATGCTGTAGTTCTTCATTTTGTATGCTATCACCAGAGTCAGTTTCATCTAGTTTTGATCTAATTTGAGTAACAGTAAGTTGAGTAAGTGTTTAAGGCATCAGGAAAGAAATGAGAGATTGAGTTCTAATCCTATTTTAGGCATGAAAGCTAGCTGGATGACTTTGGGTCAGTGGTGCAACTCTAAATGACTAAGTTATATTTACAGATACTGCAACATTTTAAAAGCTTACCATATCGGCATCCATGGAGACTCTGAGGCCTATCTTGTTCATTCCATTATTTTTCAGTGTTTTGAGATGCTTTCCAAGTGCAATATAAGAAGCCAATGCAATTTCTTTAGCAAGCTGATGAGCACTATTGTGTAGCTCGCTAACATTTGACAGGTAGAATACCTAAAGTATTAATTTTAAAATTAAAACATTAAGATTAGATTTTGAAGGGTAGATTTCCCTTCAAAACTAAATAAGATGATACAGCTTTTCTTGAGCAATGCATTATATATTCTAATCACTAGAAATATACAAGAGATAAATATTTAAACAGCATTACAATGGCAAGAAAGGACCAACATCACAAAAACAATTTTCTATAACGAATTGATTTAAGATTTAAAAGAGGAAATTATGAACTTTCTAATTGGCCCTCCTCACTTGCTCTTTTATGCTACTGCATTTTGCAGCATTCCCAACTCCTATACCACCTCTCCCATCCCTGAACATCAGACTTAGACTGCTATTAGTATGGTTTCTAAACATGTTTCTAATATTAGAAATACAGCTACAATTGTTAAGGGAAGGGAAAATAAAGAGGGACTGAGAGTTCAGTACCTGGACTTTAAAGAAGGTATATACTGCAGAGTTGTCAATTTCCATTTTTGTTTAGTATCGTTACACCCTTTTGCTTACCATTAAAGCACTCATATTTAGAATACAGAAATACTGTCTTTTTCAATAAATCAGTGGACAAAAATGTTTATAATACAATAATCATTACAAGAATGAAGGTGGCAGAATCATATGAAGAAACAAATAAGAAAAATCGGAGTAAGGAACATAAATATAGGAGGTGTTCAAATTATGAAGCCTTTTATTCTATTGGCACTGTATCAGAGTGAATAATGTCAACTTTAAAAATGAAAAGCGACTATCCTCATTTATTTATGGGAAAAAATCAGATCTTGCTTGTCATCATCAAAATACCAATGGCTGAAAATTTCAACTTTTTAGATTTTATGTCCGGGTATTTTGGTGCTTTTGAGGTGGAGGGGTGTAACTTTATCTTTTTTAGACGAGTAAGCACTATAATAAAGCCTGAACAGAATCTTCCCAAAGAAAACTGTTTAATTTAATGGACAAAATGAGATATGGGAGTGCAGATGAAAACAGCTGCATGGTTAATAAAGTGTTCTTTTACATTCAGAAGACATTTAATAATCTAACTTGCATAGGCTTTTCTTTAAAAGTAACGTTCACTTACTTCTGTACATTTTACAAGTTTTCCATCCACTTCAAAACATTCTTCTTGAACTATTTTTTCACTTCGTACTCCTTCCATAGATTTCCCATCTATTGGGCTTGTAATTCTATGATGCAAGGTTTAAATTATATTATTTGGACTAATCAGGTTATTCCGATAAGCTCAGAACATCAGAAGCTAACTCCAAAAGAACGTACTCCAAGCGTATCACCCAAGACGTCCCAGCTGCCAAACCAAAGCAAACCAGCACCTTTAGGCAGCAGATAAAAGCTGCTGAAGATGAATTACCGTGATTTATCGGCGTATAACACGCACTTTTTCCCCTGAAAATAGGGGCAAATGATGTATGCGTGTTATACGCCGATATAATGTTAAGAAGCCTTCGGTGAATGCTGCTGGGATCGGGGATCAAGGACACAAATGAAAGAAGGGGAGGGAGGAAGCAACCAAAGCCTGTCCTTCTCTCTGGGTCAGCTCTCTCAGTCGCTCTCTTGCTCCTCCACCAGCACAGGAAGAAACTGCTTCAAAGAAGCGGGGGCTTTTCCTGTCGCCGAGCGCCCGTTTCTCCCCACCCCACCCCGTCCGCCCGCCCGCCCGCCCGCAGTGCTCCGTTCTGCCTGCCTTCGTTAATGGTTGAATCGAACAGCTTCGGCTGAGTAAAAGAGGCGAATAGTTATTATTCTCAGCCGAAGCTGCTCCCAAACAACCAGAAACTAAGGCAGGCAGGCAGAATTTTTTTAATTTTTTTCCTGAAATTTCCCTCTTAAAATGAAGATGCGTGTTATACGCCTGTGCGTGTTATACGCCGATAAATACGGTACCACTTTAGTAACATCGCTAAAGATATTATTTCATACACGACAAGAAAAGTTAAGGGTAAACCATTGCAATATTTTATCAAGTAAACCACACGGATAGATAATATACAGGTAGTCCTGGGTAATTGTTAGCCCTATTTAGCACTTGCTTGAAGTTACTGCAGACTGAGAAAGTAACTTTATGACTGTTCTTTGAACTTAGAACTGTTACTTTCCCTGCGGTCATGTATAGATAGTCTTCAAATTACAACAGTTCATTTGATCATCATTCAAAGTTACAACGGCACTGAAAAATGTGACTTATGACCATTTTTCAGCGATGACCTTTGCAGCATCCCCATGATCATGTGATCAAACTTCAGGTGCTTCCCAGCTGGTTCATATTTATGACCGTTGCACGTGATCACCTTTGGAACCTTCTGACAAAGTCAATAGGAAGCCAGATTCATTAAGCAAACTTATCAGCTGCAGTGATTCACTTAATAACTTTGGCAAGAAAGGTTGTAAAATGGGGCAAAACTTAACAACAAGAAATTTTGGCCTCAATTGTGGTCATAAATCGAGGACTACCTGTAATTGTTATTTTTGTGCTATGCAATTGCTACATATTTACAATAATCACCATTACACAGTTATGTAATTGCTAGTTGTGTGCTGCCCAGCTGGGTTCTGAAAAGGAAAATCAATGGAGAAGCCGGAAATTATGATCACGTAATGTTCTCATTAAATGATTGTGGGTGATTTGCTTAACAACTGCAACAGAACTGATATTGTAAGTCCAGCACGGTCATATGATGTTTTGCTTAACCACACTTTTGCACTATTTATAGTGTTTCGGACAGTTTCCAAGTATTAGCCATTTTACAAAGAACATTGGCATTTTGCAGAAAAATCTTAACACATAAGATACTTTTGCTTAGTAGAATACACAATAAATACCTCATGTTTGTTTTCTCATCGTTTTCTATCCAACAAATGTCTACATATTCTCTGAAATCTCCTGAATCCACTTTCCCACATGTAATTCGAAAGTCTTTTTTTTCACTCAGAGCTTGACGCAAGCCCTCCATAGTTTCTGGAGTTATCTGTATCATTATTCCATCTATGAAGAAACACAACTCTCTTAGTAAACGTAAAACCCAAGTTATGGATTTTTTAACAACTGAAACTGCTTTCCATTGAGATTTACCAGCTGACAAAACTATCACAATGAGGCAGAACATCCAGTCTGACATCATTTTGATTAATGCCAGTAGCAAAGATTATCAATAAAACATATAAAATGCAGGAGAACTTTTGCCAAAAGAATATGTTTATGTCTTTTTTTTTTAAAGTAGCGTAATCCCGGGTTACATTTCTTCGTACAGACACAAATTCAATTTAATGCTCATTTTTATGTTCTATTCCATATCTTATTACTGTTTTACATTTCTGCATAGCTTCTCCCCTCTTTTAATTTTCTCAATTTTACTTTAATTATCTCGTCTCAATTCAAATCATTATATTTATATTTTTTGTCTGTCCTGTTTCAATTATCTATTATCTTTTCTCATTAAACAAAGTTTCTCCTGTAGTTACTGATTGGAGTATGACGCCTTTATATCTTTTAAGTTTATCCATTTAACTCTTATTTTGGCTTCAATATATACCCTAAAGTTATAACATTCAATATAATAAATGACTTCCATTCGGATTCTGCTTGGTACATTCTTAAAATACACACTATATTCTTAAAAGAAAAAATATATAAATATATGTAATTAAAACAACACATTCCATTCCAATTCAATTCTATCATTAATGTTAATATTCATTAAAATCTTAACTTCTTTAACATTACTTTTCAATTAAATATATTTCTACGGGAACAATTATAAGCTTTCCATAATCAATTATTAATTATTATTAATTTCCATAATTATTTGTATTTTTTGTGAAAACTCAAATAAAATTTACAAAAAAAAAAAGAATATGTTTATGTCAGTTTGAAGCTTTCAATCCATAGTTAATAGCATTTAAATCATGAAATAATAGGTTTATATAGTTTAATGTCAGACCCAACTGAACGGATAACATTATCATCAAATTATATGACCACCTTATGGGGAAGCCTCTTCTTATGTCTCTCTCTCATACAGACAGACACACAAACACAAACAATGTATTTTCTGTCAGAGTGTTTAGTTACATTTCATCCAGCACTGCCACTTTACACATGTAAAAAGTTCAATTTTGCTTCATTATATTAAATAATGTAATTTATTGCATTTGAACTAATCTTTTGATTCTAGTAAGCACGATAAGCCTCAATGGCGCAGTGGTTAGTGTGCTATATTGCAGGCCACTTCTGCTGACTATCGGCTGCCTGCAATTTGGCAGTTCAAATCCCCCAGGCTCACGGTTGACTGAGCCTTCCATTCTTCTGACTTGGGTAAAATGAGGACCCAGATTGTTGGGGGCAATATGCTGACTCTGTAAAACTGCTTAGAGAGGGCTGTAAAGCACTATAAAGCGGTATATAAGTCTAAGTGCTATTGCTGTAATTCATACCTTCAACAATACTGGATTTAGCAAGGAATCCAGAAGATGTTTTTAGCGCTCCATTGAACACTACAAAACTTGCACCTGTAACTGAAAAAACAGCATACATTTAATTGTTCATTTTAACATAAAATATTATAAGCATAACATTGCACATAGAAAGCCACATATGAAACTCTTTCAGCTCCTTTAATTCTAGCAAGAACATCCCACTTTGATCATTTCTCTTCAGATTATGCCTATGTAATTTAGAGCAGGGGTCCCCAACCACCGGTCCACGGAACAAGTCCTACCGGGCCGCTGGCTTGCTGGGCGCCGCCATCTTTTTTTGATGGGTAGAAAGCTCACCGGAAGCACGTTTTCATCAAAAAAAGATGGCGGTGCCAGCGCTTCGTGAGCTTTTTCGGATAGAAATGCCTTTCTACCCGAAAAGCTCACCGAAGCATGCGCCGCCATCTTTTTGATGAAAACGCGCTCCGTGAGGTCACCGAAGCACTTTTTCATCAAAAAGATGGCGGCGCCCAGCTGATGCCGGTACCGGGCCGCGGCGCCCAGCTGATGCCGGTACCGGGCCACGGCGTAAAAAAGGTTGGGGATCACTGATTTAGAGTAACAAATGCCACTAAGTTAACTTTTCTGAACATGGCCAAACAGAGAGGAAATGAGTTGCATATAAAAAAGTCTACAAACCATAATATTCAGCAGCTACTCTTTTAATCTATTGCAAATCCAGAAAAGAAATGCTGACCCCAAATTACTCATTATACAACATTAAGTAAAGCTTTCGTGCTGAAGTTTCAAAGCTAATAAATACAATTTAAGACCAAGAAATTTTTTTCCATGATAACCTACATGTATATTTTGTTTGGAATAAGATAATACCTTTTATAATATATTGGGTATAGATATTTCTTTTCTTCAATATTTTTTTAAATAAGTCATATCAGAAATTAGAAAATAGCTCAATATTGTACAGTATGATACTTACTTTTCCTAGGATGTCCAGTGGCACTGTTCGCTTGTGTTTGATATACTCCATCCTCATTTTGTACACAAACTAAGTGGGAATCAGCTTGAGAATTAAAACTTGCTCCAATGCTAATGACATGTTCATTAGAAGTGTTTATTACTTTCATTATCTAGAAGACCAAAATTTATATTGTATTATATTAATTATAATATATTATACATACTCGGGTGGGATTCAAATTTATTAACAACCGGTTCTGTAGGTGTGGCCTAATTTGTGGGTGTGGCTTGGTGGTCATGTGACTGGGTGGGCATGGCTTGTTGACTGGGGCATGGCTAGGTGGTCACATGACTGGGTGGCCATGGCTTGTATGTAAATATTGTAAATATTTATGTAAATATTGAATTTTCTATTAAAAAAAGAACAACTATTACCCAAAATCAGGCAAAGCAGGCAGACAGATTGAGTTGCTCACAGAATCACAGATTCACCCAGAGATTTACCATTCTGAAATCTGCTATCTGAGTCTGCACTGAAAAACAGACTCAGGTAGCAGTCCTAAAGAAGGTTCAGCTCTGCTTTTAGATTAGCTAGAAAGCAAGAAATCCAACAATTTCCTGCTTTCTAGCTAATCTAAATCTCCCAGCACAGCAGAACAGCTGATGGTCGGGGGCGGGGGAAGGAAAAATAGCAACTTACCAAACGCAGGCAAGTTTGATGGCACGCATGCCAGGTAAGGAGTGAATGGGCGAGGAGGGGCCAGCCAGTGGTGTGATTTGCCAGTTCTCTGAACTGGGCAGAATCATAACAACCGGTTCTATAGAACCAATCCGACCAGGTAGAATCCTACCCCTGTATATACTATATTATATTACTTTCCTATATTTTATTATATTATATCATAACATTGCTATGCTATGCTATATTATGTGATACTATACTAGTTGCAATGTCATGAATATTTATTGGGAATAAGTCCCATTGGTACTTTTCCTGATTGAACATGCACAAGATTAAACTCAAAATATTGATATTATTCATTTACATGTAACAATTTCAATCAAATAGCCTTTTCCTCAGACTCATCCAGTGGCCCTTTTTTAGCACACCAGAATTCCTCCAAAAAAACTAATGCTGCTACTTCTCTCTTGTACAATATTAATTACCACCTACACTGCAAATTCCTTTTCTCCAGACTTGCATTATTTGCTTTCCTAATATTTGGGAAAATATTGATAATAAAACAAAAACAATGCATGCTAGATTTTTCTCCAGTGCTATAAAGCTCTCATTACTTTTTTTACTTAAATAAAATGTGTATTATCAAATACAAAGTTTTCAATATTTTTGAAAGCAGAATAGTTATTTGGTTAATAATTTACTGCATTTTATCTTATCAATTCTCCAAGGAGTCAGGACAATTCATTGCTCTCATCCATCCAAACACTGTGAAAAAAAAATCACCTAGTGAGAATATGAGCCTATATTCTGCCTATTCAGAAAAAAACAGGAAATGCTAAAAGGAAAACAAAGCTTTTACAGAAATCTCTGGTATGTCTCCACTAAAGCACAAACTTGTTCAAATCCTGGAATCTTTAATAAATGTTCATAAGTATTGCAACTGGGGTTATGCCATTTAGCAATTTAACGTTTCACTGCAAAATAACAACTCACTTCAAATTCTATATATCCATGAAAGCAGCTGATTCTTACATCTAATACAAAGTCCTTTATAGAAATTATACTTACCTCATTATATTTCCTCAGAGGTATTTTAATGTAACTTCTACCCATTTCCATATGAATAAATAAATTATCTATTCTATGTAATGTATATTGATAGTTTCTAAGGTCCTGCAATGCAATAAAAATAGATTAATCTAGTTCTTTAATTTTGAATCATGTAATTCATTACTGCAGTTTGTAATATAAAAATAGTATTGATTTTTATATTATGAACTGTAGTAATGAATAATCTGTAAAATAAAATTAATTAATAATAAACTGAGTAGTTTCATAGCAATGAACTACACAGTTCTAAGAGTATCATCTTTGTTAACTCCATTTAATACATGCATTTTTCCCCCTTTCATGCATTTACTGATAGTTTCTATAATTGTTATCTCACTGATATTTAAGCAGTATTAGAATGTTTGTAATAAGCAAACTTCATCTATTTTCTTACACTGCTCTTTCGGTATAACAAGAAGATACTAATGAAATATAAGCAATAGCATATACTTACAACAAGTAAATCCATGACTGTATGGCCTATTTTTCCAAATAGTGGCTTTCTATGTCTGATACTTGTCAATGGAGTTGGATATACTAAGAAATAAAGAAGAAGAAGAAGAAGAAGAAGAAGAAGAAGAAGAAGAAGAAGAAGAAGAAGAAGAAGAAGAAGAAGAAGAAGAAGAAGAAGAAGAAGAAGAAGAAGAAGAAGAAGAAGAAGAAGAAGAAGAAGAAGAAGAAGAAGAAGAAGAAGAAGAAGAAGAAGAAGAAGAAGAAGAAGAAGAAGAAGAAGAAGAAGAAGAAGAAGAAGAAGAAATGCACAGAGTTTACTGATTCTCTTTGAAAGTTTAAACATAACTCAGTATTTGCATTTAAAAGGAACTAAATTGGCATGAATGAAAAGTATAATATTTTAAACACCAACCTTAAATGCCCTATAGCAAATATAGTCATTTGAAAAAAATGCTTAATGGAAATATTCTTTTTTAATAATATAGTGAGAATAATGGCAGAAAGTGACACTATAATGCCCAAACCTTTTAATGTTCTTTGGAAATGGGAAAGCCTGAGTAACATAGAATTAAAACTATGGATCTATATAAATAGCATGTACCGCCGTAAACTGCACTGCCAAAATGACCAATAAAATGGTAAATCTTTCTGTAGCATTCTTCAGACTCAGAGAAAATATAAATCTCAGATTCAATATTTAAAATAGAAATAAATTTACCCCCATATTCAGCTCCTAATCTCAACATCAGGCGAATAGGAAAAACTTTTGCCCAAGGTACTTCCTGTTTATGAATAAGAATGCCACATAAAAAGGGATCTGAAGGTAGCATGAGGTCATCTAACTTCTGAAACGTGGGTGTAACAAACAGAAATCCACCATGCTCTTTACTTCCAAGAAAGTCTTCAGTGAATATAATATTTTCCAAATTTCCAATAAATTTTCCTGAAAACAAAAGAACACAAAGAAATCAAAGTTGTAACAAAAATACTCTTGATACAGAGATGGGACTGAACCAAATTTCTGATGCAAAAAAGAAATGGCTCTTTGAAGGGCATTTTTAATCTAATGAAGAATATCTGTAACTCAAGGTTTTAATGAAGTCCTTAGTGCTCTCTGAGATTGGTTGTTTTCTTGCAGACATTTCATTACCCAAAATTTGTGTTGATCTATTTATGTTGATCTACTATGAAGAATCTGTTCCTGTTATGCTATCAGCTGATTCATGAGAAGAGATACATATCTCAGGTTCTCTCAGATATGACCTTTAGTACAGGTAGCACTTGACTTACCACAGTTCAGTTCCAAGTTATGATACCAAAAAAAGTATGACAATTTTTCACACTTACAAGTATTGCAACATCCTCATGATCATGTGATCAAAGTCTGGGTGCTTGGTAACTGACTCATATTTATGACAATTGCAGAATCCCGGGACCATGTGATCCTATTTTGCAACCTTCTGACAAGCAAAGCCAGATTCACTTAACAACCATGTTACTAACTTAAAAACTTCAGTGATTTACTTAACTGTGGCAAGAAATGTCATGAAATAGGGCAAAACTCACTTAACAACTGTCTCGGCAAAAAAATTTAGAACAGAAACTTTGGACTCAATTGCGATCATAAGTCAAGGACTACCTGTACATAGCAAGACAAGAGTGACATTACATCATGAGGAAGATATTTTTTTTATCCATTCCCCTTAAATCCAAGCCTCAAAGAGCAGTTATTTAAGTTCAGTGTTATTCTTCACTAACGAGACTGCCAGACCCACAATCTCACCATCACATTTTGTATTAGTTGCAGTTTCAGGATAATCCCACTAGAATGTCTGGCGATAGTTTAAGCAAGTGGTGATCAGGATGCCAGTTACTGTCATTTGGTATTGGATAACATGAAAGAAGGTCCTCAGCCATGTGGGAACTACATTAGAATATTCATGGATTCAAGTGCTTCCTCCCATGATCAGTGATTGTGATTTAGGTAGAATAGAACCATAGCATGGCAGCCAAACTGCCATCAGTTGCAAGTAGCAAAATAACGGAGTTGAAAAGGCCCTTGGAGGCCTTCTATTCCAACCCTCTGCTCAAGTAGGACACCCTATGTCATTTCGGATAAATGGTTGTCCAATCTCTTCTTAAAAATCTCCAGTGTTGGAGCACCCACAACTTCTGCAAGCAAGTCATTGCACTGATGAATTGTTCTGACTGTTCTGAAAATCTCTCATCAGTTTTAGGTTGGATGTGTCCTTGATTAGTTTCCATCCATTGCTTCTTGTCCTGCCTTCAGGTGCTTTTGACTTGGTTGACCCCTTCTTTGTGGTAGCCCCTTAGTAGCTCAGACAAATACCAGCACTGAGCCCAGAGGTCTAAAAGAACATACTTATTCCACCTAAGTCCCACAAAGGCAATCTACCAGAGTGATCAATGCCATTTTTGTCCATAACTGGGCCTAACCATGACTGGAAAGATCCAAATAATCTGTTTCCTTTAAGATTTTCTGTAGCTGAGGGAAGATTGAAAAGAAGATTGAATACCAGTCAAATACCTTTGGTCAGGGAAATTATTACCTCCTTGGAAGCAGGCAGCACTATTTATTTGTTTGTCTGTCTGTGTGTTTGCCTTCCCTAGAGCTAGCATGTGTGATTAAGGAATTATCTCTGTTTTACAGATAAGTTTAATATTCTTTCAATTACTGGTAAATCTAGTGAATTATTCTTAACTATTTTGTGTGATTTTTTTAAATTATCACATTTAAGTGGAGTAGAAGTTTCTTACTGCATAGTTAAGTTCAGATGTAAAAGCTGTTAATTACTAGACTACTGGCATAATTATTCTATATTGAAGATATTTCTACAAGTATAAATATCTTTATGATGAAACCAGTATGTTTTGCCAGATGTGATCATTTTGTAAGGTTATACATTTTTAATATTGGTATATTTTAAAATATATATTATTGCTGGAACTTGAGAGTTTCCATTTTAATGGCTGACTTTGGTTTGGATTTTCTCTTGATATCTACAGTTCTCAATATTCTCAATATCATTATGTTGTTTTGGGTGCAAAAGAGCTTCCCTCTTTTCCTCAATATAGTTTAATATTTTCCTAACTCAGCTGACATTTGGAAGACCATCCAAAATAGTGTTAAATAATATCACAGGAACTACAGTGACTGTGTACAAATTATCTATGGGTAGAAGGGGTGGGATTATGCCTAGCTTCCGAGAACCAGGCCATAAATTTTTGGCCCAGCCAATTTTGGGAATTTACTGAGGTTCCCCCTGACCTGGCCAATATCTACATAGAAGAAAAGCAGATGAATTATGGATAAGCATCATTTCTAGAAACAATAATTTGGAAAGATGAAATATGATTAATGCCTCATGCATCAGAATACTAGTATACACTGGTGATTGATGTCAGACAAATCAACTCACTAAATAGTTACAAATGTTACTCAAGCTTCTCTCTTTCTAATATCCAACACTTAGCCAATTAGATTTGTTTATGGGGGTAAGAGGTGGGGGTTATGCTTAAATATGGAAACTCCTATAAATAAGGAGGGATCAAATGATTAAAGCCATTTCTGAATATACAATTATATAGGAAAACTGACTTTCATAAAAGCAACAATCTAGTATCATGTTCAATTTCTAATTCATTAAAAAAATTTTTTAAAAAAGTGCTGAGTCAGCATCCCGCTCCCATAAATTTGCTATGAATTAATTAAATCTCTCTCTTTGCATATAACATTAAGAAACAGACCAAATTAAACACAGATTTCAAATATTCAAACACTTATTCTAATATATACTGCATTAGAAGTCTAACAAAACTTCATACCTTTCATGGCATCTTTATATATGTTGATAAATAAGTTGAATATTTCTTTAGGAACATCACTTTCATCTGATAAACAATGTAACACTATGATAATTTCAGCTTGCCCCAAGCCATGCATTCCATTGGTGGAGAAAAACCAGCATTTTTCTGAATTATCTAAATGAAAAAAAACAAAACACACCATTGAGCCTTTTTATGTTGTTAAAACACCGGTAGTCCTCGACTAACCACAGTTCATTTAATGAGCGATCAAAGTTACAACAGCACTGAAAAAAGTGACTTATGATAATTTTTACATTTATGACTATGGTCATCTCCATGGTCACGTGATTTACATTTGGATGCTTGACAACTGACTCACATTTGTGTCCCAGAGTCATGCAAACTTTTAACAAGCAAAGTCAATGGGGAAAACAGATTCACTTAACAACTGTGTTATTAATTTAACACTTGCAGTGATTCACTTAACAAATGTGCCAAGAAAAGTCGTAAAATGTGACAAAACTCACTTAACAAATTTTTTACTTAGCAACATAAATTTTGGGCTCAATTGTGGTCATAAGTTGAAGACCACCTATACAAAAAAATAGCAATTTTTATATATTTTGCAATGGATCCATAGATCAATTCCAACCTAATCCAAAAAGATAATCTGCCACCGAACTGTTACCGTTTCAATGCATAAATCTGTTTGTATTGGAAAGAGCTCTGCCAGAACACATTATCACTGCCAGAAGTGAAATTGTAATGGCTCCCACCCTCTACTGGTTTCAATGACAAGGATAAGTAATTGCTTAAGTCAAGTTTGTCATAAATTGACTCCAGGCCCTTATTTGAAATTGAGAAGCTATAATCCAATGGTTCCAAAGTCAGTCCTCTCCACTTACATGTAAAGAATCCTATTCAGGTATCAGTCCCTAGCTAACATACTGAAAATAACCTTCCAAATCTAGAAATACAATGAAGGAGTGCATTGTAGGGACAATAGCTATTCTTTATCATATTGTGGTGAAGTTATTAAATTACATAAATTTAATTTTTTTTATAAAGGTTAAACATATAATGAAATGAAACAAACTTTAGATTACTGCATCTAAATTTTTTATTTAGATTTGATATAACTTACTTTTCTGTACCATTATCTTTCTACTTACTCTAATAAAAAATTTGCAAGGAGGGGGAGAATCCTGCACTAATACTTGATTTAATACAAAATATTAATCTCCTATTTTATCTCAGTTAAGGCAATTAATTATAAGATAGAAATAATAATTGGAAATTAAAAAATAATTAGAACTGACCAGTCAATTTTCATTGTTTAGAGTTTACATTTGTAACTATAATTATAATATTTTACAAGGTTTTATAAGTTTGATATGCTAATACTTACAAGATAGTATCTTGACGTTCACTAGTAAGTTTGCATTTAGAATGAATGTCAATGGATTAGATTCTTCAAGTAATAAGGTAACTTGCTCATTAGAAGGATGTTCTTCTACTAAGGATTCTGAAGAAAATATGAAACAGTAAAAAGACAGATAATTGCAATTCTGAATTTTGGAAAAAATGAAACAAACCACATTGAGGCAACTGATGCTTGGGATGTAATCCAAATTAATAAAGTGTGAATGAACTAAAGCTAGATCAAACTATTTTTTTAATATTTCCTCTGTTCTGAACCTTATAAAACATAGCGCTGTAAATAGCTATTTCAGTGTGGGCAATATATATAAAACATATCATTGTCTTTTGAAGTTTACAATTTTTATGACAAGTGAACGTAGTTATTATAACTAAAATTAAATATATATGCAACAACTTCTATATGCAACAACAACAACAGTAAGTGTGATGGCCCAATTCGTAAGATTCTATTAGGCCACACTGAGAGTTGGGACCATGAATAAGGTTTCCTTTGACAATCTCAATGCATAAATTTATTTGTATTGGAAAGATATTAATCTTGAATCCAGTTCAATCACTCCTTAGCAATTAATGCAATAGTGTTCAATTAAGCATTACATTTCTCATTTAGCTGCTTAGCTGCTCCACTTAAACTAGCAATTATATTTCGAATTATTGTAGGTTCTAGACAATCTTTAAGATAGCTTCAGGTATACTGCAATAACATAACAATGAATGGACAGCTAGGAAATCCTCAATTTTTGAAGTCAAGCATGTAGCACTAGATGCACCAACTATTGTGCATGTTACAGATAGCTCTGGATTAGTCCCATCAAAAAAAGCACAACCTTATGCAGAACATGCCCTATCCACAGCATCTCATTTTGCCAGTTTTGTATTTCAATTCATATACCCTAATCTAGTAGAATGTATACTGACATCCAAATTTGTCATTTTGTTTCATTATAACAAAAAAAATTTTTTTCCTGCACAATAGCAGAATCACACTAATTAATTTTAATTCAAACCTAATCTCTAAAACTCAAATCCTTAGCCTAAGAATCAGTATATGTAAACCTTTCTGTATTTCGTATTAAAATGTATATTATTAGTATCACCACTTTGGGTTTTCTCAGAAAGTAGTATAGTATAAAAGCAAAATAAATAATAATGGTTATTTATATGATTTATTTTATAATGCCACACTTCTAAAGTGCAAAAAAAATTGAAAGGGTAAGAAGCAATCCTACTTTTCATAACACCTTATAAGCAAGACATTTACCTTTACCTTTTTCTCCTCTTGCAAGCAGAAGAGGTGGAAATCCATCACCAGGAATAAGGCTGACCTCCTTGCCAACACAGTTTTCAATACAACAAAGCATCCTATAATCTAATATACTAGTAGGGGTATCACTTGCTTGATCAGTTGCAGCAGGAAGAGGTTCCTTTGCTTTCTGTTCAGAAACAGAAGGAAATTCAGTAACAGCTGCAGTCATAGAGTCAGAGTCACACAGCACTTCAGTTTGTGCAAGACAGTCAGAATTATGTGATAAGTCAAGCTGCCCATTAGTAGGCAAGATGTCTTCGTGTGGAACAGAAGTGGAACTCCTTGCAATCCCAGTTTGTTCAGCTACATGCATTTCATCTTTTGACTTGGTATCTGTTTCAGAGACAGCTTCATTTGTTGGGCTTCCAACCTATGATAAAAAAAATTCCATTAGATATGACATTCACCTGAGCTCAATATTGCAAAATTTGTAGCAATACTTTAACTTTGGGTTGAGAGATATCCAAAAAAAGTAAATGCAGTGAAACAGAAACTATTACTTTATTTATTTATTTGATTTATATAATTGCCCATCTCACTTGTACCTGATTCTGGGCAGTCTGTAAAAAAAACAAAAAATACATAATATGAAACAAAAATAACAATACATAGAAGATGGGCACAATCTAAACTGTTACGTTATGTTATACATGTAGCCCAAGCAGTGTCATAGAATCAAGCATAAAGCCCAATTTTCAAGGCCGTAAGAAAGCTAACAGAGAGAACACTGATCTAATCTCAGAGGCCATGATGTTCCATATCAGAAAAGGTTCTCCTTCTGGGCCCTGCCAGCCAATATTACCTAGCTGATGATAGCCAGAACATGCCCTTCTTGCCAGATCCAGAGAATGTGTAAGAATAATTGGGGAAAGACAATCCTGTAAATAACACAGTGCTAAGCCATGAAGGGATTTAAAGGTGACAACCAGCATCTTGAATTGTATCTGAAAGCATAATGGAAGTGAATGAAGCTCATGGAGTAGTGATTACATATAGAAAATAACTGACACCAATAATTGGGTGCACTGCTGCATTTTGCACCAGCTGAAACTTCTGAATACTCTTCAAGGGCAGTCCCATGTAAAATGCATTGCAGTGCTTCAATCTGGAAGTCACAGAGGAATGAGAGACTTTAAGCAAGGCCCGCCAGTCTAGGAACTGCACGATTGATACACTGCCCTAAGCTATGCAAAGGCGCTCCTAGCCAGAACTGCTCTTTGAGCAGTATATTTTCTGTATTAAAAAGACAAAACAGATTTTTGCATGACACATTTATCAACTAGCTAATTGTATTCAGAACCTAAAATGATAATTTCAGATAAAGCAGGGCTTACAGGTTCCTGTGGGAATCGCTTGGCTCCAGATGACAATTTTGTTGTGTCTGCAACTTCTCCATTAGGTAAAATTCCATCTGCAAACCAAACTCTTCTGTGGTCTTTAGGGAGCAATCCTGTAGAAGAAACAAATCCGAGATACTTGTTTAGCTAATACCAAAGTCACTTCCACTCTTCCCCATACAAAAATTCATTTAGAATCCACATGAGGGTACTGAAATCTAATAAGCAGATAAAACAAAATGTGATGACTACCAAGGTACCCCAAACACTGGATTTCTGCAACTAATAATGTCAAGCAACTTTACATATAATTTCAAGATGGAGATGGATATGCAGATAGAATTTCAAAGCAGCCAGAAGAGTTTATTTCTCAACACTAACACTAACTTATATAAAAGCTGCTTTTTCATTTTTCTATCTCAGGTATGGAAGTATTATTTTAAAGGTACTGAATAATTTCTTAGAAGTTCCATTCTCCATTAACAAGTATCACAAGTTGTATGCTGAACAAAAAAAATCACCCTAAAAGAAATACTTTTTGAAGAATTTATCCATCTAACAAACAATAGAGTCTGCAAATATATTGTGTAAAAATAAATATCTAGGAATGCTTGGGCAATACAGTAAATTGAGTTTACTTTGAGTGACTTCTCTAATTATTATGGATAATTTGTAGCCTCTAGATGTTGAATTGTAACTCCAATTAATCCTTACCCCGTTATTACTAGGCAGTGCGATCATGGGTGGCCTTCAAAAATTTTAGCAACAGGTTCTCTGCCTGGTTGCTGGGTGGGCGTGGCCTAGTCAGCCTCCTGCACCACAGCTGGGGGGGGTTGCCCTCCCCAGGCTCCAGAGGCTTTTGTCGAGCCTCCGGGTGGGCGAAAACGGCCTCCCTGGACTCCAGAGGCTCTCTGGAAGCCGGAAACAAGCCTGTTTCTGGCCTTCCTGAACTTCCGGGAGGCCCATTTTTCACCCTCCCTGAGCCTCCGCCCATGCCCTGCACTTACCTGCATCCAAAACAGACTGCATGGGGACTCCTAGGAGGGGCAGGGTAGGCAGGGCCAGCTAGGAGTAGGATTTGGGGGTTCTCCGAATTGTGCAGAATCTTAGCTAGAGGATCTCCTGAATCCCTGCAAACCCCCAGCAGCCCACCCCTGAATGCGGTCAATTGAAATACAAATCTAGATAGCTACTCATGGCCCATTTCTGGTTTTTTTTCCCCCTTAACTAATCATTACTCTTTATTATTTATTTACATACAGTATATTTCATATTTCTAAACCACTCATGTCCCTCAAAGAGGGGTCTGGGTGCTGAAATAAGGTTAAATAATAGCATAGAATAAGAATTACCAGACGTCTGGGTTTCATGCAGAGATGGAACAGCTGAAGATTCAGACAATACAGAATTGGATGCTGGACCAGTTGGGATCATCATTTTTTCTAATGCCTGTGCTAACGAACAAAATTTAAGAGTTTAAGTGTCAAAACTATGTAAAAGAAATCTTTCACAAATGTCTGCCATGGGGCAATATTCATATACCTAATAATAATCAAGGTGAATTCAGGATATTTTATGTACAATTTTGTTTTAACAAATTCTGCAACGTTTAATATAATTTTAACATAATTTTGTTTTACAAAACATTCAATCTAAGTTTTTAAGATTTTTTTACTGAATGTGAATTGCTTTAGTATTTACTGTCTTTAAAAAAACTTTTTAAAAGCTTTATTTTTTACATATTGCAAGTATACATATCAAAACAATTTTGAGTTTTACCCTATTTTTTATTTCTTTAAATAAATAAAAGCATTTGTGGAAGGCACATATTTATAGGTTACTAAAAATGCTACAGCTATATAGACGATTAAAAACAATTTCAATGAATATATTTCTGCACCACAATGTGTCACACTGA
Organism: Notechis scutatus; assembly: GCF_049901735.1. NCBI lineage: Eukaryota > Metazoa > Chordata > Lepidosauria > Squamata > Elapidae > Notechis > Notechis scutatus. The sequence continues at coordinate 232,634,613 of NC_142010.1, forward strand.
TAACTTGGGCATAGGGACTTATTTGAGTAGAACATGCAGAAATCCCATTCACTGCTGCAATAAACATAAAAACCAAGATTATATAGATGTAGTACAATCTTAAGTATTACTGAAATGGAACACCAAAAAATGTATTGACACATTTAAACTCTTTTTCTCCAGGTGGACAACAGCAATCTGTTCTTTCCTGGAAAAAAATCCTACAATATCCATTAGCCATTGCCAGTATAAGAATAATGCATTAATTACAGCATATTAAAGTATGGATCACCCATAAATACATATATAGTATCATTCAGTATAATATCTGAGCTCTTTCTTCTATATATGGTAAACTAAAACTTACTTTGTGATACTCAATCCTAATTGCTTATTAGTATGTCTTCTTTTTTGTATCTTATTGATATGGCATGCTTCCATGGCTGTCTGGATATACAACTGGAAGGGTTGATATATCCAAGTTTCTTATATTCTTTTTGTTCAGGAGGCAAAAGATGGGATACATAGTGGAGTCTCCTCCCATCTGGTAGATTATGCTGAGAGAAAGTGACTAGCCCTAAGTCAACAAATAAGCTTCTAAGGATGGAGTCTTCCTAATGTACCAATATACCACACTATCCCTCATGGTTATCATGCTTTGCACAAAAATGAGATAATTATCACTTATTTTGAAGAAGATTAATGGGTAATCCTTGAGTTATGATCCCAATTGTGATTGGAATTTCTAATACTAAGTGAAGCAGTAATTAAGCAAAACATTCCGAGAACAGCAACTGCAGCAATTCTACTTGCGGTCATTAGGACAGGACCACAGGGTTATCCGGTGAGGATTTATGTGAACACAACTTGTGATTTTCTGCCAGCTTCCCCATTGACTTTGTTTGTCAAAAGTCAGGTGGGAAGGTCACAAATTGCAATCATATTTCCCATCTACCAACAACTCTCACCCCAATCAAATGGGGATGACTGAAACTCCTAGGATTGGTCAGAAGTTCATTTTTTTTCAGCACCAGCATAACTTAGAATAGTTTCTGATGATTGACTATAAACCAAGGACAACATGAGGCTCAATCATAATCTTTATAATGCTCAATCATAATCTATATAATGCTATTCCTTTGCTTAATTTTACTGGAATATATATACATTACTTTTCAGGTGCCTATTCTAATTTCTGGCTGCATTTTGTTTAAAACTTTTGTAAGTATGCCTTACACCAGGGGTAGTCAACCTTTTTATACCTACCGCCCACTTTTGTATCTCTGTTAGTAGTAAAGTTTTCTCTAACCACCCACCGGTTCCACAGTAATGGTGATTTATAAAGTAGGGGACAAAACCCCTACCGCCCACCATGAAAGCTGGAACGCCCACTAGTGGGCGGTAGGGACCAGGTTGACTACCACTGCCTTACACAATAACTAAAAAGATAAGCATTGTCCAATCAAGTGAAATAATTCATATTCTAATAGTAATTATGAGCAACAAATTAATCATGAAATTCAAATAATTTTAAATGATGCTCCCTTTTCAAATAGAACATATGGAACATCTACTAAAAGGTTTTATATTTATTTCATCTTAAATATTTCACATCATGATGTTCACATTGGGAATACTTGTTCCAACATTCAAAAATTATTCTAGTTACATTTTGTTTCTTCTAATTTTCTACAACTACATTTTACCTTTGTTAATGGACTCATAGCAGCTTATACAGACTCTTGCTTCTTTATCCAGATATTGGAGTTTGCATTTTCGATTGCAACAGGGAGCACAAAAAATCTAGGTTTAGCACAAAAAGTGCATTAACATTTTATAAGTATATGGATGGATGGATGGATTTAGATGTAGAAAAAGGTTAAGATCACATACTAATTACAAAAATCAGAAACTAGAGGAATAAAAGCATCAGACAACTATAATATTTATAATTTAGTGCCAGTAGAGACAAAACTCGGATAGTTTCAATAAATTAATTCTTTAGCAATGAAATTATCTTAAAGAAATCAATAAATATGGGCTTTAGAAAAATCACAAAGCTGAAAAAAATATTTTTAAAAAGTGTATGTTTTAGCCAACATTCAGAAACATTTTCAATAAATCAGAGAAAAAGGTTTACATGCTGATTAAACTTCATTTTAATGGCATAAAGAAAATTAGTAAAGAGAAATATTTTTTGCAGGCCAAAGAGCAAACAAAAAACAAGCCCATCCCCTATAAATGGAGAATGATCAAGAAAAAATGGTTTAGTTTACTTACTTTCCCACAGGCACGACAGTGGTGTCTTCTTTTTGTAAATGTGAATTTGGCTTGACAATTCATGCATTTTGATGCTTCTAAGTCAGGAAGCCAGGAGGGCTGCTTCTGTCCCAAGACTGTAGCTCGTCCCACTACTTTCCTTGGTTCAGAAACCATAGGTAAGACATTTTCTTTCATGTTTCCCAAGCATCTTTGTCCATCAACATTACTATGACTAACATCTGATTCAGGAGAAATTTTACCACCTGAGACAAAGGTATTTGAATCTGTGGAATTTTTCATTTGGGATTCGTTTCCAGATGCGTTTTTACTGCTAAACTCAGAAGGGATTGGGGCTTTTGGTTGAAGGTTTAGCAGCTGTTTTGGTCTTGCTCCTCCACTGTGCACTGTTGGTTGGCCATTTAGTGAATCTGAAATTTCACTTCCAATCTCAATTGCATTATCTACAGTCTCTTGTTGAACCTGCTGTGTGTGTTTTTTCACTAGGATCCCTAAGCTAGATTCTGGAATACTGATAAAATTATTTTCATTACAGACTTTTGCTTTCTTACATTCCAATTCTGCTTGTATGCGGTCTCTACTGATATTCAGATTGCTTATATCCAGTAAGTTGTCATTTATTACATCAGATTCCAAAAGCCCACTGCTAGTGTCTTCTTTGAGAGGCTTTGAATTATTTGCTCCAAGACAATGTTCAGACAAAAAGGCATCAAGCTCACTATCACTAATGAGTATGTTGCTTCCAATAATGTCTTCTTCTAAAACTAGATCAACAAAAGGTCTTTCATCCACATCAATAGGCCAAACACTGCTGCACATTTCAGTATCTTTAGCCAAAAAAGTACTAGTAGTCACAACAGAATCATGATGTTGGAAAGGCTCACTATTACTAGAAACAACACAATCTCTACTTATTAAGGAAGATTTCTCTATCTCACATTCACTGATTTGGTTTAGACTGTTCTCCTTTTCTAAAGTTTCTGTTTTTCCAAAAGAATCACCTTCTGCAAAGCTATTTTCACTGGGCAGAGCTATGTCTCTAATGCTATCTTCTTTCTGAGTAATCTTTCCATTTATGTCATCAGTATTAACTAATGATGTACATATAGAAACTGCAAGTGGAAGACAGGATAATGAAGTCTGTATGTCTTCAGAGATCTCTGGTACTGAAACCGTATTTAAAGTTGCATCTGTATATTGCTGTGCATTACAAAACATGTCAGTTGTGCTATGTTCTTTATTCAAAGCTAGCACACTTTCTGTCTGAAGAGCAGAATCACATAAAGATTTTTTGTTACACATTACATTGGGATTATTCACTTCATGGATCTTTGGCAAATGCAAAACTTCTGATTCATTTATGTCTTCTGAAATGCCTTGCTTGCCACTTTCATCACGTATCATTTGACTTTTTGAACTATTTTCATCCACTAGTGTCTCACAAGGCAGCTTTTCATATGTTGATTCTTCTTTGGATCCAAGTACAGCTGAAAGATGAATTACTGAAGCTGATTCTCCATCAGTTCCTATCACTTGTTCTTTCTGGCCAGGTATTTTATTATTTTTCAAACAATTTGTTTTTTCTTGATCTTCACCAGAGTCTGTTATATTTGGTTCAAAAGGAGTGTCTGTCTTTAATTCCTGCTGATTAAGTTCTCCTGCTGCATTATTTTGTATTTTGTACAGTGTTTCATCAATCTGTTGCTGTGTACCAGAATTAGAAATGTGATCATCAACCACTGAATTATTAGCTTTGGTTGACAGTAGTGCTAAATCAAAGCCATCAATTGAAAGACCGTACTGAGACTCATCTGGTTGCAACTTTTGAATGCATCCTAAATTATTTTTTAGTTGGTTCAAGCCACCTGTGTCATTGATAAGATCGCAGACAGGTATACTGCATCCCTTCAAGCAAGACGACTGATTTTTATCTGAAGAATCACCACCCACCATGGACAGAAGATCTAAACCAGTAACATTTTTCTCATTCTGGTCAGAGTTCAATTGTTCAAAACTTGCTACTTTTGTAGTTTGAGAAGATAATGAGCATACATCTGATACAGCACAACTGGCATTTTCTTCCACATTTGGCTCAAAGGTTTTTGGCTGCTGGCAAGATGAATCTGACAAAACTAAGTGGTGCTCCGAATTACAAAGATTTATAGTGCTGTTGTTTTCAAGTTCATCTAAAAAAAGAAGCAGCATATTAGGAATTTCACCATATATTTGCTACATACACTGCTCTCTCAATTACAAATGCTGTCTACATTCTATCTCTAATTATATTTTCCTATTACATTATTTGTCCATTGTAGATTTAATTTTATCTGGAAAACACTACATATCCCAATGAAGTGACATACCATAAGAGTACATTTTTATCTATTTTTATACTTGTTGCTCACATGAATGCAGAAGTCACAAAGAATGAACCAACCTGGGTGCTGCTCAAATTCATCAAGTAATTTGTCCAAATCAGAGACAGCTGCTTTAAAATAATTGTCCATTCTAAGATTTAATCAGCAAACCCCTTTTTCCTGTTGCACCTGTAGGGAACAATTAAATGAATTAAGGCAAAAATAGATTACTAGATGATGCAAATTAACCTAAATTATTCTTAAACTCAATTCTTTATTCTTAAGAATGACTCTTAATAAAAAATAAGTTGTTTGTAGTGCTGAATCAAACTGCCTGGAAGGACACTTGGAAATCAGGACTAAAGCTTAGCTTTAGTACTCAAAAAAATATCATAGCATCTGAGCTTATATAAATATATTTCCTTCTATTATAAGCAAAAGTAATTGTACTTTTTCATACCACTTCCTCTCAAAACAGGGACATAGCAAATACTAATCCTTTAACCTGTTGCTTTTCAAAAGGCAGGACTTCAGGAACTTCCAAGTGTTCTAAGCCTGGAATACTCTGGTCAAAAGTAATGTAATAACTAAGGTCAAATCTCTGCTAATTCTGCTGGCAAATCCATGAACTATACTTTATAATGTGTGAACCCTGGCAATTTTGCCTTGTTCAATAAGACATGATTAAGTAACCTTTGTTTAGCATGACTGGAATCTCAGTCACTATGGGAGACTGAGTTTTGGACCTGAAAATGTTCTAGACTTTAAACTATGAATTCAGTTTCTCTAAAGTAATTGTGATTCCTACATTAAAGAAAGTTATTTAATATTTTAAAATAAGCTAGATATAACAGTGCCCCAAAATTGCACTAAATGATGCTTCTGTCATCCAAATGAAATTCAGAATATGAAAGGAGAAAAAAATAAAACTGGTTATTTCACTGGCTATTCACTGCCCATTCTTATCAATACATTGTAGTGATAGTTCCTATCTTCCAATAATTATTCAAGTAAACTACTTATTTTGTATCATTTTATTAAGGAATTCCAATCCATTGGATTTATACTATTTCTATTTAGTTATACCTGAAATTATACAAATTTATATTATTTATCTTTAAAACTATATAGCTTTAAATAACAGTCTTCCTCTTACAGATTATGGATCAATATGTAACAGGATAGATAGCAATTTTAAAGTTATCATCTACTATATAAGCATACTCCAGAAAAGGATAGCAGTATACTCAAAATAATGCACATTGAAAACAACACCAATAGTTGAAACATTAGAGTAAAAAGAGAGCAACAACAACTTTTCTTCAAAAATATATTGTTTATAAAGTTCTAAAAAGCTGAAAAATATTGCTATGCTGTCATGATTAAACAAGCCATTCTGAAAGTTTTATATTAAACAATATGATTAATATATATAAATGAATCACATTAATCAGCTGACTAAAAGAGAGTGGAATGAAATGTTCTACTCCAGACAAGAAAATAATGGAAAAAAGAGAATAGTCATTAATAATAATTAATAAAAGAATATTAAAATCAGTGTTCAGATACAACCCTCCAAATGACAGAATACTACTGGGAGAAATGAAGTAATATCCAGTATAACACAATTTTTCTACCTTGATGTATGAAATGAAGCAGAAAGGAAACTAATGGAAAAAGAAAATATAAAAAAGATTGTGCAAATAGAAAAAAACATATTAAACCATCTTAAAAGTTGATGATACCCCAAATTCTTTAATTACTGAACTAAAGCCAATTATTCTTGATAGTAAAGTTAAATACATTCTAACAAAAAGCTGAAGGATTCAATGATGGAATATGAGCTGTACTGTTAATTACATCATCTTGTAATATTTTAAAGTGGTATTTGGGATTTGTAAGCATATTTGAAAAACACAGCAATAACCGGGGACTGAAAAAGATATTCCAGTTTCAAAAATGGGCAGGGCTAAAGAGTTTTGAAACTATGAACAATGCTAGATGCTAGTAGAAAGTATGAGTTTGAAGTCAAGTCTTCAACAAAACATGACCCAAGCTAGACTTACAATCTGGATTCAGAAGAGGCAAGAAAATCCAAGATCACACTGCTAACATCAACTAATAATAAAAAAGGCAAGGAACTTCCAAAGCAACAGGGTTTTTTGCTTTATTTATTATACCAAGACTTTTACAAATCAAACCATGACTAGCCTTTAAAAACCATGACTAGCCTTTAAAAACATGGGTGTCTATTAAAGAAATTGTGTGATAATCAGAAAGCAACAATTATGACAAAACATGTAACAATTAAATCATTTAAGCCAAGAAAGTGGTATGTATTTAATTCCATTTGTTAACTGAATCATGAGAATTTCTTGACTACATAGATATTAAAACTGCTGAGAAAACTGAGAAACATCAATAAACCAAGGTATTTTAATGATAAGCTTTGGTGGGCTACAAGTCAGGAAGGCAAGATATTTTCTGTGGAAGGCTAAAGAAAAGATATGAAAACAATTCCCCCAAGAATATGTCAGAGGGCTAGTACCAGCAGACTTTAATTCTCTAATCTCAAATTCAATTCTAAATAAAGTCAAAAGCTCACTACAGTAGTTAAGGAGCAAGAATTATTGGAAAAGACGCTGAAGCTGGCAAAACAAAAAGCAATCCAGGCCAGCAGCAGATATCAGCAGCTGACAGAAGCAGGAACTTAGAACTTCAAATAATATTTATTGATAGTCTTGGTGAAATGATGCCCATATGTCTTTTACTAAATTTATATCTAAGAGTATACCAAATACAAATGTCATGCCCCTGTTGGAGTCTGACTTGAGCTACAGATGGAACAGCTGACAGGGAATGGGAGTGTGGCTCCATTGGTTGTGGAGGAAACTGGGCACAAGCCGGATGGGCATTCAGAGGAAGACCCAGGCCCATCTCCTCTTCATCCTAGGGCATGCAGGGTGGAACAGATAAGGGAGAACCGTGAGTGGTGTGGTCTATGGGGGAAGAAGGGGCCTTGATCCCCTTCATGGGCTGCAGCTGGGAGGAGTGGTTAAAAGGACAAAATGTGCATGGCAAAGTTGCTGGAAGCAAAGCGTGTATTCTTGTCAGACCTTATCTGTTTTGGCTTCCTCCCAACTGTGGTTGCTACATTATCTGGTAAAAATCTGCAATTAATCATTCTTGTCTGCCATAGTAATTCCTTCAGTGTGGTGTGTTGGGTTTTTTATTTCAAATTAACTTTACCTTGGGTGCGGACTGCATTTAGTCCCTCTGTAAACTCCTTTAAGAGTTTAATATCCAGCTGAGGATAGTTGGACATGGGGCCAAGTTGGAGGCATTAAAGGAACTTTCTTCTATTTTTGTAACTTGGTTATTTTTGTGTCAAGCCCCAGGTAATATGCTTCTAAAAAAGTAGTTTTAAGCCAGGAATTGTCTTATCTCATTTATCAAATGTTACACATTGCTACAGACTATTTGTAATCTGCCATGTTCTCATGCTTTTCTTTCTCAAAAACCCCCAATGTTATAAAAAGATGAAATAATTGCACAACACATTCTGAGTGGTAGTTGTTGTAATTTCCCTCTCCCCTCATCCCTGTCTAAAACTAAATCACACAAAGTTGCAGTAATGTATTTTTTATAATGGATAAAATATTCCCAATCGTAGTAGTCCAAACAACCAAGTATTTGTACTTTTTTCTAGGCGTAATATTAGGGCTCTCTAAAGCGCACCACAAAATATTTATTTGCAGAGCACATTATAAGCATTACAATTTTTGTTGTTTTGACTCAGTATTTGCATCTTTATGAAAAATCTACCTAGTGAAAAGTGCAGGATATGTGTAATACAACCATCATTTCAGGCAGATGTTCCAACATGATCATGCTGGAATACAGTACATCATCCACAATCAACATAGCGTATAATGAGTTGAAACTGGGGAAAAGTGACCTATGTATTATTATACTTATTTTTTTTTTACTTTGCAGGAAGAAAATGCTCTTAAATGTAAGAAGAGGTTATCCTGTTATTTTAACCTTATTTTATTTATTATTTTAACCTGTCCGGCTTTCAAGCAGATTATATAGACAGAGGGAAATCCCACAGAGTAAGTCAGTCCGGGCAAAGTAAGTCCGGGTTTATATCCACGAAGTTGTATTGAGGAAGTAAAAGCAAAGGACGAGAAAAACAAGGCAAAGAACCGGAGTTCGCTTCGAGGGAAGAGAGAGGCGAAGACAGGGGTTTAGAGACGAGGTTAGGCAGGATCGGGACAGCCGGCCCGGGCTTTCCAGCCCCACTTTTTGGTTCTGCAACCAACCAGCTTTTTCTCCTCACCGCGGCCGTTCCACCCTCGCCTCAGCTCGCGGCAGGGGAAAAAAAAAAATACCAGCAGGCGGGAGGCAGAGGCTTCGCGGGGTCTCTTCCACTTCTCCCTCACCCCACCCCTCCCGCAAGCCCTCTCCGCAACACGTCCGAGAGAAAAGCGCTCAGCCTTCCCAGGATCTCCCTCCCTCCCTCCTCCCATCCCCCGAAGGTGGCTGAAGGGCACAAAGGGGGGTGCACGAGCCTCTCATAAGACTGACACCTCAACCGGACACGCCCCCTCCTTACTTTCCGTCTCCGCGGAAGCCGAACTTAATCCGAGCAGCCCCGGATCCGGGCTAGTTCCGCGCCTGGGTGCCGGCGCGAAATCATTCTCCGAGCCCCGAGCTCGAAGGCATCGGCATCACTTTTCCTAGACTTTAGTCTTTCCTGAAAACCAGCTCCTTCTCCTTGCTGGCCTTCCCACGCAAGCGCGCAGGAAGGCGGCCAGGCCACCACCCACTTGAAGGAGACGTCCGCTACCAATCTCCGGGATGGACTCATCTGCGGCTGCGCAGTTGCTAGGCGAAGTTCTTCGTTCCGCCAGCCGCCGCCACCACCCCCTCCCTCCGGTGGGTGTGTTCGAGAGAGTTTCGGGTGTTAATTGCGGGAGGCGGGGCTCCCGTGTGGAGTTGCGTTTCGGACGCTGGTTGCGGTGGTGGACGTGATGGACGAGCGGATGAAATTTACCTTCCTTGCTCCCCGAACTTTTTTGGGAACCGGGATTTAGACTCAGCAGGTGGAAGGAATTCTGGACCTGATTTGCCAGCTTCGGTATTAGCGGTATTCCAGGTAATTACAATTTGTAATAATAAATGGGCTAACATCGCGGATTGGCAGGAGAAGAAAGACGAGTGCATTCCCTAAATCTAAAACGTTGTTAGCACATCCAGGGTTCCTAAGCAGTTTTATTGAGAAAAACGAGGAATGCCAAAGGTGCTTTTTCAAAAAGCTGTTTTTCCTTAAAAAGGTTTCACTTCTCACCCAAGAAGCTTTTTTAGTTCTGAAGAAGCATCTTTGGGACAACCATGAACTGAATGACTGAGAATCTCCATAGACATATAAACAGGAAAGTGTCCCAGAACCTTGGAGCATGAAGCAAATAGAAAAATGCCTTTGTTCAAAGTATTTTACTAATTTCTGAGATACTTAATACATAATGTTGTGTCCACAGGTTTTTGCAAAACACAACACAAATAATTCGCCGACATGAGAGTCCCTAGCTGGCCGGGTTTGGGCATTCATGCTAAGTGGTAGGGCTACATAATATTAGAGAGTCTAAAGGAAGATTTTCAGTGGTAAAGCACTTTTGAGTACTAGTAGCCAAAGACTGCTTGTCAAGCTGTCCTAGGTTAGATTAGAATATTGGACAAACCCAGGCTTTGTAGCTATTTTTGGTTTTCATAGTATATGAAGCTTGATATCCACAGATAAGGGTGTTGTGTGAGCACAGCCATAGATTTGTAGTGATTTGCTTATATTCTATTTTTTTCTGTTTTGTGCCTAACCACATCACAAAGATGTCCTGTCAACATCTTTTCTATCATGACCTGATGACTTTACCTTCATCTTATCTCAACTGTGAGTGAGAAAGTCTGTATGGTTGTTAAAGAGGGTTTTTCTCCCTCCAAGGTAAAAAGGTTGAGAAAGAATCATTTTGGGGAAAAATACAACTACTTTAAGGTGTTGCATGTAGGTGCTGTGTTGTACTCCTGAATTCTCCAGAGCACCTTTCAGAGATCTAAGTAAGAAATGCTTTACAGTTCCACTTCATATTTCCATCCATTTATCTGGTTAATAATGGTGCTAGTGTAACTCTTTAACCATGGATAAAACTGATGCAAAGAAATATATGTTTGAAAATAAACTTTGTGGAGTGCACAAGTGAAAGTAACTTTTTCTTGCTATACATATTATTTCTAATGTTTTTGGGTTAATATGACAGTTGCCTTTTAAAATATCCAGTCATATTAATCACACAAATCAAGTTGAAATATCTGTGGTTCAGATAAAAATGTTTATAATACTGTAGTCAGTATTTCAGAAGTTCACTAATCAGAGTCCTAAATAATGTTCACTTAGAGGTAGCAAATTTATTACTGAAGTTCAAACTTCAAAAGTTAATGTTGTTAAAATAAATGTGTGAACGCAGAACTGTGGACATATATTTAAATATTCTTCAGTTAGGAATGAACCATTTGCCCAAGAAATAGTCTTTATCTACTGATTTTTCAACAGAAAAGGCTACTGATAAAAATTTGTTCTCAGATATGATGAAATTAACAGAGAGAGGCCCAAAAAATTATTAGTCTAGGAACACAAGTCTCAGTGAAGTCAGATCATTACTCTTCCAATGCTGGGTTTGATCTGAATGTTATATCTAAAAGGAATTTTATAGTTCAGAGGTCCTTCATTTTCCATTGAATTGAAAGTTGAGGTATATTGTGCTATACTTAAGATACTATATTTTCAGGATCTTTTTCACTGAAAGTTAAAATGTTAGCTGCTATGGCCTGGCATTTTATTTTGAAATAGAGTTTTAAGAGTAAGATGAGGTGAATGCCTTCAGGGCTACAGGAAGTATCATAAAACAGGAAATAGAATCTCAGAATTCATTTTTGGTCATGCTTGCCAGCGAAAATATTTCATGAATGGGCAATTGCAAGCCCCTAGACCAGGGGTCCCCAAACTTGGCAACTTTAAGACTTGTGGACTTCAACTCCCAGAATTCTGGGAGTTGAAGTCCACAAGTCTTAAAGTTGCCAAGTTTGGACACCTCTGCCCTAGACTGACAATTGATGAGAATTCCCACAATACAATCTAAAATTTTCAGATGTGGCCACTGTTCCAAAAACATTCTAATAGCTTATCTTACAGAAAAAAATGAAAAAAAAATATGTTATTTATATAGTTCAAATTATAGAAAATATTTAAGAAGAATTACAATATAGATTCAATCAAATTATTGTGACAATATACACATGCAACATAATTATTGAAAGGCAAGACTTTCAAATAAAAAAAATCAAAGATCAAAAAAAGGCTGGGTTTACATATCTGAGATGAACTGGCAGTATCTTAGTGTGTTATTTCAACCTTTATTATGGCTTGTAAACTGTGGACTAAAATATGTCTAAAGTGAACCACGGCTTAATGCAATATGTGAACCCAATCACACACACACACACACACACATACACACATATAACTGTTTTTCCATAAATTTGATATTCTCAGCAAAAAAAAACTTTACATATTACCTAATCGCTTATATGTGCAGTATTTGCCTGAATGCACTTAATAGTCAGTGTGAACCCAACACTAATTTATATTGTGCACACGTGTATAAGGTAGTTACTGTTCTTCAACTTTCTGATTAAAGAGATCTGGTGAACAAATGGTCACATGCAGTGTTTTTATACATAAGTAGTTCTAATCTAACATACCTACTGTTTAATATTTTCTGCCAATGTGGATCAATGTATAAAAGACCTCCAATTTCCTAAGGCAACAGATTTTGTTTGATCATGAAATCATTCTTTCAAATATATACATGCATAAGGCAATTTATTTTTTATGAAGATCTGATTGAATCCCATTATGTCCTCTTTTTGATCAATCTACATCAGGGGTGTTAAATTCACAGCCCGAGAGTTAGATGCATCACGTGCTGGCCCCACCCCCACCCGGTTTAGCGAAGGGAAAAAAGTCCCGATATGCCACGTGACGCCACCATGACGTGAGTTTGACACCCCTGATCTACATGAACAAAGGATGATATATGATACCAATTTTTCCTATCTGTACTTTATGAAAATGTGATCTAGAAGAAATGAAAATCAATAAGCTAGACATTTATCCAAGGGAAAAACATCTCAGCAATCATTCAGTGCGGCAGAGAAATTAGTAAATGATTGGATTTTAATGCAAATCCTCATACTTAAAAAGGAATCTGAGCTATAAAATATATCAAAAGGTGGGAAACTGAAACCCTTAATTTCCATCACATACAAATATAGTCTGTGATGTCTGAAGTTGACAGGACTTGAAGTCTAACTACATCTGGAAAGTGAAAGGTACCATTTTCATGGTACAAAATAGCAAGGAGAGGCAATTTAAGAGGGAATGAATGAACCTTGATTTAGGCAGAACTTCTTTCTAGTGCTCCGCCGGTGAGGAAGAGCATTGATAAAAGAAGCTTATTTTTAAAAAAAGCAAAAGAAAGGTCTTTAAAAAAAAGAGAAAATGTTCTCTGGTGAAAAGTAAATAGCATGCAAAATATTGAACACATGAATAAAAAAATGTTTTCTAACCTGTGGAAACAATCTTGACAATTAACTAAATAAAAAGGCCAGCTTAGAAAAGAGAATGGGGATTAGTAGGTTCTGCTAGCAAAGCATTCTGTGAGATCAGAAACTGGAGGAAATCTTTAGAAGAATGTAATAAGGCCTTCTGTTCACAGACAGAGACTGCTGAATACAATCCATCAACAATAAATTATATATTATTTTCAACCCAGAAATTGTAAATTACTTAAACGGTAAAATGGCCTTGTAAAATTTCCTTATTAAGGTTGAATTATAGTTCACTGCAGGTATTCCACAAATACATAAACCGTTGCATATTTTCAGCTCTTCCTTCTGCTTTCCATGAATAAGCAGCTTTTGAATTTGTGTTTATCTGTGTTCCTGATATGGAATTTAAGAAGGAGTCCTTTAAAGGTGCTCAATGTTCAATGGAGCACAGACGGCATTTAAGAGTCCTAAATTATGAAGCAAAATGTTAAGGAAGTTGTCATTTTTTACACACAGATCTACATTTTTCTAAAAAGCGGTATCCTATTTCATATTCATTGTCTCTTTGAAGTTGTGGTGTTTATTTTCTTTAGATCCTGTGGAATGAGAAGTTGGCATTCTGCTGGGGTTTGTATTGGGAGCCGAAGAAAAGCCATCCTGACAACACGAACATTCAGGAAAAATCCATTCTTGGGGATTTAAGTCTTGTTTGTACTGACTGTTCTTAAAAGTAACCTTTTCTTCTGAAAATGTACTTTCTTTCCTTTGTTGCAAAGCATTTTCTTTATCTTCCAGTGTTCGAGCAAGCATATAACTAACCTTTCTTTGATGAGCCAACATCTCCTCCTTATCGTTCAGCTATAACAAAAAAAATAAAAAATAAATAAAAATATTGCTGTCAAACAGTCCGTCTATCTTCAGAGGCATATAATACTATTAATATAGACACTGAAACCATGTAAGAGATACCAACCAGGTCTGTTAGTGTCCTAATGATCTCCAGTGGATTATCCAGTTCTTCTACTTTCTTACTCTCAGGACCAGAAGCAAGCATGCCTATCAGCTTTTCTCCCAAGCTTTTTCTTTTTTCTTGAAACAAGAAAAAAAAAATGGGGGTAGATATGGTATCACAGGGAAAAAAATCTAGATATTGAAAACTATATATTTATATACTTCTGTGGCTGCCCATCTGACCAATGTGACTCTAGGTGACTAAATGCAGTTAAAATATAATAAGCATTGAATAAGGAAGAACTTATATTGACGAAATCACGATCTTCTTAACAATCATTTATATCCCGGTTCTTAATCTTTTTGTGCCATGAACCCCTTTAAAAGTCTGGTGGTATCTATAGACTCTTTGTTGACTACATTGCAATTAAAAACTAGTGAAAATAAAAGTGTCCTTTTTTTTCCTCATCTAAGTTTGCAGGCTTGAAATCTATCACCAAGTTAAGAATCCCTGACTTAGATGAAGCTTTTGTAAGTCATTTAAATTATGTACACCATCTTTCCATCTCTAGATGTTATATTCTTAAACATCCCCAATCCTATTATCAGTCCAATAGGAAATTATGAGTCACTTGTGTAGGGTGCCATTTAATTTTTTTAACATCCACAATCCAAAACAAAGACTTAAAAACTTCTACTAGGGCCTTATAAAGGACATCACTTGCCATATCTAATGGAGTGTTTAAGCAGGACTAAGCAAAGAATTGTAGCAACTATCCAAGGCAAAAAAGGCTACTATACCTACACTAATGCTAGAGAACAACAGCTGAAATAATTCTGAGACACACCCTGATAATTAATCTACAGTTTGGCCATGCTATGTGAATTAATTTGTTACCTTTTGTGGTAAGTTATACCTATGCTATTCTATTTGAGATACTTCTCCATCAAATCAGTCCTTAGTATATCCCTAAATAATCAGATGACATGTATATGTGAATCAAAAACACATCTACCTCTGTGGTCAGAGTAGAAACAGGAATCCATTCCTTATACAGCCATTTAATAATTAAAATCTTTATATATCTGTAGAGAACCCATTCAGTGGATTCCGACAGACTTTCTAAATATGCATTAACAGAACAGGTAAGTGTGATTCAGCCCAACTTCTGAGTCAGTTGACTTTTTAAAATTATTTCACAACATGGGTTTTCTATCCAGCATCTACTCTCAATGGCCTCCCAGGCAAGGAAATTTTTAAACAAAGAGTCCTAGATATTAGTGTTCAAACTGAGATGGAATCATTGGCTAAAAATAGATCCCTAGGTTGGTTGGCTAAGAATACATGAAAACTATTTTTCAACCTGAAAAATACCTATGACACTCTCAAATTTTAAGAAGTGCCTATTCTAGAGCAAGATTTGAGTTGTTGGACTCCATGCTCTAATACGGGCATTTTTACCACTTTCTATGTTATGAGAAAACCTGAATATGCGGTAACCTAGCCACATAAAATATTTTCTCATATTTTGTTTGACTGTTAATTATATGCCCCATTAGGCTTAAATGTTTATCACCCTTATCAGAAAGAACAGCCAACTGGTATCAAAAACAGATTGTTGTATTTCCTCCTGGGCTCAAATGTACATACATACAAGTGGATATAAAAAGGCTACACACCCTGTTAAAATGCCAAGTTTTGAGATAAAAAAATCAGATTTTTCAGAATTCTTCAGAATGTTTTCCATCTTTAATATAATCTACAGGCTGTACAATTCAATTGAAAAACAAACTGAAATCTAATTTTAGAGAGAAAAATAACAAATAACCATGGCATTTTAATAAGTGGGTAGACTTTTTATATCCACTGTATTGTGCGCAGAACTGCTAAGTTTATAGATAAGACAATGGTCCTAAGAACCCAATGCATTGAACAAATTGGGGACATTCATTTATCTGATTACTGACTCCTATTAACATGTTTATCACTCTATTTCCTCCTATCTTATTCCAGAATTAGATTATATACTGTATTTTATTTATTCTATTGATAAGGTCACAAGACTAATCAATAAACTATTACATATGTCAGTCAACTCTATCTCTCTTGGTAGGACTATGTCTCCTTATTGCTATGTTCAGTAAGGTGAACACTAATACATATAGATAGCCTTGGTAGTCTTTGTCCTAAAATTGAAATAAAAAAGGTGATAGTTATATGGATCATTTGGATAATGAATGATTTCAATAAAACTTTAAATGCTAAGCAATGTGGCCAATAGGGATTATTTTCAGTATCACTGAAATATAGACATATATACATAATGGAAAGAATTACCATCTTCTTTGCTGCTTTTCCACTTTACTGTTTTAGTTTCTTTTCTGCAGATCTTACTCATTTGGGCAAGCCTGAAAGCCTGATCCTTCCTCCGCATCAGCTGCTGTTCAAAAGCTATTCTGAAGGCATCTGCCATTATATAAGCTTCTTCTTTACTCTTCTTCATAAGTTCAAACTGTTATTTTTTTTTTCAATTAAGATAAATTTTAGAATATAAATATAAATGAAATCATACAAATGAAGTCCACATATCTATGATTACTGAAAATAGTAAGATTATTGCTTCCTCAATTTAAGCAGAAATCCACATAGCATTTGAGTATAATCTGTCCCCCAAATGACACTTAACAAAAGCTGTTGATAGTACAGAGGACACAAGGTCATTTTAACAAATCATTTTTATATTGTAATTTGAATAGTATAGTTTAAACAAATACGAATATTAGTTACTAATCCTCCAATAAGAGCCATTTCCTAGGCAATGTATTTAGAAAAAAAACTTTTGACAAAAACAGAAAAATTTGCTTGGCTACTCAACACTTAGCTACCTATTATATCTAACTAATGTCTAACTCTAGATTCTATGCACTCCAATCTTCAGTTCTATTCTCTGTTGATTCCTAATTAATTTTCTTAGTAAAGCTGGAGTTGATGAATATGTATGTTTCGTTACATTACCAGACCATGTAAAGCTAAAACATTTAACATGGTGGAATTAAGAGGTAGAAAAGCAAAGATCATTATTAGGGGAACAAGGATTTTGCTATATCTGTGTTACATCTCTGTAATGTCTTTATACTTCCAAGAGACAGTATCACTCAGCCCACCTTCTGAAAAGGATTAAAGTTAAGCAAGTTCATTGCTGAGATGGTAGATACATTTCCTACAAAACTAGTTGAACTGGCTTCTTTTGGCAAAGAGACTGAGTGGATGAAAGTGTTTTAGCATAATTTGTGGCTGTATTAACTGATTCTAATTCTGTTGGGTGACTGGAAAAACAGAAGTTTGAACAGGAAGTATCCTTTAGTTTGAAAGAGGACTAAAAGTGGATGCACAAAAGGAGGATAGGTGTTGGTAAGAAGAATGGAAATCTGTTAATTGCCCTCCATCAGTCTCAACTTTGTATAAAACATAGCATTTGAAAAATGTTTTTAAATACATAAACCTGCCATCATTTATATAACTATTCCACTTAAGCTTGAAGTATGTCAATAAGTTTAAAAACAAATGAAAACATATTGACATATTAGCAGCCTAACTATTACATTTTTACAACAGGAACATTTAACATTTTCCCCCCACATGACATGTTCAGAAAAGAATGCTTCTAACCCAAGCTCTCATACCTCTTGCTTGAGTTGAAGAAGTTGCTTTCGAGTTGCTGCTGACATCTTGGCACAGGCACAGGGTACTCCTTCAGGACCATTGCAAGCACAGGCTCCAAGAACTGCCAACTTCCAATTCAAATGAATGCCAGCCGTTATTTTAAAATCCAGATCAAATTGACAAATACACACACCAGCTGGTTCACATATTTGTTAATAGGATACACAAATTCTCTATCATGACTTTGCATGAATTAATCAGTGTGCTTGCTCAAAAATGCCCTAGTTCTGCATTCCTGGCTTCTTAGCTTTCTAAAATAGGACATTAAGTTTTATTTAAATGGACTGACACCTTATGATCAGATCAGACTGCATTCAGAAGAGCTCTTTCATGCTTAGCAAGTTTTTCTGTTACAGAAGAGACCTTCAAATTGGTTACTCTAGATCATACCAAGCAGCATCTTATTGAAATATGGTGTAACATTATTCAGTTAACTTAACTGCACTTCTGTATAGTTTGCCAATTGCACAGTAGCAGATAGGAAAGCAATCCAGAGGGTTAACGGCAGTGCCCAGAGGATCATTGGCTGCCCTCTCCCTTCTTTGGAAGAGCTTTATAGCTCCCGCTGCCTTAAGAAAGTTCAAAACATTCTCAAAGATCCATCTCATCCTGGACACCCTTTTTTTGAACTATTGCCATCTTGCAGATGGTACAGAATAATAAAAACAAGCACAAATAGGCTGAAAAACAGCTTCTACCTCAGGGCAGTAATACTTTTGAATTCTGCTGTATAGTGCAATATTGGTGCAGTGTCAGGGGTTTTCAGTTCAATGGAGGGTGAAGGATGTGTGTGTGTGTGTATTTTCATGATCATGATATGCACTGTTTGATTTCGTTGTACGAGGTGCAATGACAATAAAGTAAACTAAACAGTTCCATTTTTTCCTCACCAATTCTTACAATTTAAAAGAGGAATTCAGTGATTTCTGGTTTCTGTTTTTGATTAACAATAGCTGAACAATTATCTGGATGACAATTCTTGATACATATGCTACAATATTATCTCAGTTAATCAAAGCTTTATCTTTCTGCTACCAGCCACATGGGAGAAGATAAAAAGATCCCAATGCTCTTAGTGTACAAGTCCGCTTCTTCATAATGGATGAAAAGAGAATCACAGTTGTTAGCTTCTCCATTCATTATGCACCGAAGTCTAATGTCAAAATAAATATGGGTATTTCTTGCTTTTAAAATGAACCATTAGAATGAGCCATAAGATCTTACCAAAAGAAATAAGATTATTTAAAAATACATACTTCTAGACTTGTAACCTCAGTAACACCACTCTTGCTAAGACAAATATTATCCTGAACAAGCTTCTGCTGTTTTACATCAAGCATTGCCACCATCTCCAAATGCTGTTGCTCTAAAACTGAAAAAAGTTTGAAAAAAATTATTTGTAGCTTACATGACTAAATAAATCCAAAAATTAGAACTTTAATTTCTCTAGAGACTGAATTTTCTGCCTTAAAAATATAAACCTGGATGAAAATACATAAGGAGGGAAATATTTATTGTTTTATGACTGCACATCATAGAAAGAATATAGAGATTGCTCTATTAAGTCTTTTTCCATAAAAGGCAGTATTATGAATGCACACTATGAAAGTCAGTACTGCATAAAAGTATAACCTAAGATTAATGATTGGAGATGTTCAAGGTCCTCCTCTAAGTCAGTTTGGTCTAGTGGTTAAGGTGCCAGGCTAGAAACCAGAAGCCTGTGAGTTTTGAGCATAAAAACTGAGACAGTAACTTTGGGCCAGTCACTTTCTCTCAGCCCAACTCAATCCACAGGGTGCATGTTGTGGAAAAAATAGGAACAGGAAAGAGTATTAATATATTCACTGCCTTTGATATAAATAAGTAAAACATACAAAGCACCAGACATAATCTTTACATTCTAAGAATGCAGCTGGACTCTGTCATAGATATTCTTAGACAAGAAAAGGATATAGAACTGCAACTCAAAATATGCCTAGAAAAAATATATGATAATCCGAGTCAATAGAAAGCATTTTGTGAAACTAGATGGTGTGTCATGGGAACAAAACTATTTGCCTTCTGATAAATCAGCTGTATATGTGTGTGTATTGTGTGTGTGTGTGGTGTGTTGTATTGTGTGTGTGTAGAGGGTGGGGTTTACTGGTCTTGTCACCATGACACTTCTTTTGTGAAAGTGTCCTAAACTTGATACCAAATTTTCATATTTGCTTACTGCCTCAAAAAACGCTGTGATGCCTTGGAGCCACTACTGTGAGCCACTACTATCCAGTAGTGGGATTCAATTTTTTTTATAGTTCTATGGGCATGGCAGGAGAAGGATACTGTAAAATCTCCAGTCAGAGCTGGTATTTGCCGGTTCTCTAAACTACTCAAAATTTGCACTACCGGTTCTCCAGAACTGGTCAGAACCTGCTGAATACCACCTCTGTCAGGGGTGGGATTCTACCAGTTCTGTCCGGTTCTATAGAACCCCTTGTTAACTTTCTAAGCAGTTTGGAGAACAAGCAGTTAGAAGCAATCTCCTTTTGTTTTTTTCCACCCTTATTACATTATTGGCAGAAAGTCTAGACTTCCTGTCTCCAGAACTTTTGAGGCTTGACTTTCTTAAAGGGGAAGGGTTTTTTAAAAAATTTTTACACTGCTGTTGGAAGGAAATACTTCCCTGGACAATCAGCACTTTGAAGAAATAATTGAATAATGAAGCAAAGCTTTTAGTGATAGGGAACCAAGATGAGTGACATTCAGCAAAGCTTCTTGGCTAGCTGGAAAGATTGACATTCAAACATGAGTTTACATACTCTTTCTGAGTTTTGGTCTAAAACTGGTTTTTGGTGAAGCTTAATTCTGTGCTTGGTGATGTTTAATCCTGTGTTTTTTGATGGGATAATTTTCCCTATTCAGCTTCAACAAGCAACAGCTACTGTTTTGATTTAATTATTTGTATTGTGTTTGAATTTTTTCCTGCCTCATGGTTTCTTTTTCTATCTGGGGAGGGGGTCTTCCTTCACTTCTTTAGTGGTATCTGGCACCATCCTTTTGGGGTGTATTTCCAAGAGGCAGGATGCAAGCTTGGTACTGATTTTTTTTACTGCCTTTCTGGGGGGCATGTGACCTTTCCTTAAATCTGGATGATTTCCTTAGGATATATTGTGAGGTGAGTGAGACCAGCTGGTATCTTTAAGTGGGGCTAAAGCATCTAAGGATTGCTTTTCCTGGGTGTGCTTTTTCTGGAGAGCTTAAATAACCTCTCTGCTAAAGGGTTTCACTTTAACAGCTTGATAGTTATCACTGCATTTAAACTATTTTCATTCCTCAAGGTGCTCTGGCACCCTGCCTGATTTGTAACTCTGGCTTGCAGGTATTTTTAATCTAATGATTGGTATTTAGGGCAGCTTTTTGAAAGCAAAGAAGCTTTTTGTATTTTTGCACAGGTAATCCTTGACTTACAACAGTTCATTTAGTGACCATTCAAAGTTACAATGGCACTGAAAAAAGTGACATGACCATTTTTCACACTTATGACCGTTGCAGCATCCCCACTATCATGAGAGGCCAGGTGAGGAGAAGCGCCCCTTGACATAAGTGATGTTGAGTTGGCCATGCCCACCCAGTCACTTGACCACCAAGCCATGCCCACCAACTTAGCCACGCCCGCAGAACTGGTTGTTGAAAAAACTGAATCCCACCCCTGACCTCTGCTACTATCTAATTCTAATATAGAAAAAGCAAAGCTTACTTACGTTGATTTTCAGACTTCAGTAGTTTAATTTCCTCAGTTTTCATTTTAAGCGTTTCTTTAAAGGCAGCATTTTCACAATAAATTCTGTTGACATGGGAAATAACACATTTCAGTCACACCTTTAATATGCTTTCTGCCTGGTTGATTAAAAGACTATACTTTCATTTACCTGTCATATTTCTCTGCCCAGGTCTCATCTATATTTTTTAATTTCTCCTGATTAATTTTGATCTCCCACTGCAGAATATTTATTTCCTATAAACATAAAAGAATTTTAAACATTATATTGTTAGTGATATTGGGTTCATTTATCTAAGATATGTATTATTTAGGATCATGATACTGTTTTTGTCCGGCAAGAAAAAATATTAATGCACAATGGAAGATAACAGATAATCAGAGTTGGAAGGGACCTTGTAGGTGTATGGAATGTTTTTACTATGGCCAATTGCCTGGCAGAACAAACTCAAAAAAAAAAATCTATGTTTTTCTAATTATGTGCTCACTTTCTCCCATTATGATTCCTAAGGCAATCTCAATTGCTGTTTAAAATACTTAAACATTTTGACAATTACTTAATAACATTACATTATTCAATACAATAAGTTTAAAATTACTGAATCCAGACATTTCCTCTCATCTAAATCCGTAATCTTTGCATCTGCCAACTGGAAAATGCTGTGAATTTGCAGAGATCAATACAACCATGTTCTCTTCGGCTCACTAAAGTATAATTAAATTGGTGCCAAATTTGCTGCCAGTTCTTCAGTAACAAAAATCCCCCCATATCCAACACTCTATAAAAAAGAACTAAAATAAATAAATAACATTCCTCTCTCTTCCTGTGTAATTCATGTTGTATGCACAATGTTCAGAGCAGTTGCTATGAAAGCTTCCAACCACAAAATTGGTCTTCCTCCTTCATTTCAAAGCCTCTTATAAGCTGTGATAGTAAAATGATAGTATGCTACATATTTTGCAACTCTTCATTTTCTGTGGCATACGTCTGTGAAGGCTAGAATGGGGAAGTGAAGAAATGCACTTAGGCAGGCACAACAAAAAACTGATGGGTGTCCAGATGTCAATGCTCCTGCCAATAGGAAAACAGATCACCCACAAGATGAGATGAATGCTGCAAAGAAAACAGTAGTTTTCCTCCAGTTTTAAACAAACTACAGCAGAGCCAGGAAAAAAATGTTTTTACTCTCAAAACTGAGCTTGTTTGATAAGTGAACAGCTGGTTCCGAAGTAGTGTAAAACATGTGGATGTTGCCTCAATAATCATAGTTAATTATGACAAAAGGCAAAAATATTTAGTAAAACAATATTTTGTTTCTATTAAAAAACTAATGCGTCCTCTGTATTATATTGTCATACAGCCAATTAACTACATGGACTAACAAACCAAATCCCTGATGTAAGAACTTAAATTGTGTCACCATGTACATTACTTGGAGAAAAAAAGAGCATCTTCAAGTTTAGAGAATTATCTATACTTTCTCACAGCCACAATAATGTGCTTTCTCCCTGTCTTTGACTTAGGAGAAAACCCTATTGAGGGTTAAAAAGGGCAGCTCCCACAACCTACTTTTATTCACTTCAGTAGCCAGGATGGTCAACATTGCTGACCTCACATTGTAATACAACAGCTATGCACTTTTAGGCACTTGCTGTATTCATAGTCATCCTTTTAGCTCTTACTCAGTTTCATCTATCACTAGGAAACCCAACTGCCAACTGCTGTCCTGAATATGTGGCAATGCAGCTTTGGTGTTCCAACTGTCATTTTTAATATGAGCCTGTAACAAAGAATTCTACACTTCAGACATATTTAAACCTAGTAATCATTGCTTCTGGCTGATGTTAGACTGCACATCAATTGCTGGAAAATCTTACTTGGTTCAGAATCTTCTAATCTAGATGACAAACAATATTCACCTGAGAATTAATGGCCCCTGCAACCATAGTCAGTTCAATAGTTGTTATCTATGTGCCAATACATAGCTCAGTTTCTTCTGAGTTTGTTAGATTTCAGCTGGTCAACTTGCTAGGGATTCCTCCCAAAATTTTGTTTTTTTCATATAGTTGTATACACGTAATTTCCCTTTTTACATTTGACAGTTTTACAGAATCCTTTAATGATAATATTTATCACTTGGACCTCTTTGATCTGTACTCCTATCTCCAAAGCCCCCAAAAGAAATATTAGTCTGCTCAAATAAGATGTCCAGTCTTTCTCACTACTTCTTGTGGTTAGCCGGCAGCAGGTGTGGACGGCTGAGGAGAGAGTTGACTCAGATGAGGGGCCAGGACCATTAGGGAGTGGACTGCTGCCTTCAGAGATTGTGGGGCTGGCAGCAGTGGTGAGGAGGTTCCCGAGGAGCCTGTGCTAAGTGCATGTGAGTGCAGGATTGCTTGCAGGAAAGAGCAGTTTCAACAGCACAGGCGACTCGGAAGTAAGGTTCCAAGGTGATGGCCCCTCCTTCAAGAAGATAAAAGCCAGCTGTGAAACTAACCTTTGCAGAAGGCAAAGACATTTTGAAACTCCAGCCTCGTGGATGTTCCAGTATCCTGAGTTTGTATTTGAAGATTCTTATTTTGCAAATTATTTCTTGTCTGTTATCTTTTTGCAAGTCTTGCACGGCTTGGCAAGAGTTGTGCTTATCACAGCTAATTATTTTGTAAAAGCATTACAAGTTTTCTGTTTCTTTTGGATTGTGTTTGATTTGTTGAAAAAGGGCGTGGGTCAGAACACTACTATAGCCAAAAAGGACATATAGAATCCAGCAATATTCAGAGGAGAGGACTGTGGTAAGCTAGATGTATTGATGAATCCTCTGCTTGTAATAGGTTAACCAAAGTATATAAAATACAAAGATCTGGGCTGTGATATGTAAAAACACAACATGAAAAGTACATCAGAGCATTCGGTGCAGGTCAATGGCTACAGAACAATACCAGCACACTAAATTAAATGGACATAAGCATGCTTAACCTGCACTGGTTTGTAATTTAATGCTACCGTCTTATGCAATACCACATTTCTACTCTTTTTCTTCTTTTTAGGAACAGTATTAGATACATTCTTACCTTTTCTAAGGCTCGCTTTTGTTGCTCTGATTTTATAAATACTGCTTTAGTATGAGTGGTAGCTTTGTCCAAAACAGCCTGACAAATATAGAAAACAAAAATTGGAAATATTCAAGTATCAGATTGTCTTAAATGTGCAATCAGTGCGTATAAGTTAAGACAATCAACAAAAAGCTGTTGCTCTACCATAAAACAATAATATATATTTAAAAAATCAAAACATGTTATTGCAAGTGCAATATTATAGACTACATAAACTTCTTGCTTTGAAAGAAAAAGAATTATCATAAAAAAATAACACAAACACATGGGGGGGAAAAAGCCAGAGATTGTAAAAGTGCAAATGTATAAGAAAAATAAAAACTAGAGAGAACACTGATTTGTTTTCTGGTAAATGTATGCTTTGTGTCTATCTATCACTCTCTGTGACAGTCATTTATGAGATTAGCAAAGATACGCTCCAAAAATTCCAGATGTTTTCACTATCTCCAAAAGGTTGCCTACATCAGGGTTTTTCAAATTGTATTCTGCCAAAATTCTAGTTTTTGCAAGAACTTGATTAGGTTTGATAAAAGACTTAAGACCAAAAAAACAAGAACAACCCCAGGCTCTTGGGGTGTTCATAGCAATTTTTCTAAGGTACAATGGAAAAGAGTTTGTAAGCTGACATTGAGATCTCCTGTCCCCCCTCCTATGGGTGACATTTTTTTGTCCGAGGGAAAGTTTTAAAACCTTAGGACTCGAATTAGACATAGATGAAACAATCCACTTCTTTATGAAAGGTATATGAGTATGAGTGGATAATATCTATAACAGTTACATTTATATAGTTTTGACATAATACACAATTATGTTACTGTTTCATATTCAAATAAAGAAAATAAATTCTAATGTACTGTATTACATATTAGTTGTAAATACTACTCTGGTTGTTACAATGTTTGAACTTTTGTTTAATTTACCATGCTCTGCAGAATTTTTAAAGCTTGTTCTTTGCCTTCAAGATGTCTTTGAGATGCTTCTAATTCCACTCTTAAAATTTCTACTTCCTAGAAAGAAAGAAAAAAGGTTTGGTTAATAAAAACACGGTATAAATTATGGAGTCTCTTACATTAGTGGAAATTACTTCTAATTGTGGGATTTAACTTTTATTAATCATATTAAATATTAACACTTTTATTATTAATTAAAAGTTGTATTACAGCAAACATAACTACTCTCAATAATATAAAAACCTACTTATAATCACAAATGCAACCATAAAAATCAAGAATCATAAAAGTCCAAAAAAAGAACCCCAATAGCACAAATCTACAGTAACTAGTCAATATGTGCTATTAACTCAAAATGGTTTCCTGTAGTCTTCCAAAGTGGTCAGTTACTGGGTGCATCCATAAATCTAATCTGAAACCATATTCAAAAATGATTTTATCTATTACATTTTATTACACAAAAATATTCTTTGTAGGCCACCAATATAAATTCAATAAATAAGTAAATAAATAATATTTGAAATACAGGAGGTCTTCCATGTCATTAAAGGCTGAAATGGAAAAAAAACTTGAATTCAGCTTGAAACTATAAACAACCTCAGAGATAAGCTGGGATACTTGCATGCTGTAACTCCTTTTATAATGCAGTTGGGGAGAGTTTCAATTATCAGAGGAAGTGGAAGGAAAATTAAAGGAATGTTTTTCTATAAGGAAGATACATCACCAGCTATTGCCAGCTTGAAACAAACTTTTTGTTTCAAGTCACTTATCACACAATGCTGTATTGCTACCTATATATTATAACAATACACACAATAGCTCTATTTAAATTAATATATTATAAAATCATGACTGTCTTTTCAACTTTATAGCAACCATTACTTTCATTTTCTACTTCTTACAGAACTCTATAGACCAGGGGTGTCCAACCTTGGCAACTTTAAGACTTGTGGACTTCAACTCCCAGAATTCCTCAGCCCTGGGAGTTGAAGTCCACAAGTCTTAAAGTTGCCAAGGTTGGACACCCCTGCTATAGACCATCTGTATTGTGTCTTTATTTTTTCACTTCTGGGAGAAGAGAAAGATATTGTTCATGTCTAAGGAAAGGAAACTACCATTTTAGAAGCATCTGAATATTTTAAATTAATTTAAATATTTAATTTAAAAATAGTTAAAATTTAATTGTTAATTTATAAAACACAACTATTTTTTGCTTCCAGAATAAACCCCCAAAACTAAACATGATGCTCTGTGTGCATGCGTGCATTTGTGTGTATTTGTGTGCTTGTACTGAAAATAGTGTCATTCAAAAGTCTAACAATAGTAATAACCTACCTCTAAAATTTCTTGGAGACGTTGTTTTAATTCTTCATTTGATGCCTCAGAATTGAACTCTGAATTACAACAAAAAACAAACTGTTTGTGCATCTTTATTAAAGTGGACAACAATTAGTAATTGGAAGGAAAACATAATTCTCCTTAATTGTTTCAGATTGCAGGAAAAAAAAAACTGAGTAAAAAGATATAATAAAATAACAGTAGGCCTTTAAAGGGTAACAATATTTAATTTGCTGGCAGCAATATTATTGTTAATCAAAACTAAAATCAAACCCAAAGGACATATGTACTGTAATGCTTGAGACCAATATTCCTAGATTTATTTTAATATTAAAATAATAACATAACAGTCAGTTCTTTACCTTTGAACCTGAAAGAAATATTAAGATTTAAAAAGCAATGCTTAATATCAGTGCGTTTCAAAATTACTGCCTGTAAAATTTGCACAACTACTGTTCATACAAAACCCTATTTATCATGTAGAAGCAAACAATATTTTTCCAAAAATCTGAAAATACTGAGTACAGTACTAGGAAAATGTGAATTTCCAAATTATGGATCAGGCAAAATTATTTCCTTGACTAACACTGTAATTGTCCAGACAGGCCTATTAAACTCTATTCAAGGTGTCATCCAAATCTATCTTTATAGATACACATAGACAGTGTTAACTCCTGGGTGCTTAGAATTTACAAAATTTTCCATATTTATTGGAGACTTGCATCTAACTTGTGGAGTCAGTAAAACAAAACTGCCCACTTACATGCTAGTCCTTATCGCTTTATTACATTTTTTAATTACTACTTCCTTTCTTATGATCCATTGCCAGGAAGGTTAACTTGGAGGAGTCACGCTGAAAACTTCTTACCAAAGCTCAGGGAAACTAAATTGTCAGCTCAACCATAAAACATTTACAGGGCCAAGAAATGGTGATAAACTTGAAAAAGGCATGTAGAGCTCTGCAAAATCAAAAGAAAATAACTCCTCAAAAAGAAACTGAGTTCATAGAATACTGCCTCTTTGTTTTTCAAAACTTGTATTGTCTTTGTATTCCTGCACCATTATTTCTAATTACATCCTAATTGATTCATTGACCTCACTACTGCAGATGCATGTTTAACTACATCCAATCAAATATGTTGCTACTGTAAATCCAAATACTTTGCTGCTCTGTGCAATTACTTGTATATTCAAATTTGCATGAGTCTATAAAGAGGGACTGTTACCCCTCGCCTCTTTAAGTCTGTCTATGGTTTTAGCAGTGTGTCCCAGCCAAATGTTCCCCTGGGAAAATTCTCCTAGAGTTATCTCTTTTAAAGTACAAATTCATTAAATTTCAAATTCATGGAAATAGTATTCAATTGTATTTTTAGCCAAAATAAGACTGCTTTATGTACTCCCATGTACATATAAAATGATACAGGGCAAGCCCAAATATTTATAATCCAGCTATCAGAGCATCAATATGAGCCAAACTTTCATTTGAAGAACATACACCTAGGTCAAAATTATTTCTGAAACTAATGTATTTATTTTGCTTTGAACATATGCATCTGCAAGGATTGTAATTAAGCTTTCAGTCATCATTTTTAATCAAGTTGGTCTAATAAATGGAACTTCTGCATTTAATATCTGCATTCAGGATCAAAACATTCACCAATATTAATTTTGTGAAACTTTAGACTTTCATCACTTAATAACATTATTAAGACTTACCAGAACTGGCTTGTGGTTTGGAGGGAGCAAATCCATTCCTTTCAAGTTTTTTGACTGGCACGTCATTCAAACTGTTACATTTTGAACAATGAAAAAATACTGCATCGTGTTCTTCTCCATCACTTGACAAGCTTTTTCTTGCAGAACCGCTTCTAGACCTAACTGTATGTTTGTGGAAGCCTTCTGATTCATATATACCATTATGTTTTTTAAATCCATTTCCCAAATCTCCATATATCATGTCATCTTCACCTTCTAAGGCATCACACAGTTTGTTATGCATTAGGCCTGCTTCACACATTGGCGATACAAATGGTTTCTTATTCCAGGCTTCCACACTTTCTTAAAATCTTCAGGTAAAGGTATACTAAAAAAGAAGTTCCCAAAAATGTAGAATAGTGTTTAGATTTAAGATGCCCCCAGCTTTTAGTTCTAACATGCTTACAGATGTTTTAATCAGTATTCATGTTTCCTAATTGATTCAAACCTTTCAATTTTAAAATTATTAGGTATGTAAAACATTTTTTACTGCATATAAAACAAAAATGATTGCAAATTTAGATTACAAAAGTCTATCGCTATAAAACTGGGCTTTGCTGGCATAAATACATCCAGGTGCTTTGTTTACTTAAATCAGAGAAAAAAACCAAAGCATTGGTTTTCTTAATGAGTCACTAATTGTAGAAGGGGCACCAAGTTATATGTAGTATCTAATTATGCTACAAAGCATCCAATTCTACATTTAAGTGTTTATTTTTTCTACAAAGTAAATTTGATCATCAAAGTACTGTCAGCATTATGACCTAAATTACAAACTAGAAACATCCAATGCTTTTCAATACTTTTCTGATTTTTTTTAAAGTCAGTCAACTCTTGGAGCAGGGGGTTGGACTAGGTGACCTCTAAGGTCCCTTCCAGCCGTGGATTGCTGTGCTGTGCTGTTTCAAACAACATCTCTTTTCCCCTTTCCCTTTAATTTAGTAAAGCTATCCTTTTTCTATAAGTAATCATTACATGAACTAAAACCATTATTAACAGCATGCATGCATTCATCCTCTTCATATTACCCCTTACTTCTTACAACTTTCACTGAAAGTTTGATTCTTTGCAGTTTTAAGCACAATTAAATATGTATTGATTGGTTAACAGATATTCATATATTACACAAACAATAACCCACAATTTATTAAATTGCCACATTCACTGTTCTATATGCATTATCAGGGTCTTTTCTTTTATCCCTGGATAACATAAAATCCATTTTGACATTTAATGGGCTACTATAGTAATCCACTATTAGAAAAAAATTATCAGTTCTGATCATATTGTCATTTCGGTAAGGTACACCCATTCTGCTTCTTATACTATATGCATTTTTTAACTTTGTTAAGCACAGTAGCACTTCATTTGTTCGAAGCACGGCTTCGCTGTATCTTATAAGCACCTTGCAACCAAACATTCAACAGGTGCAGTTCTGTCATCACCTCCACGATGACCAGAACTAAGCCTGTTCCTTGTTGGATTACTTGGTCGGCCGCAAAGACAGCCAAACGCCCACTAATCCAACCCAGTAGTAAGCTCCTGAGAGGTATGCAGACCCGAGTGCATTTGAAGCCTCCAGAACACGATACGCAAACTCTTCCACAAACTCCCTTAGCAGGCCTCCCACAGGTTTCCTTTTCCAAAGGACGGCAAGCTTCCACAGAGCTAAAGCCCCGGGCTTCCGCCTCAACGTGGTCTTCGCCTTCTTCCTTCCCCCCTCGTCGATCGCGGCGCCCCGGAGCTACCCGTCGCGGCTCCCACACGAAGCGTCGGATCCAGCGGGAAGAACCAGCTCTCTCTCTCGCCCACCTGTCTGATACGGCTCTCTCCACTTCCTCCTTTACCAGCCCAAATTCTGGTTTGCCCAGTAGGGCCCTCCCTTCCTCCTCCTCCTCCTCCTCCTCCCGCAGGGCAGACCTTCAACTTTCGCCCGGCTTTTGACCGCAATGCCGCCGCCTCCTCCGCGCTTTGAGGTGGAGCGCGGCTTACTTGGCCGGATCCAATGGAGGCGGAAGCAGGTTCCTGTTCGCGAAGTCAGGGTCAATCCTCTGCCACAAACCACGTCAGAAGACGGAAACAAATGAACAAATGTCCGACGGTCGAATAGTTAGTTATTCCAGTTTGATGGACTACGAAGGCGGTAACTTTAAAAGAACTTTTTATTTTTTTATTTTATTTTTTGTCAAGCGATTATAGGATAACAGGTAAAAGTATAAACATAGTTATGAATACATGAAATGGATACATATAAGAAAAATAAAAAGAAACAATAGGACAGGGACGGTAGGCACGTTGGTGCGCTTATGCACGGCCCCTACAGACCTTTTAGGAAAGGGGTGAGGTCAATAGTAGACAGCCTAACTTTTTGGGGTTTGGGGAAGAAACCACAGAGTCAGGTAGAGTATTCCAGACATTGACCACTCTGTTGCTGAAGTCGTATTTCCTGCAATCAAGTTTGGTGTGATAAACCTTGAGTTTGTATCTATTGTGTACTCTTGTATTGTTATGGTTGAAGCTGAAGTATTCATTGACAGGTAGCATTGCAATGTATAATTTTATATACTAACCCTAACCCTACCTTAACAAGTCTTAAAGAGTATTGTTAGGCTCCACTCTACTGACTCCGATAACTGGTCGATTTATCTCAATGACAAACAGCGACATTTTTTTCCTACTCTATTCAGATGCTCGGGAGTTTTCCTACAAACCGAATTATTGTATTTTCCGCTATATGGCATAACTTTTAAAATAGTTTGTAGAAAAGAATTCAAGGCTTTCTTTGCCGATGGGATGGGGAGGAGCAAAATCCTTAACAGATTTCCACCAGGGAAATCAATAACCAAAGCTACAAACTTAAATTCTAGATTGAATTAAGTTAATAGGATATTTGAAATTATTTTCATATGTGGTAGGTTACTGAAATCTTATATAAACTTTTCTTTAAACAACTAATATACTAGTATTAGAAATAATACAGGTTCAGGCAGATGTCTATGAAATAATGATTTTGTAATTAAGCCATAGTTATAAATTAAATCATAAATTTAAATTTGTATTGCACTATGTAAGCCACTGAGTCAAACCAATTGCATTGAGATGGAAATTAAACTTACCATTAAATCTTTGCCTTTTGTCTTTTATTTTCAAAAAACATATTTCAATATTTGTTAATTACATACAGAAAAATGTTATAAGAATTATTTTGAAAATAATCTATATAATACAGTACTAAATAAAAGATGCATGATCCAAATTGTTGACTGCTCAAAACATTATTCCTAAATACTGCAATATTTGTAATAATCAAAGACCAAGAATCACTATACTTAATATACAGAAGGTAAATTGAATCTTGCAATTGGCCAAGCATGCTTTTCAGATACCATGAACATAGTACCTAACAGAAGTGACTATTTTCAATCAGTTCAGTTGCAATCTAAAAATATTTAATGTTTAACAAAATGTAACTTTGTCTGAGAATTTTAGTTTCAGACAAATGAAGTACAGTAATACTCTAGGCAGAGTGACTAAAATTATGCTTCATGAGACTTTTTTAAAAATATTTTTTCAGGTAATTCTCATTTAGCAATCACAATTGGACCAACAACTCATTCATTAAATGAAGCAGTCAAAAGTGAAACTACTTCTATGCTTATCATCTTACTTCAGCTTTGGTTTGCTTTATAGACCTGTAAAGGTCTAAGAACTGGTCATTACTGTTTCATCATGATCACAACTGTAGTAGCTAAATGATGACCTGTATTACTACAATTATAGGAATACTGTAAAATAATATTATTGACCCAGTTTAGGAATGGAGAAGGAAGTATGTGTGACCCTATTTTAAACCCATCTCATGTTGATTCAATTTAAGTGGGATTGGTAACCATTTTTAGAATGTAACCAAAATAGAAAACAGAAGGCAATTGTGCTTCTAATCAAGTCATTTCATTAATAGTACAAGAGGCAGAAGAGTATATCCCTGAAGTTCAAAGTCTCTTTTGGATCTTGGATGGGGAAAAAGAAGAGAATCTGAATACAGTCCTCTGTTCAAACTCTGAATAGAATCCAGTGATATATGATTAGGACTAAAATCGTAATTTATTGATACATTTAATATCAAATTTGGGAGCTGCAAAGAAAAAAATATACTTTATGTACCTTATATAGGCATATTTTACATGACAAAATGCAGTTTCTCACCAATCAATGTTCTCATCTTTTCACTATAACTTTTTATCAAGTTACTCAATATTTAGAAAAAAATAGGATAATAAATTCTGGTAATATTATGAACCACGCATCAGACACTTCTTGGATCATTGTTGTTATGGCCACATATTACCTATTTACTTATTTCAAAAATCAGAGAGAGATGAGTTCATGAGGATGCCTTCTAAACTGAACAAGAAATAAGCTGAGCAAAAAGTAGTTTACTTAGTCGCAACAAATCTTATAAATAACAAAAACATAGATACAAATTTGCCTGGGTATTTACAACATGTTAATAAAATAATGACCAAAATTATGTTCATATATTAAATTGCATGGTCCCACATTTAGAAATGAATTACAAAATATCCGCTGTTAATAAAACTTTGTACAGGAATAAGATTTTGGCAGCCATATCAACTAAGGAACTATTATTTTTCATCTTTTCAAATATTTTTATTATTGGATACCCAATTTAGTATAATTTCAGATTTTTAAATTCTTAACTCTAATGTCTGATACCTGCTTTCATAGAGTCTAAAGAACACAGCATAGAATAGAAAATTCAGTGGCCTCATTAATTTTAATCTTGAATGAACTATTAGTTTCTTCAATGAATGAAAACACAACTTCTATTTATCCCTATAAATATGATTATTTCAAAATCAGTTGTTGTCTTTTATCCACTGTTCAATCCACTGTATAATTTGATCTAAATTCCGTTCCATATCTTCTGGAGTATTACTAGGCAACTGGTGTACAATTTCTTCTTTATAGGATGACATAGCTTCTTCAAAAATTGTCTGAAAGATTTCACACTGAATATTGTCTTGAAGCTTTTTTCCTTTGTAACCTCTAGAAAAATATAAAAATGTGCAACATTTAAATTATTTAGGTAAAAATATTGAAATTTGGAATTATGCATTCATAAGGTTTGTTTTAATCTAAAACTAATTTTATTCAGTTTTGTGTCACTGACCTACCTGTTTTCTAATCTGTTGTATAAAAAAGAGTTTTCAGTGCGAAGCACAAATACTATGTTAAACCAGCGTTCAGGAAAGAAGTCACAACTGTGATAATCAACTATGACACCTCCATCCTTCATCTTATCTTCCATTTCATCAATAACCTATATAGAAAATAATGCAAAAAAAATCTAAACAATGGATTCTTAGTTACAAAGATTGAATAATGAAATTCATGTTTCAGTTTAAACTCACTCTATCTTCATCTAATATTGGGCATTCATATTCTTCATCAAAGCCTTCATAAAGTTCCCCTTATTAAAAAAATGGAAACCCGTTATTGATAAGAAGCTATATTTAGCCAACTTATTCTCAGAAATCTCATATTGTATGTTCCAGATGAGTGTTCTTCAAACTTGCCACCTTCATGAAGTATGTATTTCAACTCCCAGAATTCCACAGCTATAATCAAATCATTTTAATTATAATAGTCAATTATTTAGACAATGAACTTGTTATTCATTGTTCTGGAATTATAGAAAACCTTCCCTTCATCTATTAGATAGCATCCACTTGGTTTTTCGGAAAAGAATTATTTTTTCAGTTTGATTTTTTCCCCACTGATTGAACAGTTGATTTTCATATTTGCTTTTTCTCTAATTTGCTGTACAGAATTCCACTTTAGAGATCCTTCTGGAATGTCATTATTATTAAAATAGTTAAACTAATTATAGATATTATTAAATTAGATATAGCATGTATCCATGTACATCAGAAAAATTGGGATATAAATGTTAATAAAATTGTAGATACTGTAAAAATTTAAAAATTACCTTCTTTAGCCATATCCCCCACATTAATGTATGTAAAATCTGTTTTCAGAGCTATCTCTTTGCCTAGTGTAGTTTTCCCGACACCAGGTGTCCCTACAATAAAGGATAAATAAACAATAAGTACTGTAGTAGATATTAATATATAATAAACTTCCATTGCAAAATTGACCTGAAAGACTAAACAAGATATTTATTGCAACTGGTGCTTCTTGGTTTCTAAAAATGTGATCACTTTAGTCCTAGCATATACAAATGTAAATACATAGATGCACACAAGCACACGTGCACACACATCTTTGAACAAGGGCTTATCTATACAAGCTCCATTGGTTAGTCTTGGCCTTCACATGCAAGAGGTGCTAATGTTCATGGAGTAATGCCTCCACTTCCAACTGAAAGTAGGTAATTGTATTTCAATTAATCGTATGGCATGCTCCTATATATAATTTAACCAAATAAAGCAGCTACAGGAAAGGGTAATTTTTACCTGCTGTTCTTGAGAAGGAAATGGGCTTCCCCACGTTTTGAATACAAATGTCCTATTTAGTCTCATGATAGGATAACACAGATCTCCATGCTGCCGCGATCAAAATCGATGATGGGATAGCAAAAGTTGGCTTCATTTGCTTTGCGTTACGCTGGTTGCTTTACCAGCATAACGCAAAGCAAATGAAGCTAACTTTCTCTGTACCAGCATAACGCAAAGCAAATGAAGCTAAATGTCAATGGAGATTCTCAGTCAACCAGGTGATGGTTGTCCCAAAGTGCTTTTTTCAAGAGGCAATTGGACTTTCTGGGTTTTCTTTGAATACGTTTCGCTTTTCATCCAAGAAGCTTGTTCAGCTCTGCTGAAGAAATGAAGCTAATTTTTGCTACCCCCATCATCGATTTTGATTGCGGCAGCATTGGGATCTGTTATTATCCTGGCATGAGACTGAATCAGAGATTTGTTTACGCTCTTTCAAACTCCCCATTTCTTTCCTTCTTTTTGGAAAGCGCGACTGCGCTGGATCTAAAGCTATACCAACCGGAACAGCTTCCCGTTTCTTCTTCTGTTTACGGACCCTTTCGCTGTTTTTTTCCCTTTTACCTGTGAGTAAAATGTTAGGCCTCTTCATAGCCGCTCTGTTGCTCCTACAGCCACTTTCCAAGTTGCCATCCAGAAGCCACGTGCAGCAGTTCGCGGGGACCTGAATCGTCCAACTCGGATGGCAGCAGACTAAGACGTCAGACTGGCCCTCCTTCCTCTTTGAAGTCCAACGGTGGGTGGAAAAGCAGCGACTGGTAAAGCCGTGTAGGGTTCTCTTCCCCCACCCACCCGGAATCTTTCTCGGTCATATTTACTCCTTCTCGCAGGGCCTGACTAAAAGAGGCGACCGTTATTAAGGCGGTCGGCGAACAGCTAAGCGCCGAAGAGCATGAAAGGCCCCAATCGGCATGGAGTTGGCCTGATGAGAGAGGGTAGGGAGAAAGAGGGGAGTGTGAAGGGCTGGGTGTGGTTTTTAGTGACGGAAATAAGTGGGCTGCAGCCTGGCAAGAGCTAAATGGTGCCTGTTTTGGGGGGGACGAAGCTGGGCTTCGTAGTTGAGCGTAGTCGGGACAGTTATTTCAAAAGTGCATGGCGGCTGAAGTCTTCTTCCACCTTGGAGATGTCCCCTATAGAATAACAAAGCCTCCCAACCTCCCCACACACACACTTTGCTGGATTGTTTATTGCTGCCCATCCCACATACGTGACTGTTCCTTATGAACCCTTGTCGCATGCCTTTTTCATAGAAAGGTGGGGCGGGGGAGAGTACACACGTACTACCAGTCGTCTTAAGAGCAGCCGTTGAATCAATATTTGGAGACCATTGGTTAAATCGTTTTGTATCGTGTGACCTGTATTCAATTTTTGTTGCTGCTTTTGAATGCTTCTCCTTTAATTGCATACGTGTTTCTTACGCAGTTAAGCATGATTTTTTCATTTGCCAGATTCCCAAAGATATAACTCAGAGGTCTCCAAACTTGGTAACTTTTAAGATTTGTGGACTTCAAATTCCCAGAATTCTCCAGCCAGCATAGGTGTCTGGAGAATTCTGCGAATTGAAGTCCACAAGTCTTAACTTTGCAAAGTTTGGGGACCCCAACTAGTTTTCAAACTTGTCAACCTTAAGATGTGTGTCAGGATGTGTGTGGACCAACTCCTAGATTTCTGACTGGGGAATTCTAGGACTTGAAGTTAGTACAGTTTAAAAGTTGAAAAATTTGAAAAACTTTATAGAAACCCTTCAACATAATCCATTGTGATCCACATAATCTATACTATGTGTACTGTTTGTCAGAGAAGGTGTTTGTCATTTCAGATGTGTAATATAAATTGTTAGAAACTTTGTCTTGGTATCTCAGGTGAACTGTACAATTATTTGTATGCTATTCATTAGTTTTATGTGTACAAATACGTAATGGTGACACTGTAAGGAGTAATGAAGTCTTGACTGTTTTACTTTTGAATTATCAGGACACTATTCTGTTTTTGACAGTAAGCCCAATAGCCAGTTTTGCAGATACGTTGTCAGTCTGCTTTTGAACTTTTATCAAAAGCTTGAAGTTTATAGTTTTATCAAATAGGTTACAATGATGTATCCTAATTAGGAGCATGTTTAGATTAGGATTCCCTTGGCTGATTAGCTTCAAAATAAAAATAGCTTAATATACAGATGGTCCTTGTTTAGCAACTATCTCAGATAGCAACAGTTGCAGTTACAGTGGTAATAAAAAGTAGCTTTGTAACTACTACTTCACAGGTCTGTAAAGCAAAAGAAAAACTGAAGTAAGATTGTAAACTCAATTGTGGTTTCACTTAGTGACTGCTTCACTTAACAACTGAGTTGCTGATCCAATTGTCACTAAATGAGAATATTCTGAACTGAAATAGTTCAAGTATATTTAGAATTAGAGTGGAGATTATACAATTTCCATTTGCTTATGTCACGGTAATTTCATATGTGTAAATTATTGTACACATAGAGATTCGTTGTGAAAAATTAAATATGCAGGTTATCTTATGATGCATGTGTAATAGTATTATAATGTTATGTACATTATTCTGTTTATGGACTAAACAGATATTGCTCTCATTGAAAATTTTAGAACTACAGTATCTTTGTCAAGCAGAAGTGTGTTCTTTTCAACAGGGGCTTCAGGGACTTTTGACTTTGGCATTCCTTTTCTGTAGCCATTAAGAATAGCTTTTTTTTAAAAAAGTAACAGCATATAGAAAAGAAAAAAGAAGCTATACAAATGAGAAACAAAACAAATGTAAGTTCTCTTTCAGTAATTATCTTCAGGGCTGCAGACTTTGTTAATATAAAAGTTTCTTTATTTTTTAGGTACTTTATTTTTAAAGGAATTTAATCATACATTTTGGATGGAAACTGCAAAGGCTGATGATGTCAAAAAAATCTTCAAAAAGAAAGACAGCGCAAAATAAAGTATGTTGTTCTCTAAAATTATTATTTATTGCATCATGTGTTTAATTCAGGCTGATGCAGGCATATCAAAATTCTTATAGCCAAGTGGAGTATTTTGAAATCATTATAACTAAAATTTTAATTAAAAGACTAGATTATGTACTACTGAGAGTGGAGAAAAATAATCTGGCAATTTTTTGTTTGTTTAA